>NC_133819.1:72130987-72442524 GCF_047830755.1 Zonotrichia albicollis
TCAGATACCCCCTCAGGTGAAGAGTTGAGTACTAAAAAATAGCAGAATTTTCTATTGGGTCGAGGATGCCTTATTTTGATCATGGAGGTCAGACACAGACATGGGAATTCCCCCAAGCTGGTTTATTTGCAGATTTGTACAGACAGTTTCTTTTTTTTTTCTTTTTCTTTTTTTTTCTTTTTTTTTTTTTTTTTTGGTAACAATCAGCCTGTTTTTTGTAATAATCTCATCTTGAAACTTGAGAGGAAGGGAATGTATGGGTGAGCAGCTAATATCAGTGAGTTCTGGAAACTCCCTTTTTATGGTCTCTCTCATTTAGCAGCTGTTATGATACTTTCATTGCATTAAAAACTTACTTTACAAGACTGACGATAAATTAACTTCATCTCTTCCAGTAAAACTAGCTTCAGATCACAATAAGTTTGAGAAAATAACTACTAAATAATATTATTATACAGACAACAGGGCTTTGATCTAATATATCATGAAAAAATAAAGCATCGGAGTTGTTATGATTGGAGAAGGCAAAGCTATTTTCCTTTTTCTTTACTGATATTCCCCTGGTTCAAATACTATTTTAAGAGTGTATATGTAGGATCTACTGACTCGTAGATGCAAACAGTGGTTTAAAATTAATTTGAAAATATCTCTTTATATGAAGCAATATATTTACTGATTTAAATCATACCCATCTGGACATGTTTATCAGAATCAATCCTGGTCTACTATAAGCCATTTGCTGCCATTGCCACCCACTGGCCAGGGACAAACAACCATCCTGTTACTGACCCAGATCAACAAATATCCTGATTAAACAGACACATCTTGCTACACATCCAACTGCTTCCTATTCAGCATTTTGCCTTTAACACAAAATCTGGCCAGCTTTATGCAAAACGTATTTACTGTTTTTATCTTTAAAACATAAAGCATAGTCTGGGAAGGAGGGGGCAGGGGAAGCCTGTTCTGCAGAACATGAACTCTGATCTATAGTTTTGTCCTTCTGTCATCTCGTTAAATGTAGTATCTAAAAACTGAAGGATGTCATCCTTTTATGTTTCTGTAAGATGAGATACAGTTTTGGTAATGCATAGTAAAATAATGAAACCTAATTACAGACTGTAGGGAGCCATTTTTTTCACATAAGGGTCAGCATATATGGTAATGCTTTGGATTAAGTATGAAATTACTACTGGACTGTAATAACTAACCTTGTTAATCTTTTCTCATTTTCTTAAGAGTAGATCAAAAAGAAATATTTCAGCAATCACAGCTTAATGTTTGAATCCTTCTCTGCGTTAATCAGAGTCCTTTATATACTGTGTTTGTGTGTGTTATTTTGTCCTAATATTACTAACAATTTTATTAATCATGTCTGTTGTTGTTTGGTTTACCACTTTCCTTCACAAATCATTTTAGGCCCCAATATTTAGGCCTTTTCTGAAAAACTGATACAAAAATTATTATTCTTAGAGGACCTGCCCTTCCCTTAAGTACCCATGAACAAAAGCTAAACCAGGCCCTTGGACTTCTCTTGCCTGTGCCTTTCAGTTCCATACCAGGTTCATACCACCAGTGCTGGGACAGCCTTCTCTACAAACGAAAGGCAAAGAAAGGCGATAATGTTTTGTTCTCTGCATCATTAGTAAGGGGGAAGGAGGAGAAGAACTTAGCAGAACAACTGCATCTTTTGTTTATAAGTTCTTCGGAACAATTCTGCCAGGCAGCGCATTTTCCCTCTGTTTCATTTGTCTTTGTTATTTTCCTATCTAATTAAAATTCTGCAGTCATGAAATTGTTGTCCGTTTGAGGTCACAAACAGCTTCTGTCCTAATGAAATATGAATTGCATTAGTTAATTGAATTGTGCACTTATTGTGTGTTGTGAATGGACTGAGCACACTTATATTCTTAACATATACTGAGCGTTTTATCAGTTTAGGCAGTGTGTGGACATAGAAAATGCTGCTATCATTCTTTGCATCACAATAGGGAGATTTAATTGGCAATAGATGGGACTAAGAAGTGTTTGTGAAGGACAAGAACTCTAAGATCTCATCCAGGCATCTGGTAGCCGGGATGAGATCGGCTCTTCAGTGGTCTGGGGTCAGGGCACAGTCCCGAGCGGAAAACTCAAATAAACCCTTATTATGCACGGTGTCTCTGTGATGTCTGTCAAGATAGGAAGAACCAAGGGGGAGTAACGAAACATCTGTGGCCTTCTGCAGCAGGAGGCTTTCTGGGTTAAATGAACCTTGTAATTGAAACCCTCAGTGCACAGTCCAGACCGTTCTCTTCCAGGGTCTGCCCGGTCTCTGTGCAGATACTGCCCCCACACCACTGGTAACACAAGCTGAGCTCTGGGGTCCTTTTCACAGCTGGGAGGTTCTTTCTTTGAACGGTGGGAAGGTTCACTTTAGGATGTTGAGGACCTGATCAAAGTCAAATGAAAGCATAGGAACTCTTTCTGTTGACCTCAGGGCTGTGGATGAAGCAGGTGCTTACAGGAAGTAAGTGCAGGCTCTGGCACTGAGCCTTTGCAATGTGTAAGATGGATGTTTTGCATTGGTAACCACTCAGTGGTGGACTCTACTAATGAACCAGAGTATTTTAGAGGATGGTTGTTAGCTGGGAAAGCAGTAACAGAATACTGAATTTAATTTCCTTGCATGGTTCTTGATTTTTCACTTAGTTCTTCAGACTGTTCAGCACTGTACATACACACACATGTATTGTTGTGCATATATATATACATATGTATAATATGCATATATATATACATATATGTATATCTCCAGTATTTAGGCATTAGATTTATTTACAGGCAAAAATATCTTTGGATTCTGCATAATACTTCTGTAAGGTAATAAATCTGAATATAGTACCTTTCAGATATCCTTGAGCTTGACAGGAATGGAGAGATACCTTTTGTCCTGTCAAATAGTGCCTCCCTTAGCTCGAAAGGGTACTTCATTCAACAGTAGGCTGAAAGGAAAGATAAGCAGTGTTCAAGTTGAAGGGTTGTTGAGAAATTTCTTCTTCTTCTTGTCATTTTCCGTTCAAAAACTGAGGAGAGATGCACACGGAAGTTTCTTTTGCTATAGCAAACTCATGCGGGAATGTAAAACCACTTAAGATAAACACAGCTAGAAATTGACTTGCCACAATACACAATTCCCAAAGGGAAATACCATGACCCTTTTTACAAGAGAAACAGAGAGGAGTGTCTGTGCTTGATCTCAGCAGGCATGGACACCCCATTTGTGGGGACTTCCCAGCTCTGCCCGCATTCAGAGGCACTTGTCATTTCCCACTGTGGGTGATCCTCCACAGCTGCAATAGCAATCACCTTCCAGGAACACTTCTCCATGGGCCCCAGACAAGCACTTTGTTGCCACCACCCACAGATGATGCGCTGAGACACAAAGACTAAATGAGGGATTCTGGTTCGGGTAGGTAGGCAAGGATTTTCCCCTGTATGCTTGATAGATGGGAAGAGAGGTTTCATGGGAGGGCAGTGTGGGAATAGCCACATTATGTGGCTGCTTCTCTGAATCACCTGGAAGAGTTTCTTTCTCAATCACTGTAATTACTGAACCTAAGGGGACCTGCCTCTGGGTGTAGTTGTTGCATTACAGAAGTGCTTCAAGCAGATGAGTTTCCTGCACTCCCCAGCTGTTTCAAGAGACTCATACCTGCTTAAACTTCTGACTGAGGAGTTTCCCACTTAGTGCCAATATCACTTGGTTCTTTCCTCTCTCTCTCTCTCTCTGAATTTATTGCATAGGTCACAGTACTGAGAGCTGTAGCTGAGCAACTGATGAATATCCCTGCCCGCATGAAAGGGTTCAGGAGGTGATTAAGAAGGAGTGGGTGTCTGTAATGGTTTGGTGAAGTCCTGACAGATTCACAGGCAGTGGGCAAATGACTGAGAGCGAAAGTGGTGGGATGGGGCGTGAAGGGTGATTGGCAGTGGTTGCTTAGTGGTCTGAAAAGGGGTGAGTGAAAGTACTTGGGGGAGGGCTGGTGGTGGGAACGACACTACTGTGTTACCCCATGGCACACTACAGATGTACAAGCTCTATTTTCCTCCATGAAGCAGTTTTGAAAGACTTGATGTCATTAAAAATGGTCACATACTTCTGTCTAAATTATATAATATAGTGCTGCATAATTAAGCAGGGGAGGAAATTAAAGAGATTCAAGGAAGGCTGAAAAATAAAAATAAACTGAGGAGTCCTCTAGGGAGAGTAGAGAAGAAGCAAAGACTGATAAACTCCTGCAGACTGATGTGATTTTGCTGTCTTCTGTAGCACCACCGTGTGAAGGGAGACAATCTGTGTCCCTGCTCCTACAGGTGACCTTCCATGAGGACACCTGTGGTCAGCCTGCCCCTCTGTCCCTGGCTCCAGCCACAGCATCCAGTTGCCCATCTGTGGCATGGTGAATCCTTTTCTGCCCCAGCACCACCAGCCACACTTCTGTGGCCTCTTCCAGCATTCACTCCAGCCTCAAACAGAGCAGGAATGCAGGGGTGGTCCTCAGAGCAGCCGGGAAGAGCGTCCTCCCCTGCTGTGATTAATTCAGTTAAAAACCCATGACTGACCCGTCAGAGTGCCTGTGGCTGGACAAAGGAGTGAAGGCAGCCCTACATAAACAGTAGCATTTTATACCCTGGCACATGGTTAAATTCTGTATTGTTACCAGGTTTTTTTGCTTCATTTTCAGCTAAGTAAGGACAGAACTATCTTTTTTTTCTTTTTGTTTGTTTTTTTTTTTTTAAATACAGCCCCTTCCATTTATGATGCAGTCATTATACACTGAATTATTATTCCTTCCATTTGGATAAAGCACGTGAACAAAATCTAAATTTTGTTCTGTTTGCTTTTTAGTTTTCATTAAATAGTTCATGAAAATGTTCCATGTAAGATTAAAAAATTTGCCCATTCTAAAACTTGGATTTGAACTTATTTTCTCAATCCTTCATTATGCCTTTCATTTAACTTACAGCATTTTTTAAATATTAAATAATACCATTCATTTTGCAGATAAAAAAATATTGTGGAATTTTTTTCTTAAGTTAAAGGTACTCTGTTGCTTGTATAGAATTTTTTCAAATTTCTATACAATTCTTACTTTAGGAATCCATGGATTTTGTCTCAATCAAAGTCTTTTTGTTTGATGAACATGAAAAAAGCTAGAAGGATGTCTTTATAAACACAAAAGGACACAAAATTTCCCTGCTCAGCTAATACATAATTATTTTAAATTGTCCATCTTTATTGGAATCATGATCAATCTAGCACAGACTGTGTCTGTGCCTGTACTGGGCACCACCTGCTTCAAATGAAGGCAAAAAAATGCCCCAAGAGGTGGATTTAAGATAATGTCATCTCTCACCCTTCCCACTGTCTTGTATAGTCCTTTTGAAGATCTCACACTAATCCCAAAAATCAGAGATTTATTTAATCCTTCAAACAAAAGCCTTTCATTATAATTATTATAATAATAACAACTATTATTACTATTATTGCTATTGCCACCATTATTATTACTACTACTTCCCCTATTATTTTGGACTGTTAATGGCTTTTGTTTACTGTAGAAATATTTACTTATTCTTTGAAGCTCACTAAACTCTCATCTCAGCATTCTGTAGCAATTATCTAATTTAAATACTTTATATAATAAGATGGTCTAATTGAGGATGGCATGCAAAAGTATGCTGTCTTACCAGCTTTGAATTTCCTGTCCTTCCTTATGTTATTGAAATCCCTCTATTTCTTGCTTGCATGATGAGGACAGGGAGTGTTGAATCTCCATCTGCACATTCTCTCTCCCTGTCACTCATTGACTCCTTGTTCAGTTAGATGGCTACATTCCCAAATGGCTTGTTCCAGTGCTCTCCCTATGGAAAAGTTTTCTGTGTTCTTATAGTCTTATTGCTCTACTCTGATCCCTGTCAAATAAAGAGTGCAGAAAATTTAAACACCAATTTCAGAATAGATTTCTTAAATTCCAACCGTTTTAATAAATTATTACCAGTGCAATGATTATTAATGCATAATATTAAGATTTTAGAAATGGGATCAGGAATTTAACTGATTTCCTCCATCCCCATCTAGACTGTAGCTTTGTAGTGCATTTCTCAGCCCAAGACTTCCAGTACTCATGTAGTCATGTGCCTAATTTCAGGCCACCAAGGCAGGAGGTCCCCACTGTGAAGCTCAGTCTACTCGTGTCTTCTCCTGTGTTTAGGAACCTAACTTGAAAGCGTATTTTTTGAATATTTAGGAGAGTGGGATACATTCCAGTGACAAGGAGAAGGGCTATACAGTACTGACAGCTGTTTGCCCAGCCAAAAGCCAAACGTTTTATTACCGCAAGCAAGTAGATAAAAAGACTGTAACTCTTATTTTGGCTATGGAGCTGGTTAACATATCTTACCTTAAGGACCCTTGATTTGACACAGCTTCTGCTTCTTTACTTTCAAATGTTCTGAAGTCCCACAAATGTCTGTGACAAATTGAGGAAGCTCAGAAGCTGAAAGGTCATTTGGAAGGGGAAGGGTGACTCTCAGGCGCGAGCTGGCCAAGGCTTTGCTTCAGGAAGGCAGTCCCCCTACGGCTGCAGAGTGGAGGGTCAGATCATCCTTCTCTGGCAGACAGCGTGACTCTTTGCAACTAAAGCTGGCTTTTGCCACTGCTCAGAATGAGACTGGTGAGGCAAACGCCCCCAGTTGTCCTCAGGAACACGGTCATGACGAACATGAGCTCAGCAAGCTTCTTAATTTCGGCCAAAACAATGGATATCATGAGGCACTGGATGAACTTTTCTTACCAGTAAGTAAGAGAAATTGTCTGGGAAGTAACATCATTTGGCTAGACAGAAAACTCTGGTCCAAGAAGGGCAAATGGCTTTGACTCAGCTGTTCCCAGTTTCATATGCAAGTCTGATGAAGCAGTGAGATCTGTGCCAGTTCTCAGTGTGGCCAGAACAGGCTGTGCAAGAAGGTGCTCTGGTTTGTTAGATAGAGAGTACAGTAACTGAGTGAAGGAGAGCCTAGAAAATGGAGAGGACCAGAACAGAAGTAGATCCTGCAAATAAGCCAGAAGTTATGAGCGTCTGGGGAACATATTAGTCAGATATGTCTATTAAAGACATCTGTATATATGGCAGCGTCTTGTGAATTCAGAGAACATGATGCCAGTTATGACCATTGGAGAGTCGTAATTTTGGTAAATGTATAAAAGGGAATTCAGGAAAACTGGGAATGTATCAGAAGAAGGAGTTGAATAGCATAACTATTTAGACAAATGTAACAAGCTTAAAAGCAAAAGAACAATCAGAGTATTTTGCCATGGAGAATGATTTTAATAGCCATGGGTGGTAGGGAAATGTAGTGGAAAAACATAATTACCTACCTACAAACTGTTCAGGAAAGAAAGACTGGGCCACGGAGGCAGAGGAAATACTCCTGTATAGAAGGATAACACGAACATTATTTAGCTGAAATGTAAGTGGGAAGGGCTGTGCAACTGAATCTCTGAAGACAAATAAATAAATGCTAAAGTAGAAATTCCAAAGCATTTTTACAACTTTTGAAAAGTAAAGACATTAGCGGGTCTTTGTTGCTAATATCCAGCTTAAGAAAAGGAAACAGAATGAGCATTGTTGAACTCAAAAGAATTGTTAACAGATTTGTGGTAATGGGGACTTGTGCTACTCCCCTAAGCCTGGCCAAATAAATCAGGAGGCACACAAATTAGAAGAGCAATTTTCTTAACACTTGACACAACACTAACTTGAAAAAGTGAGAGACAGAAGGAAGAAACTACTCTTAACGTGGGTATTAATCATAAACTGATTGTAGCTAACTCAGTGAGTACTAACACTTAGGTGTACCTGAAACCTAATTCGGTCTGGCAGTTCAGGGATTGAACTTTCACCTCTTTGAGGTGATGCTCTTTTTGTTTTCTTTAACTTCTGTGACATAAAGATGTATTTTAACATGTAAAAATTCAGCAAAGAGCAACTTCATCTTCCTGCTCCTAAATCTACACTTAAAAATTGACCAGAGGGGAAGTAATAAACACAGCTTTATGAGATGCTCCTCCTCCCAGGAGTGTGAAAGCCTTCAGAGAACTTCTCACATGGCTCAGCTCCTACCAGCTCCTTGATAGATCATACAGGTGCGCCGTGCCTTCCTCACAGGAGGTTTTTGCATGCAGCTCTCCAGCCATACAGTGCCCAGGTATCCCAGCAAACCTGGCATACTGGTGTTGGACTAAGCCTTATTTTAAGCATTCCTGCCCAATCCTTGCTTGCTTCTAGAGGACCACCACCTCAACTTGGGTTTCTTTGAGTCACAAGCTGGGTCTTGAGCTATCATTGAGTACTAGTCAGGGCCAGTCTCGCTGCAGGCTACTGCTGTGTCACAGCACAACCTTGAAGAGTCCCTTTGGCACGGTGCCTGCGGTGACTTGGCTATTACATCCACCTAGGCTACGCTCAGCTTTGTAGCAGCCAGCTGCAGTTAAAACCTGCTGGGACCATGGCTCAAGCACGATTAGCTGGCACAATGACAATCATGTATTTGTCTCCACTAACTTGGGCTCCATAGACAGGAATAAGCAATATACCATCAAGGAGAGGCATAAGCTGGGTACGGACAAATGCTTTGTGGAAGCTCTGAGAGGCAGCACCGAATGCCTGAAATTGAATAGTGAAAAGAGAAGTGATGAAGGAAGTAAGGTTAAACAGCCAGAGGAAGAAGGAATCACACAAGAAATGGCAGAAGAAACATGCACGATAAGGAAAGCGAGTACATGAACTAAGCATATGAAAAGCCCTCAAATGTGTGAAAGGAATGCAAATTCAGAGGTGCAATTTTGGAGTGAACACAGATGGCAAAATTAGACTGAGACCAACATACAAGGTCAGGTCGGTGTCAGAAGAGAATCCCTGACCCTTTCATGGTTCTTACATGTGTAGAGGGGCCATTTGGATAGGACAAAAAGAATGCAAAGCAGCAGTGTATTTTTTTCCAGTCAAAAGCCATCTATAACCTGTTCTTGAAAATGTCTTTTTTCTTCAAGCATAGTACATGACAGTACATTATGGCATTAGTACATGACGGTATCACTGGTGACAGTGAGAACAGTGGCCTGTAATGAATCAATAGATTTGTTTCATCTTTAACTAATTCGAACCTTTAATCTTCTTGCTTGTACAAATTATTCTTCTTTCAGGTCAAAGTATTAAATAGGCTCAAGAAGTAAATAAGAAATGCCATGGGGAACATTGAAATTAAAGTTTTCTAATAGTCAAAATCAACTTAATGCTGTGATTACCAGCTCAGTTCAGCTTCTTTCCCTCACCCCCCTCCCCCCAACTCCATGGCTAAAGCTGTGGGAGTAAATAGCTTAAAAAAGGAAGGCGCTTTGTTTTTCTTTTGGTTTCTTGATGGTTGTGTTTTTATAGATGGAGGTTGAGGGTCTTTGTATTTTAACATTTCTCACTATGGACATACAGGAACTTTTACAACACAGATACGAAAAATAGCCCAAAACATTGATCTGCATGTTCTTCCCTATGTTTCATGCCTGGTTTGCGCTCTACTGTGTGCCCCTGTTGCTGATGTATCTGACTTTTTTAGGGATATAAGTTACACTGGTGTGAACCCTTCTGCAGACAAAATCTTGCTGATACAACTGTGTCCCACCAGCACAACATATTTCAGTTAATGAGTCAGAACACACTTTGATATCAGTATAAATGGTTCCTCCTGGGGGGAGGATTGCTTCTTTACTGTTAAAAGCACAGATAAGTTCTGAACTTTTCTCTTCCCTTACTTGTTCTTAAATCAATCAAACCCATACCTATTATTTCTCATTCAGAAAAAATACACTTTTTTTTCATCACCTTTTTGACTGCTAGTCCCTGTCTGTGTTCTTGCTTCAATCCTATGGTCATCAGAAATGGGTATATCTAAAATCTTCTTGAAAGCAGAAGTTTTGTTTCAAGTGATGGTAACCACAGGATCAAACACTTCCAGTCTTAAAAGAAAAAGAAACAAAACTGACTCAAAAGTTTGAAGCTAACAAATGGTTTGTAGCTGGCTGAGACACTTGTATTTAATATTGAGGAAGCAATGGCTTTCTGGTCTCCAGTGGAGCATCTCCTAACCAGACAGACAGGCACACAACGAAATGAAGTCTTAATGCTGAGAACTTCTTGAGAACACTACAATAACATTCTGGCAGGCTGGGCTCCCTTGGCTCATGCATTCACTGCAATTTGAATGTCTCTTTCATTTTAGCATGTTGCTTGGCAAATTTCCCAACCTTACATTATCTGGGAAAGGAAGACAGGAGAAGCTGGTATGTTCAGCAAATCTTTGAAGAAGCTTCTTTGCAGTTTGCTTGTAGCAAAAGTGTGGGCTGAAAAAGAGTGTAGAAGTGTCAGGACTGCAGCTTTAGCTAGCTTGAAAAGGGTTTATCTGACTTGCATCCAGGCATCAAGATGCTCAGATACCACAGCAATGTGTGTGGTATAAGAACCTAGATAGAAGATGATTAGATAGCAAATCAGACAGAATTTTGCATGTGATTTCCTGGGTTTGTCTAAACTTATAGCAGCAACAGTTAATTTTAGGAGGTTATGCAGGCAGCTTCTGGGTGGGTTTATGACACTTATACATTGGATTCTAGCCATAAAGAGCCAGCTGAGAGTTACCACTGTGGCAGGAAGCCCCTGTTGATGTGAAACTGATGGAAACCATCTTTGGGCCTTCCCACTTCAAGCTAGGAACAGGAGATACTGGTGATGGAAGATCTAGGGGGAGAGGAAGCCTTTTGGCAGCAATGGCAGAACTCCAAGGAAAAGAGCATCGAGATGTACAAGGGACATCACCCTTAGAGGGACAGAAGCAGGAGGTGGTTGCACACAGGAGTTACTTGTGGTCATCCTCTAGATGATTGCTGCACCTCCTTCCAGATCTAGTGCCTCTCCTTCCACCACACATGAATTCTTCAGCTCTTGTAATCACTTCCTCTGGCTCTTAAGCAAGGGCAGCTCTTTAATTGCAGATTAATGTGTTAATGAAAATCTTGAGGCTACATTGAAGTGACTGGGCAGGAGAGGCGAGGCTTTCAGCAGCAGCTGCTGGCACAGGAGTCACAGCCCACGCTGCTCTACGGGGAAGGCAATGCCGTAAGCAGGAGCAGGATCCGTCATTTTTAATCCGGTAGTGCCTCGGGGCACATCTACAGGGCAGCGCTGCACAGGGATTCTGGAGCTGCCTCTGAGCAGTGGTTGTGCTAGTTTCACAGCAGGAATATTCAGTCTGCCTGGAGTGCTATTCTAATGTACCCTCAGTGTTTGCACCCCTATCCCTGACCCTGAGATAGCTTGATGAGTGCAAGGTGAGCTCCCTCTTTCCCCTCGGGAGAACTGCGCTCTGCCGTGTGCTCCCACCTGCTCTTAGAAGTATTAAAAAAATAAGTTATTACATTTATGAAGGACTTTATATCAATTTTGATCTGTGGTTTCTGATCTGTGGGGTCTTATTTATTCTAGAAATTGGGAAAGCTTTCAAGGCCAATTTCATAGGTGATGCTTTTTTGTTTCCTTGGCTGACAGTCTTGATTTTGTTTAATATTCTTTCCTTTGAGTATCTGAAATTTTGCATGAAATTTCTACTGACTTGCAAACGCCAACACATGGAGTAATTACCAATCTTTCCTGCCTAAGTTAACAGCATTCTCCTTCCTTGTGCTCTTAGTTCAAGGTCACAATGATAGAATTTAATCCTTCATGAATTTTCATCTGACTTGCTGTCCACAAAAATTGTTGATTAAAAGATCAAATTTCCATTGGCATTCTCCCTTTCAAAGGATGTCAACAGGAAATATAAATGTGCAGTCCTTTGTGAATGATCTGCAAGGACACGCAGGCTTATGAGAAAAAAAAAGCAGCAGTTAGCTAAATCCTTTAGTTTCTGTTTTGAATGACTGGCCATAGGAATGCAGGCTAAGCTGTATTTCAGCTGTTCCCAAGGATGTGTATGTGTAACTTGTTGATAGTGGTTGGTACATCAGGCTCCAGTGACAGCTACGTGACCACTCCGATGATCACTGTCCTGTAGCAGACCCAGCCCCTGCCTCCCCTCAAGAACACCAGGCATGAAAGAAAACAAAGAGGGATCTGTTTATTCAGAGGACTGGCACTCGTACCTCCTGCTTTTTACTGAGAAAAGAGAGATCCTAGGTCATTTCAGCTCTCACTCTATTCTCCCAGCAGCCATTAGGTTGTAAGGAACTGCATGACTTCCTCCAGCAATTGATGTGAATTTCTGATACCTGGGAGAGCTGAGACTGTTGCCATACAAGGCCTGTGGGGAATCTGATTGATAGGAGCAAAACTCAACACCCAGAACACCGGCTTACTTCATTGGGAGCTACCCATTACCAACAAAAAGAGAGGAAAGCCCACCACAGTCTTAAAGCTTCAGCATTAGGTTTTTAAAATCTTACCAGTGTCCAAGGTATATATCTTTCACAGTAAAAATTACTTGGAGTGTGCTGTGAATGCACAGACATAGATCAGTGCTGAACATCTGGTTAAAATAAATTACAGTCTTATTTTGCAAATAAAAATTCCTAGGGTCTACATGACAAAGTCTGGCCAGCACAACTATCTCATGGGGAAAAAATCACATCCCTAGCCTACAAAGATAGCTATTTTGGCATGATTCCCTTCCCCACTATGTAGACTTACGTAGACTTAGACCAGAGAGGAGTCCTTCTGCCAGTGTAACTCACATTGTTTGGGAGGTGCTTCCACCATGCTGGCAGAGTGCTGCAGCTGGTATAAGCCATGTTTCCATCAAGGAATATGGCCAGAACAGTGACACCAGCAAAGCCCCTGGAGTACTTAAAGAATAGCATTTTTTCTCCTGCTACCAGTGTCCAATATTTTTCAGTTTTAGAGTTTTTTGCTAAAAGGAAATATGCAGAATTTGTGCCCTTTCTTACATCATCAAGACATTATTTCTTGTTACAGAAGAATTAAAGTATAGATATGGATAGGAGGTGAGTTGCCTTCCAACATCCTGGAGGTGCTTTGAATAGGAGAAGATCCCAGTTCTCCTGCAGGATGCCTGTTGTATGTTTTGGTGTTGGTTTTGGAGGTCGAGAGGTTTGCCTTTTATTAGGTCTTCATATTTTGGCTTTGTTGGGTGGCATTTAAATAAATTTATTGGTCATAGTTAATGAATTACAACTGTGTATGCAAATGAATTTGAGCTGTTTTGAATAGCAAAACAAAGTCCTTTACTCTGTGACTTGGCTTGTATTCTTACACTCTTACTGGTCCTTTTTTTTCAAGTGGTCCTTGTTAGCTCTTACCTGATAACATTTACCAAAGGACTTTCTGGATGAACCCAAAAATGGAAGATTTACCAGCCCACTTTAACCTATGGGTCCCCCCATCTATAAGGCAAGCAATGCATAAAGCTGTCTTGGCTTAAAATTTCAGCTTTTTTGACAACAGTTTTCACCTGTCCCCCTTAGTTCATTTTGCTCAAATTTCTAATTGCCTCAGTCTGTGCAGACTCTGTTCATTCCTTTCCCTGTTCCTTCACCCTTAGTTTCTCTACCAGAGAAACGTTTTTGTGCAAGTGGTGTAAAGGACAGAAAGGACGAAAAGTGGGATGGGGGAAGGCACCCATTTAAAAACAATCTCTTCTGAGCAGAGACCTTCCCCTTATTTTAATTTCCCATTACCACATAGCTGTGAATTGATGAGAACATGGTGCGAGACACCAAGAGGCCCCATTCTCACATGCACCACATTGGAAGGGGAGGATTTTCAGCGTTCCATCAGGTCAGGACCTGTCTGCCTCCCACAGCTCCTGGTGGGAGGCCTAACTTAGGAAATGGCAAAAGACAGAAATGACCAAAAAATGCTGCCTCTTCTCTACCTCAAATAAGGCTTTTTCAGGTGAGCAGAAATGGTCTGAGCCGCTAATGAGGTGTAGGCTGCCAAAGAAAACACATGGGCAAATTCATATTTTCCAGGTGGCTGGTGGTAGAAATGTAACTGTCCATTGAAGTCTGCAGCATGGCCCTTTTTTGCACTTACTCATTAAATTACGGATTTATCCTGAGGTTACTTTAGCATAATGTTAGCTGTGTTGTCTCACAGGCCCTGTAAATCAGTTGCTTGTCACAGGATTTATGAAAAAAACAAGTGCCTGCCTCAAGTCACACGAGGATTGGGTGGCACTTCTGCATGGCCTCTTGCTGCTGGAGCACCATGGAGCACCATGGAGCACCGTGGAACAGCCAGGCCACCACTCCAGCTCTGTGCTACTCTTGCTCAATGCTAAGCACGAGTTTGTCAAGCCAAAGGAGTTTGGATCAGAACTGAGTGTTGAAACAACAAACATGAGATGGAGCATATCCCTGAGGGATGTTAAAACAGGCAGCAGAACAACGCATGACTGGTCCCTCGTGGCGCAGTCGATGGGACAGCCTGCTCAGACCAGTTGGATTTCACCCGTCTGGTTCACACGTGCACTCAGTCTTTTCTGTCCAAGGCCACCCTGATCCAGGTCCCTCCCCAGGCTGACAGCTTTGCCACCTTGCTGTCCTCTCTCTGCCTCTGCTCACAGCTGTGCCTTGAGGCCGGCACCGCTGGATGTGCTGGTTAAATGAAAGCCTTGGTGGCCTGAAGGACAGACACTGTGCCACAGCTCCCTGAGCACTTGTACAGCAGCTACTTTCATTTCCCATTTCCCAGGCAGTTACGTGATTTAACTCTTCTGTGGCTGCTCAAGAGCAGCCCAGGCAGCTGGAGCAGGCAGGGAATGTACTGGGGGATGTGTTCACATTTCCCTCTGCTGTCAGTGCAGCACCCATTGTAGACAAATCTTCAGAGCTGTGCTTTTAAATTAGCTGGGCTATTTGCAGGATAAGGGTACTCATATCGAAAGCCAGTTAGAAACAAGACAGAGAATTTAAGTAAGATTTAGGGAAAAACAGGCGTGCATTGACATTCAAGTCCATTTTGTCATTTTTTTTTTAAGCCATTCTTGAAGATTTGACAAGGGTCTTAATGCATCCAGCCTCTTTTCAGAGGATGCAGGTATAAGAGCAACGTTGCAGCGCGAGATAAGTCTCCCCAGCAGCTCTGTGACACTTGCTCTCTTCTTCAAAGGGATTCACAGATCCACAAATGGATGTCACTAAATTTACTGTTGCATGGGAATGTAAACTCTTTAGAATGGGTTTGATAATTTGGGGAAGAATATGGCCCACTAATGACTCGGTTTTAGTGCAACTGAGATTCATGTGTGGGGACACATTTGTTTCCTAGGGAGAACAAACTCTAGCACTCCACGTAAGATACCTTCATAAAATGAAACAAAGCAGCAAATTATTTGAGCAGGAGTATCAACCTACAAAAGATCTCAAAATTGTGAAGGATCAAATAGAGCAGCTTTGACTGTGTTGTTTGAACACAGTATTTTGTCCAGAAGGCCTTCTTGCCTTCTTTTTCTCATAATTGCTAATAGTGCTCCCTCAGAGGTGGCACCCATCAAATACCACCAGCTAGCTGCTGCACTGACATTACAGCTGTTTTCCTAATGCCAGAAATACCTCATTTTATAGTGTGGGCCTTTCCAGGAATAAGAGAACGAGGCAGCCTCCATTAGGTCTGGGCTTTTGCATATTGCAGAACCACGTCTAAATGAATTAAATAGAGATGCCAAGACTAAATTACTGAAACAGTTCTCATGCTGACTTGGTTTGACAAGAATGTGGCCTAGTCTGAACACCGGATGGATTTCCATCCAAGCTGAATGATCAACACCTTACAAATCCTGTGTTTAAAGATGTGGCCTGACTATTTCTCAAAGCCTGGATTTACCCTTCATCCCACAGGCGTCTGGAGAAAACCTACCTGCCAGCAGGGTCACTCTTTAGGAGCACAGACAGGAGGACTAGTCATCACCATTACTGTAACTAGTCACATTTATATATTTCTAAGCCTATGCATCACTTTTCATGAGCAAACCTAACCACAGTCAGTCCTTGCTCCTTAGATGTCTCCATTTGACCGACATGTTTAGTCAGTCATGCATTAATGTCCACTAATAGACATGTTTAGTCAGTCCACTAATGTCAGTTCACAGAGCCTTACAGTGAGAGCCCCAAAATCACAGGCTCACTGATGCAGGAATTTATACAAATAGATAGTAAGGACAAGGAACAAAGTTAGGCAAGACTACTGTGATGAAAACGAGTTTTGTTCAAAGTCAGAAACCTCAGACGACACTGGAGAAACAAAATTAAAAATTGTGTGCAGCCAGCATCTAATACATCAGCTGCAGACTAAGACTGTGTCAGGTCTTGCAGAAACAGAGAATTCAAAACAGAGTCATAGAATCATAGCAGGTTGGACAAGACCTCTAACATCATCAAGTCCAACCATTAATCTAGCACTGCTCTGTTCACCGCTGAACCGTGTCTCCAAAATAGACCCAATTCCTACCACGAGCAAAGGTGAAGAGGGAAAGAAAAAAACCCTGATGGAAATCAGTTCAGGGGTTCACATGCCAAAGCCACTCCCCAGGCAGGTTCTTTTTCCATGATCAGCAGGGTTTGTGTAGTGACACCTTCTTTTCCTTCCCATTATAATTTGCTAATGTGCACCTGGCAGGACTACCAGCATGTCGGCACTCCCGGGTGTAAAAGGATATCGGCCTCTCTAAAGATACGGGCCTTGTGAAACACCACACCTCAGCACAGCACAGCACAGCCAGGGGCTGAGCTGCCCTTATTTGTACTCACTACTTAGGCTTGCATGAAAGACTCATAAACTCTTTGGGAAAAGAACAGTCACACATTTGTCTACTTTTTGTGTTCCAAGAACTTTTCTTGTTAGCTGCAAGATGACATTTTAATGAGGTTTCACGGCATAGAAAACATGGGACGATTTAACCAGCTCTGTCCACCCCCTCCCTCCCTCCCTCCCTCCCTCCCTCCCCAAACTCTTTCTGAAATGAGTTACCATGCAGGAACAAAAGCTTTTATGAGAATTTATGTCATTCGTGTGGAGGCAGGGGTGAGGTAAAAGTCATTCAGCTGCCAAACTTTGGCATCAGAGTGTGTGCTATTCCCTCTCCTGCCCCGTAGTGCATGGCAAACTGGCCTTGTTCAGACCTGTGCAAGTTTCTTCAAAATCTGGGGGCTAGTGAGTGTTTGTTTGTTTGTTTGTTTTGGAGTCACAGAGAGGGCAGTGTAAAATAGCTGCGAGGCAATTCCCGTACAGTAAAATGGAAGTCTCTCTGGCTCTTCATTCAATACAATGTGGCTCAAGAGGATATCCTGCCAAACCAATGATAACGAGGGAAATAAAGTCACTTCCTCACCAGCTGTTTGATTCAGGTAGAAAAAGGAAGCATTTACTTCCTCATGTTCGCTCTCCCTGCCGCCCCCTCGGGCAGAAATGCCAGGCAGAAATGCCGAAATTGCCTTCTCCCTCCACATTTTTGGTGAGGAGCTGTCAGATCCATAATGCTGCTCTGGACTGAGCCTGTGGGCAGCACGTCCTCCTCTGTGGCCGAGGAGCTGTGCCTTGCCTCTCGGGCTGGGGTGCAAGCTGAGCTGCGGAAGGACCGAGGCTGAACAAAATTGGCTCATTCCACAAGCAAAGAATGCCCGTGTAATTAATGACATTTGTTTCTTGGATTAGAGCTGCCGAATTTGGGCCAGCAGAAGAGTGGGATAGTGTGATCTCTTTGTTTTGAGACTGCCCTGACTCAATGCACTATTACACCTCCTAATCCTCCCAGAGTGACGAACTTCACTTCTGTCCTGGGCTCCCTGCAAATCCCTGGAACTCTGGCCAGGAACATGCTCTGTCCTCCCTACATATAGTCCAATGGGCAAGAAGGCAGTGAGGGGTGCCCTTGGGGCAATCCTCATGGCTTCCAATCAAAGGTGAAGCAGGCATCTCAGGGGCTTTGGTGCCTAAGAGGAGCTCAGGCAGAGCATCTTTCCCTTCCCCACCACCACCTTTCTTGCTTCACGGAAATAGTCAACACAAATTTGCACAGTAAATCAGCAACAGACTGATTTGACTTAATAAAAGCTTCTTAAGAAATGGCTTTTTAAAAAGTTACAGAACTCAATGAAGAGTTCTTTTCCATATAATTTTTAACAGCCCTGATATAATTTTACATCCAGGATATAAGTTCCCATTAAATTTTGATGGTCTTAAAAGCAAGGTCTGCAATGATTTTCTTTCCAATTGTGTAAGACTTCCAGAAAGGTTGACCAAGCCAGAACTTGCCTCAGTCTATTTGCCAAGGAGACCCTTGCTTTCATTATAAAGAGTGCTTTTCAAAGGACGTGAAGTGTTTCAAACAATTTTCCTAATCTTATTTATTTTAGCTGAGATTCTTTTATTTTAAACAGAGCAGTTTAGGTGACAAAAATCCAGTGACAAATACATGGGTTTACAGAAGACAAAACCTTATGAAAGGTTAAAATTCTGTTTAGGGTTCTCTTTGTGCTAAAATAGTTTTCAGCAACGGGTCATACTTCCCTCCTCCCACCCCCCTTGTTTTAGTACATAAAATGGACATGTGTTTATTTAAAACAGGTTTGAAACTTAAACAAATAGTGACAGGCTGTTCAAACAAGCTTCGGAAATAGGCCTAATCAGAATGTTTGAGAAGGGGAGGGGGAACGATCATAAAGAGCTACTTGTAATATATAGTGCAGACACCATTAGGTTGGGTTCATGTTATTGTTGTAATAATCTCGGACAAAAAAGTACTGCATGCTGCACATTTTTTGTTAACATTCCTTTTTTTGAGCCATAGGTTATGCCATATTTTTGTCTGGTGTCCAAGTTTTACTGTTCTCCTCTGTCCATCTCCATACCCAGTACCAGAAGCTCTATGGAATCATTGGAAATGGTCTCACAGAAAAACTGGGAGGAATGTTCCTGAACTGGGATAGAAGGGAAACACAAAATACACTCATTTTGATATTGATACTGCATATGCATACACTGTCATGAATATACAGAAGTGAGACCTTCCCCACAGAAAGAAACCATGAAAACCTTAACATTTAAATGTTTTCACATGACTTGTGTTTCCATGAGTTTTTTTTTTTTTAATTTCCTCTCTTTTTGACCCATAATAATATCACCAAGTGTTGAACTTTACCCTTGTTGTATTTTTATAAGTCCGATCTTGAACTCCCTATACAGAGAAGGCTCCCGTGGAAGTCACTGAGCCTATACTGGTGACAACAGGATTTAGCCCAGTCTGTAACGTTTTAGGATATTGTGTTACTTCATAGCCTTAAGGAGAAATAAAAGCAGCTTTCCAAAGAGCTGCACAGCAAACTGAGTGTGCTTTTTCAGCTCTGCAACAGCACAGCAGAATATTAAGGCCAGAGTTTGCAAATGTCTATGTCAAAAAACAGGCAGCTAAGCAAAAGTTGCCAATTTCTCTCTGAAATGAAGAGATTGCATTAAAACATTCTATCCTCCCCACAAAAGGTTAAGCTGTTTTCACTTGAGAATATACCTTTGGAAACCCAAGTTGGAAAATGATTGCCTAGAGGAACAAGCATTGAGAAATAGCAAGAGGCAGACGTGTTTTCACGTCACTCGCTTGGCCAGAGCCTGTGGCTGTTCTGCTATCAAGCCTTACCTACTTACATCCACTCTGACCTATAAAATGCACCAATATTACTTAATGCAATAACACATTTTGGAAGCAAATATCTATTATTTATTTGAATCTCACTCAGCGTCTAGTGAATAGAAGTCAGAATATTAAAAATCCTTACACGCCCTCTCCTGGTAAAACCACAGACGCGCCTCTTCTGATGATAACTGGAGATGCCTGATGAGGGAAGCTAATTTTACTACAGAATTTGATTGTCATTAACTCAGTTGGAAGGTTTACATTAATAATGGACACCTTTCTCTCCTCAGTTTCTGCTGTAAACCATAACAATATATGCATTATTAGAAGACAGATATGCATTATTAGAAGACAGGTCAACTCCTAGCATAATAACATTGCAAAACAGCTAAAGACACTATAACTTTAATAGAGAATGTGATCTTCTACCAAAAATGGGAAGTCTGGGGTATTAAAAGTAGAGATAGAAACTGTCACGTTAGATAGCTGTTTCATGGGCTTATTGCAATAGCTTGGGAGCAGACCTTAATTGGCAGCACAGTAAAAGAGTTGCCATAAATGATGCTATCAGTTTTGTCACATTTTTAAAGTCATTCAGCTTGGCTATTTACTGCTTTCGTGCCGTACAGTATGATTTATCTGTCTCTGAGGAATGCCCTCAAGCGTCATGCTCATTAGGAATTGTTGCCTGAAAGAAAGGCATTACGTGCCGAGTATCACCAATCCAGTCATTAGCCCAGTCAAATCCCACTGTATTTATGAGTCACAAAAACTTTATCTTTGCTTCTTGAACAGCATTTCCATTTGGTGCCTACGTGCACGACCAGATTTTCCTGGAGCACTGGACCACGGCATCACCCTCATTGGTGACAGTTGTGAAAGATTATCATAGGTATAACACAACCCTAACACCTTCAGTTCATATGCAAGAAACATCTGTGGCTACTACACAAAGTCTTCTGAGCCCATCCCCAGGGAACTAAACAAATACTGCCTTATTTTCAATGAAGCTGACCTGCAATATAGATGCTCCTTATCCAGTGGAAATGAAAGATTTGGAGAATGAAGGTTCATCTACTTCCTTTGTGTGTGTTTGTATAGACAACATTTAGGACCCAAAATAGTGGTAACTTATATTTTAAAATGCTGGTTCTGTCTTTTCTATTAGACTGGGTGTGCCTAAAGCAGAAGTCACAACCATAAGTAATCTCAGTAATATTTATAAAGAAATAGGCAGGAGAACTTTTTTTTTCAGCACACAAAAGAGACCTCCCAAATCACTATTTTAATAAGTTTGTGTGGTCTTCTTGTGCCAGCGGGATTGTTGGGTGATCCCTGAGGGTGAAGAAGTTGCCTCCCTTTCCCCATTCCCCTTGTCCCCCCAAAAAACCAGTAAATGCAATTCTGATATTCCTTTTCTCACTATTTCCCCTTCTAGGATGCCTTTGTGGAGTTGTATGGCAATGGTATGAGGCCTTTGTTCGATTTCTCCTGGATCTCTCTGAAGACTATCCTGAGTCTGGTTCTGGTGGGAGCTTGCATCACTCTTGGCGCTTATCTCGGACATAAGTAGAGTCACCCAGTTTATTGTGGATTACAAAAGTCTTTCAAAACAACAAAATAATATTTTTTTTTCTGTAGCACAATGATATTTTATGAGCAAAGCAACTTCCCAGCGAAAGATTAAATCAGCTATTACTGCCAAAGGAAATATCATTTATTTTTACATTGCCGGAAAATTATTTATTAAAAGATATTTACATTTTAACCTGCTATTTTCAGAACCTCAGCAAGTTGTACCTGTCATCACATCATGTTGTTATTCTTAACTTTAATGAGCCCCAGAGTATTTTACGTTCTTTTTTTTTTTAATTAATGCCGCTGGCTGGATTATTTTATCTCTGAAGAGCAAATATACTGACAAAGACCTACCTGCTTACACTTACAAGGGCAGTTACTTGAGCTGCTAAAAACTGCCAAATTGTGTTGAATTTCCTAGCATTTTCTGGGAGGGATCTGAGAGACAAGGTCAGCATGAACAAAGTTCTCACCCTGTCCTGCTGGCAAGAACTGACGTAGTAAACAATTCAACATGGTACATATGTGGAGTCAAGACAGAAACTTCTTGAAGGACACTCTGCTATCCCTACAGGAGAACAGTTGGAAATATGGTTGCCTATGCCTTTTAAACATGTGTTTTCAAGTTACCATCACATCATAATCACAATACCCACATAACACGTCAACTTTTCTTTTAATAGAAGTGTGAAGTTAAATCTTTGGGGCTCGCAGGAAATTGATGTTCCAATGATTTTCTCAGCAGCAAAATGTTTTTTGTGGCTACTGACACAGAAAGATCAGGAGACCTTAAGTGCCTGCTTCAACAGAGCAGAGCTGGAGTCTGAAGTCCTGACCTGTGTCCCACTTTAGTGGGCCTCATATCTGCAACTAATCCTGCTTACTTACAGAGTTCCTCCGGGGGTTTGAAACCAATTAGATGTGGTCTCTAAATCCCTGAAAGTTGAAAAAGATCTTAATTTTATTTGGCAAAAAGCAGACCTCAGCTAAGTTACAGATTAGCTCTGACTATCCTTGTTTATCAAACTGGACACCAAAATCTAGTTCATATTCATAACAGGAAAGGAAAGTGAGATTTATCATCCTGCCCCTCGCCCTCAAAATATTTTCATACGAATAGTCTCCTAAGACTTTCTACAGAAGAAAAGCTGATGAAGAAATTCAAAATCCTCTCTCTGGACAGAGACTCTTTGACACCTCTCTTGTGCAGGTGCCTACTGTCATCTCAAGTGAAAATAGGGTGAAGGGAAAGGGGGAGGGGGAGGCGTGAAGTCATCTGCTCCTGTTACAAAACGCAAGGCATGTGAAATTAACACAGAGTACATAACACAGTCTTATAAACAGACCTGTGTTCAAAGCACGGCTTTCCCTGAGCTCGACGGGGGCCAGGAGTCCCCTGGAAACCGAAGACTCTGAAGCATCGAGTCCCAGGGGCTGCTCTGAGGCATGGAAATGTCCAGCTTCAAATGTTTTAAATCCTGCGCTTCTATTTTTGCTATGAAACTTTTGAAATGTGGGATTTGTGGGTAAATGGATGTCCAGATATAAAAGGAAAGTTTGCAAAGCTCTGGATAAAATGTACCGTACAATACATAAGTGCTCAAAGGGTGAAAAACACACAATGAATAAACTGTAGCTCCAACCTCAAGATTTCAGCTGAATAACTTTGTGGCATTATATGCAAAATATCTCCAGTAACTCGGGAATGTAATATGTTCAATGTTAAGGCTGTAGTTGATATTGTGTCTTCAAAGCTGCTTTTATGTTTGGTTGGTTTTTTTTTAAGAGTTGTACATCTCAGCATTTTTACTGCTATTTAGTTGTGGCACCTACACTTTGTATGAGCAAAGATGGGGCAAGCTTACATTTCAGATTTGAAATTACTTTTTTATAAAAACGTAGAAAGGAGATAATTCTAAGAGGACAAAAATGTGAACTATGCTTGATTAAAGGAAAAGGAAAAAATCCCATCATCAGACAGTTAGTACCTGCAGTGCTTTCAGAGTGCTTCTCTAAAAAGTGGGCATGGTCATGTAGGGGTTTTATGTAAAATATTTCAAATCAGAGGAACTGAGGAATATTGTGGATTGAGTGTGGGCTTTGTTTTTTATCTCAGCTTACAAACTGAATTTGTTTGCAGCCAATTGCACAACTGGAATTGGCTGCTATTGAGCTTATGTTTCATTTCACAATCTAGTCTTCGTTTCGATTAGTGCCCATATGCCCATTAAAGTTTATGAACTATTAGACCTCAAATTGTTTCAACATTGTTTGTTTTATTAAAGGTTTACATTGTCAAAAGTAGTAAAAAATATCAATTCCAGTGCTGCTATAATACCAGGATAATTTGAATGGGGTTTTGGTTTTTAATACCTTCCAATGGCTAAAGTTTTTTTAAGCTGCTTTAGAAATAATATGAAGACGACACATGATACACAATTAAATGAATACTGAGGATTTTGTGTTCTGTTGTGTCTACTCACTGGACTTCCCAGTGTATTTCTTAGTACCAGGCAAAGAGAAGAGTCATGATGACTGTTGATGATTTTATTTTATTAAAGAGCTGATGGAGTTTTCCCATCCTGACTGCAGAATAGTACAGTATTGTGGCTGCATTAGGTATAATGATAGTTGATAATACATTTATTAAGAAAACATTTAGAAACATTGAATGTATATAAAAGCTTGAACTTCTTAAATAAAATCCTCTCTTCTCACTCCTGCATTTCTTTTGCAATAATTCCTGTCTTTCCTACTCTTCATTACATTTCCATGTAAGATTTTTTTCCTCCACAAAATGCCTTACAGACTTCCACGCTCAAAGACTACGCTTCAGTGAAAACCCATCCTCTGTCACTGTGTATGCACAGACATCTGACCACTCCCACCATATCCATATTGTGAAAGGGGGAAAAAAATTAAAAAGAGGGACACTTCTGAAGTGTTTAGGTATAGAGAACCAGAGATTAGAAAGGAAGGAAGAGGTCAGAAGTGGAGGGAAATAGAGAGATCACTGAACCATCTCCCTGGTTAAAGATGAGTGCTACTTGGAATTTGTTTATCTTTCATCCTTTCAATTGAAAAAGGATGATATAAGGGCAGAGAAAAAGCTTGCAGAGACCCCACAATTATTTTTCTCTATAGAACTTTGTTAATACCTTTTAAAAACAGCAAATGCGTAGGCATCAAAGAGAAGTACTGGGTTTTGCTATATTCAGCTTAGGTGTCTTTAATTCTTTTTCACTCTATTTTTTAAGAAAATAATGAAGACAAGTATTTTGCTTCTGAAAAAATAATCTGTAGGATCACCTGAGATCTGTCATAAATCAGTTACTTAGGAATAGATGAAAAAACTGCGCAAAAGTATTCTGAAATTAGAGGTGATACAGAGAACATTTCTCAATGGAACAAGCACTGGATCCACCAAAGGATTAATGGGGCTGTTGAGGTAACAGGGATTTATAGAGAGAGATGAGAAAGGGAGCTGGAAGATACGGAGAATGACATTGGTATGTAAGAAAATCTTCAGTTTCGCATGTTGCAGGAGTTCACTCAAGATGGTCTGAAAATAACTGTTAGCTAAAAGCAGCTATGTGTGCACTACATGGCTATGATTACTAAAAATCTGCAATTACAAAATTACAATAAATTATTGTAAAATTATCTAGTCTGTAAAAGCTCATCGGTTTGCTGTTACGATTGGGGATTATATAGCCTGAGTAGTTTTGCACTAAGAAGGAGCAATTATGAAAAAAGAAGCCTGAAACCAGATGTGCAAAGGTAACACGAAGGTGATGCAGTTCAGAGAACACGGTCCCAGTCCCCCCAGTCCACACAGTCTCCCCAGCTGAGGCAGCAGGAGTCTGGACTGCATGCTTTGACCCTGGAGCATGACACTGCTCAGCTGTGCACCTGCACTTCACAAACCTATTGATTAAAAGTATCGTGAAGTAGCATGTTTAAAGCCTTTCTTCTTTTTCCTCTCTCTATCTCTGAACAAACTAGCAAAGTGATTTATTTCTATTACGAGGTTATGGCGCAGTATATATATGAAAAATTATACATATTTTAATTTATGGGTATAAAAATTCTTTCTCATTGCAAAAGTCCAGCTTTATTTTTCATTCCTATCTCTTTTTCCAACAAGGCTAAATGCAAGGTAGACAAAAGAGCTAATTTAATCTGTATTTGGTTTAAATTACACTTCTATACTAAGTTAATGCAGCTTCATCACACAAAGGAATTATCTTCAAAAAGTAATACAGCATTAAGAGTTCCACACAAAAACTATATATTTTTATAATTTAAATAGCAATTTTTTCCTTTTCTTCTGAATATTTGAATTTTAATTATCACCAGCATAAATGTACATAAGCAGATATTGTTTATCCAGTACCTTTGGATGATGTATGTATGGTAATGTAGTTTGTCAGTTTATCATCATTTAATATGATTATGTTGTTCTTTGTCTTTAAAATGTTATAAGAACATGCTGCCATTAAACTTTCCATGTCTGTCTAGTTTATATTGTGAAAAAATAATAAAAGCACACTGTGAGATTCTTGTTTTGCATTTGCATTTTTTAGGATTTGTCGATAGAAAGCCACTCAAACATTTTGGGTGTAATCCCATAAATGACACGCAATGTTTCCTTCCTGATGGTTCTCTTCACCTGTTCTGCAGTGGCAGTACTTGCTTGCCTTGCTCACAAAGAGGCAGTGCCCCAGGTTTGAGCAGCTGCTGCTGTGTGAAATGCAGCCCCCAGGTGCAGCCTGTGCTTTGGGACCCAAGGACAGTGTCACCCTTTCTGCTGTCCCGTTCATTTGATGCCTTGCAGAAAGTGCAGCAGGGCTCTTCTGTTGATTTGCTAAAACTGGTTTTCATTCTTGCAAGCACAAGCTGGAAATGCACATAGCAAGCTTCAACAGGAGCAACAGAAATATTTTTGTTACTGCTGAAGGTTTCCTACAGTTATGACCAAAAAGTGTTTCCAAAAAGTATTTCCAATAAGTGTTTAGGTATTTTGCTTCTTACAGGCTCCTATTAACTGGCCCTTGATTCACAGGGGTTGCCTCTTACCTTCTGTGGCTTTAACTCAGGTAGAACATAGCTAAATGTGTTCAGGTAATGAGTATTTAACTGCTTTAGGAATTTACCCAGCTTCTTGAGTGGGTCTTGCAGCCAAATGTGTGCACTGTTGACGTCATGGATGAACTTTTTATGAGTGCCCGAAGTTCATAGTTTAATGCTTTTCAAGCACAACTCAGGCACATGTGCGAACATCTACCCTCTGTCTGCATCCATGAAGACAGAGAAGGTGAAGGAAGTCAGCCTGAAACTGAAAGAAGAGGCAACACAACAGAATGCAATGCTGGACTCTGTCCTCTGGGCTCTGGGATTTAACTGTCCATCAGAGAGCTGGGTTACTAAAGCTTTGCAAGGTAGAACGTAACACACATTGCAGTAGGGCAAGTACTACCATTTCTCTCTGCCATTATTTTGTGAAATAAGACAAGGTCTTGGAGGAGACCAGCCCCAGAATTGCATTTTTTCTAGCTAAAACCTTACAAAGGAAGATGGGATTAACTTTCTACAGGGAGTTCAGCAAAACCAGGTAAATTAGTTCAGAGATTCTTCTCTTTATGCCCAGTCAGGGCGTAACATTTTTCTTAAAAGCTAACAGATCAGCACCTGGGATTAAATGCTTACCTTACCACTGGGACCAAGCACAGTGAGCAGATGGGGAGAACAGAAGAGGTCCAGATAAAGACAAAATGAGCCCTTAGACCTGATAACTAAGGTGGGTTTTGGCTGCCTGAAAATTAGGTAGGAGCACCCTAAAAATTTTTTTGCTGGGCCAGAACCAGAAAGCTCCCTCCTCAAAACATTCCCGAGTGATTTCAAGCACTGTAAGTCTCTACTGAAGCTGCACAAGCAGCAGTGTGCAGTTGTCCCTCTGCAGCAGCAGGCTCTCCATCCCATAATACCTATAGCTCCTGCTTTTGTCCTCCTCAATTGTTAAATATTTAATGGGAGTCTACAAGTGGTAGAAAGTGAAGTTCATTCCACTATGAATGGCTGGGTACCAGCTGCATGGCATTTAAATTTCCCATAACAACTGACCTTAGGAGGAACGCATTAAGTTTCACGTAACTACTGACCTGGGCCTTCTGCTTGGAACTAACTTTTTGCTATCCAGATCTTCCTCTGAGGACATGTTACCCTGGACAAAAGACAATGGAGTCAAGATTTGTGCACTGCAAGAAACTGATTTGCTCAGATGGGCAAACAACGAGGCAGCTCTTGAAGCATCCCATCATAGTTCACTGCTCCCCACTACAATTGAGCACAAGTACTGAAAATATCCAGAATGGATCTCTAAAATCTCATGGGGATAAATACATATCAGTTAAAAACATGTGTATCTAATTTTTTTAACACTTCTAAAAGGTAGTGCGGACACACTCCTTGTTATCCTGAAGCAACAAGAACACTGAAGAGTGTTTCTGGATTAGTTCACCTGGAAGTCGCCTCTTCTTCTCCAGCGGGAGTACCTATTCTGGTACTGACCTATGCAACTCATATTAAATGTACTGAGTTGCCTCTTGGATATCCTGGAGAAACACATCAGCCTGCCCTCCTCTGTATGTGTCCTCCAGAACTCTTACTACAAGCACAATCACAATAGTGGGGATTCAATGCCTTGGTTGTGGTGAAAATTCGGACTCAGAAAAGACCCTGGTCATACAGCTGAATGTGTCCATTTGGAGCAGACAGTACTGATGCAAACCTTCATAAAGCCACAGGTGACAGAGACAGAAGTCAGTCAAATCTGTTTATTTGGGGATGAGATGGAAAAAGAGCCTCCTTCCCTTTCTTTGTCCTCCTGATAAGCTGCAGGCATTTCTCTGCCTATGTGGTCAGAGACGCTGTCCAATGCCCTAGTTAATCATACCCTTGAGTTTTGTGCCTGTTTAGATTTCTCCCCACCTGTACACCCCCACTCCAAAAAATCTGCTGATCCTTTATGTACCCGGTAAGCAAACTTTTCCCTTTCCTACCTGTGACTTCTAGATTATTACTCTTCTTACCCCTCTGGTAACACAAAGACCCTTTGGGAGGTAGGGTGCAATATATGTGGATGACACTGCTCATGGATTAATAACAATAATGTCCAAAGTGCGTGTTTCAGGCTGTGCTACAGTGAGCATGAGCACCATGGAGGTCTCTGCATTGGCAGACCACCAGCATGGAGAGGCACATTTCTGTCAAAGCAGCCACAGACCATGCTAAGGGGCAGTGGGGGGGATGAATGACACCTGATCCAGCACCATCTAGTTAGAATAGCACAGCTTTATCCCATTGTATGATGTTTGCATGGCAAGGTTTTGGTAGCTGTGGGGCTACAGGGGTGCCAGAAGCTTCCCCCATGTCCATTACAGCCAATGTCCACTGGCTCCAGGATGGACCCATTGCTGGCTGAGGCTAAGCCCATCAGCAACGATGGCACCACCTCTGGGATAACTTATTTAAGACGGTGAGGGAGGAAAACACACAATTGCAGCTGGAGAGAGGAGTGAATATGTGAGATAAACAGCCCTGTAGACACCAAGGTCTATGAAGAAGGAAAGGAAGGGGCTGCTCCAGGCATCCCTGCAGCCCATGATGCACACCGTGGGGAAGCAGATGTGCCCCTGCAGTCCATGGAGGTCCATGGTAGAGGAGAGATTCACCCACAGACCATCAGAGCAGATGGTCTAATGGATGCACAAAGGAGTCTGTGAGCCCATGGGAAGCCTGTGCTGGAGCAGGCTCCTGGGAGAACTGCAGACTCACGGAGAGAGGAGCCCATGAGGTTTGCTGGAAAGACTTGTGACCCTTTGGGAGAGTTCATGCTAGAGCAGCCTGTTCCTGAAGGACTGCATCCCATGGAAGTTTGTGAAAAACTCCAGCCCTTGGGAAGGACCCACATTGCAGAAGTTTGTGGAGGACTGTCTCCTGTTGGAGGGACCCCACACTGGAGCAGGGGAAGAGTGTGAGGGCAGCTCCACCTGAGGAGGAGCAAGTGAAAGAGACAACACGTGATGAATTGACTGCAACTCTTAACAGCAATTCCTTTACACTGCTCAGGGAGAAGAAAGTAGAGAAAATCAGGAATGAAGTTGAGCCCAGGAAGAAGGGAGGAGTTGGGGGGAAAATGTTTTTAAGGTTTGGTTTTATTACTCATTATACTAACATGAGTTGATTGGCAATAAATTAAACTAATTTCCCCAAGTCAGGTCTGTTTTGCATGATAGTAATTGGTAAGTGATCTCTACCTGCCCTTAATCTCGAGCCAGGAACCTTTCATGATATTTTCTCTCTGCCGCCTTGCTGAGGAGAATGGGAGATTTGCTTTGGTGGGCCAGGGTCAATCCACCATATCCATTCCCAAAAAGCCCTGTTGCAGAAAGTTTACTTACAGTAGTGGAGAAAACGTTTAGTCAACTTGACCCTGCAGGGGAAAACTTACACTGGAAAAGCACTTTGTGTAATGAAATTACACAAATGCGTGCCATAGAACTACTATATAGTCTTTCAAAAAACACACTTTTAGTCAATTATCATGAATCCCAAAATTGGATTTTTTGTTCCACTGACTTAAAATAATCTTATGAACTGATGAGCATATCAGATGCAAACACATAAAAAGTCAATGAATGCAGTCTACATATTAGCGTGGCAACAACTTTGATACACCCTTTGTCTTTGTTGGGGCAGTTGCATCAGAAATTGTGAAAGGAGAAAATGCTGTGTTCAGAAAAAAAAAACAGACAAAAAAAATAGACTGTACAGTACTGCTGCAGTGGAAGTAATCACCCCTGATTTACTTAAATTTTACTCAAAAAACCCCTCAAAACAAGTCCCTTGTCAAAAAGCCTCTTGCTCTCTTCTGAGTTCAGCCCTCCAGTCACTAGAGTGACAACACACACCTCCAGTTGCCTGAGCATGAATGCTTAGCATTCAAAGTGCACAGCCTTTCACAGAATCACAGAATGATTTGGGTAGGGAGGGACCTTCAAGGATCATCTCATCCACCCCCCTGTCACGGGCAGGGACACCATTCACTAGATGAGATTTCACATGGACTCTGCCCTCAAACACTTCCAGGGATGGGATGTCCATATATGATGGATAATTTGAAAAGAAAGCAAAAGAAAACAGCAAAAGATTGGAAAGTGAATCCATGAGTCACATAAAACACCCTAGCAGGCATCAAGGAACTTTGGAAATGTACTTCTTTGAAGACAGGATCACTGGAAAAAGCTGAGAGGCATCACACCTCCCTACCTCTCACTGTGTCATCCCACAGCACTGCCAATGGCAAACCAAAGAGACTTTGGCTAAACAGCTCCTCTTCCTGGCCTGCACTGCCCTTTTCCCAGCAAACAGCGGAGGAACCCGCTGGCAGGGCCCAACAGTGCCAAACACGTCAGCCAACCTCAGACAGGAGTTTTGGCAAGCCCACTTCCGCGGCGTAAGGATGCCAGCAGCCTGTAATGCACCGGGCAGGCGGCGCAGAGCCACAGAGCTGCAGGATCATTAATGCAGGATAATTAATGCTGCCTTTCAGCGGGGAGCTGGGGCACAGACGTGCTCTGTAATGTTTGCACCGGAGCCCGGCCAGGAGCCTGGGCTGTCTGCTCCAGTGCCCAGATGCCGTGGCCTGAAAGGGACCACTGCCTGCACTGCTCCGTCCTCCGACAACGCTGCTTGAAGTCAAAACTGGCAGCAAGCCAAAGTGCTCTCTCATGAGACTGTAAATTAATGTTGCTGAAGGAAGCTGGCTAGTAGTTCATGTGGCTGGGGGTTTGCTTTACATCTGGTGTCAGACTTTGAATTCCCTCTGCAGCTAGGAATAAAACAGGTGAGGTGCCTGGGCCACTCAGCACCCCCTACACATTACTAATTTCCTTTCATCCAGGCCTTCAAAAAAAAAAAATCCCTGATCATGCTACAGTTTTGAAATGCTATAGGGTTGGGATTTTGGGCTTTTGATGGGTTTTTTTGTTTGGTTTGGTTTTTTTTTCCCCAAACTTATAAAAGCAGCTGTTATTTCTCTCCAGGCTTTGCAAACATTCTTCCCATTAAGTAACTCATTTACTGCTAGTTGCAGGCACAGCTTCCTCCAACTCACAACTCTAAAAGAAGCTGATACCTTTTGCACTTAAAAAGCATGGCCACAGAAAAGAAACAGATGTATTTTAAACAAAGATGCTCATTTTCAGCTCCTCCTCACTCCTTCACCTCACAGACTAGTTACCTAATAAGCCTTTCACTCCAGCTGCCTACCACTTGAATCAGCATGATTCCTTAGCCCTGTATTTTCATTAGGGACAAGAAATCAATCTTTAACCAAGGACAAATAGCAATGCTTCCAGTTACATCCAAATAACAACTTCCAGTTCTGGAATTAGACCTCAGTGCTGTTACTTTGTAGCTGCTTTCTCACTTTCTGCCAAGATGGAGGGGGAAAGGCAGGGCAGTCCAGAGGTCATAAAAGATACTCAAGAAGTATAAAAAGAAAAACTTACACAGCTACCTCCAAGAAGAGATGAGACAGCATCCAAGGTTCAGATAGGCTTAACCTCCTCCTCACATCACACGCTTTTCAAAGCATGCTACCCACTTCAGAACTACTCCAATCATCATCTACTGGGAAACTCCCATTGATATTAACCGGAGCTAGGAGGAGAAATTTTAGTGCTTGTGCTGGGAGTGCAGTACTGATAGCTGCAGAACAGCTTTAACTGATACACAAGGCTAGTCAACTCCCTGAGAAAAGCCTGGATCCTTCCTCAAATACCTTTACTTTTCTTAAGTTCAGGTTGATTGTGATGGGAAGCTATGTGTCAGGGGAAAAAATCAGCCAGCCATCCTGAATATTGCTCATCCCTTATGAGGAGAAGCCCCAGCTGTCCCTTGCAAGCTCCTTTCAAAGCAACATCAAAATCCATAGTACAGCCAGAAAGGTATTAGGAAAATGGACCATGACACACAACTGCAGCATGTGTTACAAGTGAGCATGGCACATGCAAGCAGAGATGTGCCCTGCACTAAGCACTATCCTTTGCTTTGCTTATTTAGCATGCTTGACAAGTGATGTTTTACCTCATGCTTTCCCAAGTCTTCCTGGAAGTAATTTCTCTATGTATCTCCAGAATGCCAGCAACAAGGATATGACCAAAAAGCATCAATTTTCTTGCCTTAAAATATTCAAGTTGTCTCCTACTGTGGAAATTGTACTTAAAAAAAAATTAAATTAAATAATTTTTTGTTTTAGTAGATACTTGGAAAGAATTAGCTAGTCAAAAAGATATGTCACTTTTGGCAAACAGAAGTATACACACCCACATAAAAAAAAATCATTCTGTCCTTCATTTTCAACTGTATGTCCACTGCTGAATCATCCTTTAATTACAGCTGACAATTGCACAGATGTCTCCAATGCAGTTTGCTTATAAAGACACATTCATTGCAATGAAATACATGACAGACTTCACACTTAGCAGTTGTCAACATAACTTCATTAATGTGTCTTGATTATCCACTTGCCCACCCCCACCCACTTCAAAACCAAAATTAAAACCCGCTTTTCTTCTGTCATCACATCCTCCAACAACTATCACCACTCACTCAAGTGTTAGGAAAATAAGTCACCGCTTTTTCCATAAAACCCATCAAAAATTGCTACTTCCAACAAAAGCAGTGTACAAACAAACTCAGTCACAAATGAAAGAAGCCATTTTCATTTCCCAAAGACCACATCTATTTATCTTCTTGAGCCATCCAATTAAGTGGTATGATTCAACGATGACTAGTAGCACAAACATACATTCATGTGTTAAGTTCTGTCAAAACATTACAAAATTAGCAGAGAGCAGCTACTGTTGTAAATTTAATGATGTACCTATGATGACTGTAGCTAACAAAACAAATGTTCCAGCATTATAAGAGCCCTTTTGATACATAAATATTTCCTCTAAAAATAAGCTTGCACACTTAGAATACATTGTCTTTATTGGGTAGAAAAGACCTAAAGGTTCTCACTTTTGAATGTCAGACAAGCTTAGCTTACATATGTGTAGGGTAGCAGCCCCAGTGGAGACAACAAATGGGATTCTAAACAAGAATGCCTATGTTTTGTGTTTGTCTACACAAGGATTGAGACTAGGATGGAACATGTCTACAGATGGAGCCAGTTATCTGAAAACAAGAGATGTTCACAGATTTTAGTTTTTGATTAGAGACATCAGTCAAAAAACTACTTGTGACTCATGCTAAGATTAGTTTTATATTATAATAAAGAAGTAAACTACTTCTTGGTGTCATTATTGAGAAGGCTGATATTCAACCTGCACTCCTGAATTTTGCCAACTTTGACATAAAGGTCTTTTGACTAGGACTTGGTTACAACACTGCTCAGTCTTCATACACTCAGGAATAGAAACAAAATGTTGAACTCTGGTACCTCTTTATGAGGATTTGAACTGAGGGAAGACTCTAAGGTAGAGGAAGCAGGGTTCAGCAGGTCCTCCCTATTCATACTGGCCTTTGGATTTTGCCAGATGTTTGCATCTTTAAATGCTAGACAGAGCTAAGGGTGTACTGAACCTTGTAAGGGTCAAGCCTTTGGTGACCTTCAGAGCCAGGAGAGCACTACACCCGAGGGAATATTGATGCTAGGAGCTGGAGCACCAACAGAGGGAAATTTCCCTTCTTATTCAATTTGGGCTTAGTTTGAGTCCCTCCACTGATGTCTCACTGTGCTTCTTTGCTGTCTCCCCTCTTTTGCACTGCAGACATGTGCACATACACATCTGTAACTTCAGACCCCAGTGCCAAAGAATGTCATCCTTATTGTCACCCATGTCTCCCTATCACCAGCCATCTGAGCAGGAGCATTTATCATCACAGATACGTGTCCTCATGAAACAATCAACGCTGTGAGAAAACTTCTTCTCTGAGTTTCCCTCTCTCCTGCAGCCTCCCTTGTTTGGTGGGAAAATGGAACACGGTAAGGAAAGGAAATTATATAGCTGGAAGTTCCCCAGTAAACCTTGGAATAGTTCTTCAGTGGGAAAGAAAACATCCATAAGAGTTATAAAATCACTGTAACACCAATGATATACTAATGACATATCTGTATTGCTGGAAGTGTGTGGTAAACATTTCTTTGCAAATGTGATTTGAATGTATGTAGGCAGTACTGTAAGACAAATTTGAATTCTGGCAAATGAAGACTTTCTATTACTCTGTATACTCAGTTAAGTAGAAATTCAAAATTACACACAGCAACATGAGAAAAAAAGCAGTCAGACTGACAAAAGTGTGTGGGGGGGTGTTGTTTCATTTAAAATGTATTTATTTTGCAAAAAAAATCCATCTAAATGAAAAACCTTAATATGTTAACTATGATGCTGCTATTCTACCTGTATAATCAGTTTAATGTCTCTGAAGATTTAAAGAATAGTGTAGTGATTATGTGCTTTCATCTTAATGCCAGCTTCAAAATGAAGGGGAAAAAATCACTTCTGTATGCCTCACAGAAACAAATAATTGCTTTAAATCCATCTTCCTTGAAAGCAAGCTGTAAAGTCTCCAGTTTCAAAACAGATCAATCTTATGCAATTTGTCTGGTTTCTAATTATTAATATAATTCATAATAAAAAGCCGGAGGGGGTAGAATTAGGTGCTAGGGAAAGATGTTTGGGTGCACATCAACCACCAAAATTGATTAAGATCAGATGAAAAAGAGAGAACAGAACAGCTATTAAACTTCTGCCTCGTCTTCACTGGGGCTGTTGTTAGAAACTTGGAGTACAGCTGCACTTAATGAGTTTGTGTAAAAGCAGACATTATACAAATGGGAGAAAGTAGGAACTTCATCCAATTAGATAAGAGAATTGGCCAGCAGCCTCCAATGAACTGAAAAGCTCTTCCAACTTTAGGGATGAGAGCTAATTATAACTCTGTTTTTGTGTGTGTACGATGTTACTAAAGTATTAAGAAATATCGTTCTGTCAAAAAACTATGTCATATATACTGACTTGATTATTACAGATAGAGGATTTGCCAGAGACAGGTCTGGAAAGTGATTAGCCTTGATAAAAAGAGAAGTCATTTTGCCATCAGACCTCAGGGTGCAAACAGCTTCTTTTCTTGAGTTTCTCCCAAAATTTGGGCAATCGGGTGGAATGGCAAGAATTTAAATTTCTTCCTCTTGGCACATAGGATGCAAGGAAGAGAGGCTGACATAAGTAACTATGTGCCTGTTAAGAAAGGTAGCTCAAGAGATGCTCACTGTTGAAGCTAACACCTGACCTGGGGTGTTGTTTCCTTTATTTTCCTTTTTCTTTTAAACACACAATAATATAAAGAATCAGAAATAAGCTAGATATGAATGGACACAAAGGTTCTCACTTTTGCTTGATAACAATTAAATACCTTGTTCAGAGAGTAGACTGAAATACAGAGAAGACAAGGAAATGATGCTCCATCTCCTCCTCCTTTGCCACTCCCAAACATGCCTCCTTAACACACAATGTTAACTACTTAGGGTGTACAACTCGCAATAGCCATGGCCCAAACACCTTTTGGGGCTCCACAGCCAATTAAGTCCCCCAGCTAGCTCCAGACTGTCCATCAAGTTGGCAATTTTCAGGAAAGAAATGACATTTTATATAAGGGAAATAATGTGTGAGAGGGCATATGTGCATGCTCCTACCTGCATGCTGAGGGCAGCATGGAGGGGAAGTGAAATTAGAGAATTTATTAACTCAGGAAACAGGTTCAAACTCCGGACCTTGCTATTTTACTTCACTCATGTCTCTTTTGGAATAAGGGCTAACAACCACTGCCAAACAATGTCACTACTTATAGCCAAACACCCAAGTTCCGTGCTTATTGACAATCTGTGCACACTGTCCTTATGAGCATGAAATGTAGCTTGGTTTCTTTTCAGGACAAGGTAGAGCCACTGGGACTCCTTGACAGAAACCAGAAAAACAAGACAGAAAAATCCCAGAGCAGACAGAGCGCACTGGAAGGCTGAGACTGCTAATGGAACAGCTGTAAACAAGGATGAAAGATTCAAATTAAGGATTAAAAATGTGAGTGGGAAGAGTCCAGAAGAGCACTGTGTTTAAATTTAGCCAAGCCACACTTCCAAACGAATATCTTTTACTTCAATCATCCTAGAAGGAAATAAAGAAATTAACTTACATTTAAATCATCAGTAAGATAACTTCTCAAGAGACTTTCCACAATCTTTTGGACTTTGGAGGAAGACTACCAGTGCCAGTCCTAAAATGAACAGAGGCAAGAGAGAGGTTTAAGGCTCTGAAGCACAGATTCAGCATGTCAGTTCTGAAATGCTAAATAAAAGCATTTGTGTCTTATTAAACAAAAAGCAAATCACCAAGAAATCAGCTTTCAGGGATCTACTGGACCGCCGCATTGTACTTGCTCAGAAAATTACCCAGCAGTTTTTTCTGAACGAAGAAATACAAATCAGTTTTGCTCAGCAAATGCAGGAGCCAAACTCTTCTATTGTGAGGGTTTCAATAGACACTCAAATAACTTTGACAGCAGCATGGAGGGGGGAAGGGTGTCTCTGACCCAGTTTCTGTATTACAGCATTGCTTGGGTGATGGTGGTACGAGTGTTCAAAGCAGAATCTCTTTTCTTCCATTTTCCTCTCCTCCTTGCCCGCCATCACTTTGTTTAAATAATCTACAGATGTATCATGGGCACAAGAATATGGTTAATTGAGCTTAATGATTGCTGGCGGCTTCTTATATGCATTCAGCTGGTGATTGTTCAGCAGAGAGCCCTTTACACAGCGTGAGAGAAAAATTTGTTTTTTAATTTGGCTTTCTCATTTCATGGCCATTCTGAAAGCAGAGTTCTCATTTTTCCCCGAGATCTTTGCCCAAATCCTCTTAACATGCTGTGTGAAATTTTGAAGGTCAGGCCCTCTTCACCCAGTGGAACCAAAAAGATTTTTTTCTAGGCTCTTCATCAAGAAGTTTCTTGCTACTTCTCACACCACTGATCCAGGAGAAGTTTCAGCTAACTGCTCCTTTTTGTAGAGCAACAAAAGCCTAGAGAGGCAGGGAAGTGAACTACTGAACAAGTGGATAAATGCGTGAAAGAAAGGCTTCACATACCCAGGCAGCAGTGAAATGGGGACTCCACGTGTGCAGACACCTAAAGGCAGGAATACCTCTTACCTTCCTGCCAGGAAGCCAGGTGACAGATGAACTGGGATGAAAGCACTGAAAATCTGAGCAAGAGAGGCAAAATTCAAAGGATGCCCATAAAGCTAAAGTCACAAGTTTTCTCCCACAGTAAGGGCTGAAATTCTGAGTCTGAATTAGCAGAATGAAAATTTTCTCTTAAAAAAACCTCTCACTGCTAGCCATGTTTCAATATGGTTTTCAACAGATCTTGAATTATTATGAACCTTTGCTTGTCTGCTTTTACATGTCACAAGTCATCACTAACCTGACAGCTCTCTGGCAGTCTTTCAAGCATCTTCAAAAATACAAAACTATTCTTGCTTTTAATGTTTTCCCTACTTCCAGCTCCTAAACCAAAATCAAATTCAGAGATTTCAAAAGAACAGAATCAGAAACAGATTTTCACAAATGTCCCAATAAAGAAAGCTGAAAGTAAAGAGTCACACTGTCAAAAGCAAATATATTGTATTATATATATATAAATAGAATAGCAATATAATTAATATACTAATTATTTGCAACAGCAAATAATTGGTATATTAGTAAAAGAAAAGCAGGAACAGTTTTATGTCAGGCTGTAGGCTGCACAGTGGTGTATGCCCCAGCCAGGGGTAACCAGCCTTTGAAAAGGCCACAGATAATTCTGCTATACATGGATTACACCAGGTAATGTAATTCATGCACCCTGCACAGGTGCATGAATCTGGGGGCTAGTGCACAATGGGAAGCCAGGCCATGGAAGGAGGTGAGCCAGCAAGAATTGCTCAGGAGATCCCTGTTCTACTGGACAGTAAAGCAACCAAAGTCACAAGGAGCCACTGTCACCAGCCATAAGACCTCTGCCCAGCTCTCTCCCTCTCATTTTCCTTGGCTAATGAGTGTTGTTCAAAGTGCTGGTGGATGTTTATTAGGGTTAAGGAGATTGCTCACACTTGCACTAGTCAGTTAAAAGACAAAAAGAAAAGACTAAGAACAAAGAGAGGGAAGCCTGATAAAAGATGTAGTTTTATTTTTCCATAAACTATACATTAGTATTCTCATTTCATTGAAGAAACCAGGTCTCTTTTTCACTTTCTTTCCAGCTTTCTTTTTTGCTTGTTTCTGTTTTTGGTTTTTATTGGTTTTTGTTTTGGTTTTTTGTTGGTGGTGGTTTTGTTGTTGTTGGTTTTGGTTTTTGTTTTGGTTTTTTTGGGTTTTTGTTTTATTTACACTAGGAAAAAAGACCAGTTGGAACATTTACATTATAAACCTTATAAACCTAACTCATTTTTGTTCTAATCCAATAAATTTTACTTCACTTTCTCAAAATAACTATATTTTCTGCAAACATCTTGTATCATTTGAAAACTCGTATTTGTTAAGAAAATAGCAATGATAAAAATGTTTGACCATTTCTAGTGATTCCTTATTTATGAGAATTGTGGCACTTCCCTGGAAAATGTTAGCTAGTATGCTAACTTCAGTACTGTTAAGTTCCCTCAGGTGACACAACCATAATTTTCTCTGCTGCCAGAGATTTCCCTCTTGACTTTGGACTATTCACTTTGCCTCTGTGTTCTTCAAATCCATCTATAAAATGGGTATAAAACTTGTACTCTACAGAATCACCACAGGCATGAAACCACTTATTATTTGAAGCTTTTGCATACTGTGGAGGAAGAAGGTATAGAATGCATAAAAACCCACTTGAATTAGGCTTTAGAAGGATGCTGGGAGGATGATGGACCTGACTGAATTAGTATGCTCAACTGAGCAAAGCAGGGTTGCTTCCTGAATAACTAAAGCCTTAAGATGCTCTTAAGCTTGCAAACAGCACTACAAAATCTCTAATGGGTTACAGATAGGCAGGATGCTGTTTTAAATCTCAGCCAGAAGACAAGAATTACTCTGCTGCTCAAAAAGTTACAAACATGCAGTGGCTCAAGCAGATCAGTAGGAAAAGCAGCCAGTACCACTGAGTAAAGACCCACAAAACAAACACCAACATTCCCAAAGCACTTGAATTTTCTCTCCAGTGGAAAAGCCAGGCACTGCTTTGCTTTGCCAACGCTATATGAAGAATTTGCTGCCTGATGCAGTGTGTCTGTGATGTCACTTCAACATTGGACATTTGCAGGAGCTCTACTCCTGCAGCTTATAACATGTTTTCTGAACATAGCCTTAGCTAAAAAAACCTTTCCCGGCTGGAATGGATCCCATTCACTTGCTGGTCTTTGACATCCCTCATTTAGGTCCGGAGTGGTCTGTTTGCCTTTCTCTGAAGGTGGAAACACAAAGCCCGGAGCCGAGCTCCACAGGTCAGTAGCATCCCATACAGATACACATGAACGGGGAGCAGCCGAGAGCCCAGTGCCCTCCTCCTCCTCCTCTGCCAATTACCAGCAACACCTGGTGCCGGAGCTAGCTGGGCAGGGGGAAAAGGGAGAAAAACTGAGAAAAAGCGAAGCCGATGATTAAGGAGTAAAGAATGGCAGATGAAACTAAAAATAGTCCCCTCGGCAGTTGTAAAGGAAATTCGTTTGACAGGAGGCTGCTTCTTTTGTCGAGAGCGGTTTGTTATGCAAGAGACGATACCAACACCGGCTCCTCTTATCTGGCTTGTCAGTTTAACTGACAAAAAGGAGCAGGGTTAACATCTCTGGAGCCACTGCCAGTCTCAACATTTCTTTGTTTTCATGCATGTCCGTGTTTTAAGAGGCAGCCCAGGGATTAATACCGTCCAGAAAGTGTGGTGCAAGCTCAGTTAGGCAATTCCACAAAAATCTTCAGAGTACTTACTCGTCATTAAAGGCAACAATTGAGCCCCTGCCTGCTGCTGGTTTTGTTCCCTTGCCTCCTGTTTCAGCCATCACATGGTCACCTTCCTGCACAACAGAAAACTGAATGTCCGCAGGTTTTCCCATGCACAGGCAGCAGAGGACAGCTGCCCCTACTCTGCTTTTCTAGCTCTCAAGACACATGACTCAAAACGTGCAGAGCCTCCTGGATACAAGAAAATGAAAAACTAAACCAAAGAAAGTTGTTTCATTTTCCCCCCACTCCTTCCTGATGCTGAGCTTTCAACAGCACTTACACCTCTGTGTGCAAAGGTAAGAAGTAGGAAGGAAGAGGCTTTAAAAGAAACCACCTTAACACCTCCTTCCTTACAGGAGAGAAGCCACCATAAAACCAGGGGGAGAAGAAGCAAAAGTGAGGCCACCAGCAGCTTGCTGGCCAGCTGCCTGCATGGCTGCAGGTGAGTCTGTATGTTCCTCATTAAGGTGCCTTCTGGCATGCCTGAAGGCTTTTGGAGAGAGCCTGGTGGCCACGGCTGCCAATATCTGCTGGTGAGTAGGTAAGCAAATCACAGCCTGTCCAAGTTAAACAAGTTAAAGCCAGGACTTCCAAAAACTCAAGTGACCCACATAAGCTGTGCGGGAGTGAGCGCTTGGGTATGATGTAGGTGCAAGGGAAAACAACTCTTATTTATCTTCTTTTCATTGGGCTTCCCTGAAGCATTCATTTTTAGACTCAGTATGCTGCACTAAACCGTGGGTTAATTAGAAACAGGAGTCTCTCCTCTATTCCTATTTTTGGAGGAAATGTTCATCAGCAAAAAGACAGCAATGCAGAAGTTCTGTCTCCTCAGTGAGTAACTGAAATCATCCTCTCTGTCCCAAACATCAAGGTGTTTGGTAGAAAAATAAGCAGAATAAGATAAAGTGGTGGAAAATCCTGGTTGAAAAGCATATAGCAGTTTTTTACTTCAGGTTTTAAATGTGCACTGTGTTGAAATATTGTGGGCTTCTTCTGAAAACTAACTTAGAAACAACTCGATCCATTTCCCGCTCAGTGAAGGAAGACCTTGGTGGCAGATTCTGCCCTAACCCAAACCCACCTGCCATGAACTGCTCGGGCCACAGGATGCCACTGTTGCATTTCTTTTTCAGGAGGTCGAAAGAAAGAATGACAAATTGTTTGCATGAAGAGGACACCTAAATTTAATACCTCTTTTCCTTCTTAACACATACAATTGCTGATGTTTAAAGCACCCGACAGACCATCCAGCTGTAAATAGCTCAGAGCTGCAAAGGAATAAGTGTTTTCTTCAGGAGCAAATGTCTGAATACCTTTTAAGGCTCGATTACTGACCCCAGCACCTCCGTACCTTCATAAATTTCTGTGCACGAGAAATCTTTTCAACGACTGCCCCAAGTGTTGACTCAAACTCTGATCGTTTTGTCCACAAAATAAATGCCCTGTTATTGGATTTTATCTGTGTCCAGATGAGAAAAGAAAAACACTAGATGGGAGAGTAGATTAAATCAGAGAGAAGGCAGGCTGCTCGTAATTGCTACCTCTTGTGAAAGAGCAAGAGCCCCTACCATGTTAATAAAACTTCATAAATATTTTACTAATATAAAATGGAATGCAATGTGTTCATGCCAAGAGACAGGGAAGTGGCCTGAGCTCCCAGATAGCTGCTGTTGCGGCGACTTTTTGCAATTTGTAAACTGGCACACAGAAGCCCACGACGACTGAGACCTCTGGGATGGCCAAGACAAAAGCACTGCACAAAGGTCCACCAGTGTGAATTTTACAGCAGTGCAGATTGCAGAGATCTACACAAGGTCTAAAAATCCTCTGAAAGCAAATTTCATTCTTAACGTATTTTCATATTGAAGTGGTAAATTATTACAGAAAACCAAGTATGGGGTTGCAGACAGTCTCCAAGATTTACAAAGACAAGGTTTCCCCCAAGTTCAGCACAACACAGATGGAATTTGTGAGAATGGGTTGTTAAGAAATAAGGGAGAAATTGTAATGCTAACAGTTTCTCAAATTTCAAAAGCCATTTTTGTTTTGCTCAACATTTAAGAAGGGAAAAAATGGCTTTAGCCTACTACATCTCCATTTAGGAACAGAGAAAAAGAAAATGAATGATAAGGTTTCAGATACATCTTGGGTGGCCAGCAACAGAAGAACTTGAGGAAAGCCAGCATGAACCTAACAGCTGTGGTGATGCAGAGCATTACCAAGGCTGGTGTTACAGCTCTGTACTTCAGGCTGATGTAAATACAAAGGGGCCCACAGATAACAGCCTTTTAGGATTCAAGGCTTCAATAGAAACATCCTCACTACCTCCAGCCTGTTTTGGATGTGTCCCAGAAACTGGTTATTCCCCAGTCAGGGTCTAGATTCAGTGAGACAAAATCCCTCTCTTCAGAAAGCCATGTTGCAAAGATCTCCAAATCAGAGCTAGACAATTACTCAGAAGGTGCTGGGAAGTACTCAGCCTTGTAAGAGAAACAGCTACTGACCAAACAGTTCACACATTTCCAAAGACAAAAATAAAAGAAGATCATGGTTCCACTGCTTTTAAAATTAAGTATTTGTAACAGCACACACCAAGGATATAATATTAAATTAGTCATGACTGTTTACATTTCTTTTGCTGAAGAAATTTTTTTGTGTTGTGATTTTTTTTCGTCATTAGCACAGAAAAAATTTGACCGCACATAACCAATTACTTTGTTCCCAAACTGAATTTACCTCCCATTCCAAAGACCAGGGATTTCAAAATCTCCTTAAGAAAGGGGGAAAAAAAGCCTTCAATCCAAATTCTTTTCTTGTTGTTTATAACAATAAACAACAGATTTCATATAAAAGCAGCAGCATAAGGGTAGAAAATAGTGTTCCAAAGCTAATTTTAGTCCTGCTGATCTCAGGAGCTTAGTGTTCCTGTCAGACTGAACAAACTCCAGTGGTGCCCTGCCTGCCTGGCTGGAGAAATCTGTCCCTGGAGATCTATTTATAGCACCTTGTACCCTGTACCTAGATTAGGTTTTAGGTTTTTTGTTTTGTTTTGTTTCATTGTGTTTTGCTTTGTTTTGTTAGGCAGGAGCATGTATCCAGGACTACATTGATCCAGGACACAGATGTGACCTACTCGAGTAAATTACCAGGGGAAAAAAAAAAATATCAAAACAGTTCACACTTCATTTTCTGCACATCAGTCCCTCTGGACTTCATCAGCTAGCCAAAATTCAGTCCCAAAGGTTATTTCTATTACAAAGAGAAATTGATGACAGAATTGAGTGCATCTTTGATACAAACCCATCTGTTTACATACAACACAGCATCCTTTCACCTGTAATAATGTAAAAACAAATGATCTGATCTTTTTCCTTGGTGGTTGTCATTTAAATTTAGCCAGTACAATATCTAATCCCTTCATGATTTTCTCCTTAGAAACACAGTCCTACTCCTACATTTGGATGCTTCTCCCTAGTCAGCATGATTTTCTCTGGCTTGTTTCACTGGTTCTTATGTCATATATAGGCAACTCCAGCAGCCACTACCTATCTTGTATTTTCTTTATGAGTCTTCAGGGGAAAAACCCTTATGTCATAGAGTTAAGGGTTTTTTTAGTGTAGATCTCACCTTGTAATTCTGTGTTGGTTGTAACCCTGTTATTTCAACTCCCTGGTTCCATAATGACTTTAAGCTCTTCTAAACACTTACTTTGCCCACCAGCTTCACTGAATTTTATCCAGTCCATAATAGCATCCCTTCAGTTCCACCCAGTCTTCCAAACCAAAATGGGCCACACCTGAACCCTTTCAGCCCAGAAGGAGAAATGCTTTAACAGAACTACTAGTTATACTGCAAACAGTGGCTGTCAAGGATACTCTTATATTTCAGCCCCTGCAAAAAAATCTATTTCCAGCCATGACTCCTTGTGATTTTTCAACTTTGTATGAAACCTGCCCACCAGAAGAGAGATGTAATTCTTCATACTCTCCATCAAGAGTAGATATCCTCTGCTGGATGCAAATGGTGAATCGATTTCCCAAATATTTCTTATCTAGACAGGAGAACAGAGTTCATGCAGGCACCCTAATCTTTGGGGTAAAATCTGCCAAACTAGCTTAAACAACTTTTAAATAGAAACAGTAGGAATTAGAAACAAACAAAGCTACGAAACAGTAAAACACTCCTGCTGTTAGGCTGCCTTTGCTAGCCAGATGACAGCCCCAAACTGAGAAGGCATAGCAACTGATGGTAGTGGTGTCTCAAACTGCAACTTCTCATCAGGGCTTCAGTTACAGTCACCACTCACTGCTGCCAAGAGAGGTAGCCCTCTTCCCCCATCCCTCCCCCAGTTTCTTCCCTGTGGGACATGTGCTTCTGCCAAGTCTTTGCTCCAGTGCACATTTGATTGCAGCACAAAGCCAATTCAACTCACTAAAACAGCAGAAAGTAAATTGGTTTTGGCTGGAAAGCAAGCAGAACTGGATTATTATGTGATCAAGCAAGCAGTAGAGTTGGTGCAAGACAGCAAGAAGAAGATGAAGTGTACAGCTAAAGGCGGGAAAAGCAGAAGAGGTCTAGGCAAGGTGAAAACGGTAAACAGCAAAATAAGCTGTTAACACAGCTCAGCCAGAGCAGGGAATCACACTCCTAGCACACTTCAAAACATGTACTTTGAGCCTTCAATTCCTGTAGCTATCTCCTCATTTCAGGGACAGCAGCTCCTCTGTTACCTGTGTGTTACTTACAGGGGATTTTGGATTTACCTCTGCCATGGGACTGCACTAAAGGCTACATATCTTAGCCCAAACTCACAAAGCACTGGTACCCCGAGCTTGCTGCTGTGAAAGTCCTTGGAAGGAAAGGGATTTCCTGCTCCCAGCTTTTGTGCAGGACAGTGCCACAGCATAGGGAAGCTTTCTAAAGCCCAGTATTAGCTGGGCACGGTGTCATGTTAACACCATCATCCTGTTTCCCAGGCACAGGCTGCTTTTGTGTACAGCACTGCACAACCAACAAGCCATTTGCTGCAATTCCGGTTCAAGAGCCTGTCCAGACTCTCTCCTAAAAGAGATTATAAACACCAACAGAAGGCATCCTGAGGAGACCAGCACATTGTTCCTCTCTAAGAGAAACATCACAGGCTGGCAGCAGGGCGACACAGCCCCTGCCGATACACCCCAGGGAGGGCTTTCAGCAGAGACCAGGGAAGGAGACTGCATGCATTCAAACGGCTGTTTATCCAAAACATGGCTCTGCACCAGAGGAGAGTTTATCTGCTTACCTCCCTGTGCAACCTGTCTAGTGTAACACAGGCCATTCCCACACAGCTGCTCCTGGGCACGAGCTTCACCCATCATCTTTTACCTCCTTCCCTTCACCCCCACCAACCCCCCATTCTGTGGGGCTTTCTGCCCTGAACGCTGCCAGTCAGTGGAGGTGGCTTTAGAAAAACAACAAGGCAACCTGTGGGGACCTTGAATTTCAACTTTATTAACCCTCAGGCTTTATATCCTTGGTGACCAAATTCTTCCTCAGCACTGTAGGGCACAGGGACATTATTCTACTAAATTAAAGAAAGGCCGGGTTGTGGTGTGCTCCCAGAGACCAGCCCATCCCCACCGCCCTTGTTCCTATTCACTGGGGAGGAGGAAAGGGCAAGGACGCTGGTGAAAGGTTTGGAGTGTAGATCCCATGAGGAGCGCCTGAGGGAGCTGGGGGTGTTCAGCCTGGAGAAAAGGAGTTATCGGGGGTGATCTTATCGCTCTCTACAGCTGCCTGGAAGGAGGGTGTAGCCAGGTGGGGAATGGCTTCTTCTCCCAGGGAACCAGCGACGGAACAAAAGGACACAGCCTCAGGCCGTGCCAGGTGAGGTTCAGGACATCAGGAAGAATTTCTTCACATGAAGAATGTTTAGACATTTGAGTGAGCTGCATAGGGAGGTGGCGGCCTCACCATTCCTGGCGGTATTTAAGGAATGCCCGGACGCGGCACTCAGTGCCATGGTCTGCTTGACATGGCGGTGTTGGATCGCAGACTGGACGTGATGATCGCAGAGATCTCTTTAAGTCATTTCCAACCAAACCGACCCTGTGATTTCGTAACTCTGCTCACCTTTCCCGGCTGCCGAGGCAGGAGCGGCGGGGCCGGGCCCGGCAGGGCAGGCGGGAGGCGGCCGGGCCGGGAGGGCGGTGCCGGCGGCGGCGGGAGCTGCTGAGGGCGGGACGGAGCTCGGCGCTCCCTCAGGTGAGGGCCGGGGGTCGCGGGCCTTGGCCCGGGGGAGCGGAGGTGCCCGCGGGAGGTGCCCGGTGTGTCCCGGGGCAGCGCCCGCGCCAGGGTCACCCCTGGGGCCCCACGGGGGTCTCGGGTCGCTGCGGCGGCACCCGGAACCTTTCCCTGCGGAATGGCTCCTGCCCTCGGGGGAAGGCGCTGCCACTTTCCCTCTTAGATGTAAACAGAAATTAATGTATTCATTTATTTTTGTATGTTTATCCTAATTTATTCCATATTTTTGTATCTTTATATTTGTTGACTTTATAGCGCCCAAAGGAGATGGAGGAAGGCTATCAAGCCTTGATCAGTGCAAATTAAACCGACTGCAGACGCTTATGCAGGGATGATGAAGGGCTGTGATGAAAGCAAATGAGCCTAAAGATTGCTCAGGTGTTTGAAGTCTGTTTCCCTATTTTACAGGTTTGGGCTTAATCATGTCGCACTAGGAAAGATAAAGAAACTTTCAGCAAATAACAAACTGCTGGTATTTAATACGGAATTATCAGGGTATAGCTTCTTGCCAGCTCGCTTTCAGCCCAGCACAGCTTTGCCGGTACCTAATGTTTATGTAAATCGTAGGCAACGTGTGGTGGTGACTCTGCTTACACCCACGGGTGCCCTCCTCTTAGAAACTCCCAGGACAAAGGTCACAGCCTGCACTTCCAGACTTCCCTGTGCCAGCGGCAGCTGTGGGCACACTCGTGCAGTGCACGGGCACTTGCTGGGCTTAATGCTTTACCTGAGACACAACATTGCAGATGACGAGTCTCAGTTCTTGGTGGACACGATCCCTTGCCCCGGCAGCAAAGGCAGGAGAATCAGAGCAGGCCTAGTAAATAAGCTGAGTGCAGTAAATGTCAGGTACGGAAACATTGCTCTTACTTGATGAAAAGGTAAAGAAAAAATTCCTGCTTTAATGAAGTTACTTTGTAGTTTTAAAGGGTTTTACTTCCTTCACTTAAAGAAGTCTGTACTAATTTTGAATCAGCATTTAATGGAAGTGAGTGCTGGTCAATGAATAACTTTTAAGTGGAGCAATAAAATGAACTGGTTTTATTTCTCTGGCTCAGGAAGTTATTTTAGAAGGAGAGAATACATCTGAGAAACAAGATGTCTCATGCTGGGAGTCGATACCAAGATAAGCAACACCGGCACCATGAGAACCATAGATTTGACAGATACAAGGAAGACAGAAGAGCAAGAAAACCATACCCACACAATGCAAGGTGCGTCTTTTTTTCTCAGAGAAATAGATCACAGCAGGTCTATAATGTCTGCCTTCTCTTTGCTTCTAAATAGGCTTAATTTACAATAGTAAAGAAAGCTGTGAAAGCATGAGCATACTGCACTTAGAAGGGAGCTATTTTACACTTAGAAATTTAACCTTTTTTCTTTGTTTTGAGCTGGAGACAGGACAGAAAGGCTGTGTAACACAGGCAGAGATGTGAATTTCCTGGGATGATCTCAATCAGGTTGGGTGACAAGTAGGTGAAATGTGGCTGAGTGTCTTTGTATAGTTCCTGGAGACACTGGTCAGCAGGTGACAGCAAGCTGTGGCTTGCCAAATATGCATTGTTTAAATAAGAATGTTACATGACTGAGACCAGCACAGGGACTTCGTGAACTCTCAAGTTGCTGTGAACATGTTCCTGTTAATCTGAAATAAAATTACTTTCAGTAGTCACTGTCAATAGATGAGTGCTTGTTGAAGTGTCTAAGGCTGTTGGCAGCACTTGAGAGTGGGTCAGCCCCTACCAGCACAATGAGCAGATCAACTAATGAGTTTCCAGTGCCAAATAAACTCTTAGGCTGTTGCACTTCTCCTTCCAGCCTGGCCTGGCTGCAGCACGCTAGACGTGAGCTTAGGCTGTTTTCCTTTTAGGTCATGCCAGTGCGTGGCTGCACTTTGGGAGAGAGGTCTGTAGATCCAAACACCACTGGCAAATTGGCCGTGGCAGCAGAGTGTTCATCTCTGCCATTTAGTCTCTGGGGACAGGATTGTAGGAGAATTTCAGAATAAGGGCAAACAGGGAGAGGAGATAAATATAATGGAGATTATTGAAAAGCTGAAATACTGAAGTACTCCCTGATAATATGCATTTTAGTAAGGAAAACAGGATGACAATAAAAGGAGCAGAGGAGAGCACTGTGTGGACTACAAGTAATACTTATGGATAAGTATAAAACACTTGGATAGCACTAAAACTATTGCATCGTGAATGTAGCTAATGAATTTTCTTTCCTGTCTCTCTTAAATTATGAAAATTGGAGAGAAATGGGAAAAATGACCAGCCTAAGAATCATCCTCAGAAGCTGAATGCCTGGCCTTAGCAAAAGCAGATATTGGCAAGCAGTATAGTTAAATTATCTTGAACATATTAGAAATGAGAGCAGCTAATGCCAGTAACACATTAATAGCACAATGGAGAGAAAAAGAAAAAACAAAAGAGCTGGAGGTTTGATGGGGGCTTTTTTTCCCTTTCATGTGTAGCATAATATAAGCAATGTGTGAGAGGCTAGCAATAAATTAAACCACCACTTTTTAATAAAGCACTTCTCTGGATTTCTTGGTTTTGCTGTTAGTTTTATGTGTTTGGACTTGTACATCGAAAATTGATGGATGGACTGTAAAGGTTCACAGACATCCCTGTATCCACCAGGGATTAGAGGAAGGGAAGCTGCAGTTGCAAATCTGTAACAGCCGTGAAGATAATTCTTAGAGTCAAGTCAAGCATCTGGGGGCCATCAGACCCCACTAAAACTGATTGAAAAACTTTTCTGTCAGTTGTTTTGAAGGAGTTTGGCTTAACCCAACAGCATTTCCTCTGCTTGGTTCTCATGGAGTTCTCATGGGTTTTGGTGAAAACTTTGGCCGATCGATCAGAAGACCAGCAGACCCTGTAATGAAATACATGGGAAGAATTTCGTGGAAGCTGTACTTTGGGTGCCTAATACTTTCATCCCTGATGAACTAGACTTTCTAGCCAGAGTATTTCCCTTTCCAAATGCATTTCTGTCTGAAACTCCTACAGCAACCTTCCTCCCAGTGCTGAGGAGAATTACCTAGAATGATAAAATCCTCAAGAAAAACAGCAGCAAAGGTGGCCAGAACAGGGCATAGTGAGAAAAAAAGGCATCTAAAAAAAAGGATTTCTTTTCCCCCTACATGTGCTTTGCTGTTGAACATTGAGGCAGGAGGGGGGGGTTGGTTTGATTTTTTGTCTTGTTTTGTTTTCTGGCAAGTAACAGGAAACAATAGAGAGAAGCAGCTGCATCAGAAGTACCAAAGGGATTGCTTTCAAGTTACTGGAAGTCTTATAAATCACACAGCTTATTTAATTTATGTGACACAGCTGCACAGGATGCTTTGGTAGTTGCACAAGACACAGGACAGAGGTCAGAAAAATCAGAAATGTTTCAGCCAAATAGAGCTGTTGGCAGCTAAACACGGAGACGTTAGCATTGGTCTTGTTATTGAATGCCTTAATTAAAATGTAAGAACTACAAAGAACATGATTTAATGTGGATGAACGAGATAATATTGGGTCTGGAATTGGATGAAGATAAACCTTAGTGAAGTGCAGTGATACTAGGAAACAAAACTACAGTTGAAAATGCTGATCTGTGGATAAGAAATTCAAGATAAAAAGAAATACAAAGAAGACTTCTAAAAATAATAATGCTGAATGAGACTTAAAATACCCTTTAATAACAAACTCATCCAGCTGTGTACCTTGAAAAAGGCAAGCTCTAATTCTTCTTCAAATGAGGGAGAAAATTCCTGTTAGACCACACAAATTTGCAGCCAATGTTTCTTTTGAGTGTTAGCTCACTTTAAAGGGAAAATTGCACTTTTCCTATAAAATAACCTAAATCTCACCAACTTTAAAAATGGAGCTTATGTCATTGCAGAAAACTAGACCATTGTATCAATGAAGAGACTAACTGGAGACAGGAGAAATGGATCTTTTTGGGGAGGAGGGTTGATCTTAGATTCTTCTTCAATTATCTTCAAGGACCTCAAAAATTTGAATAGGCTGTTTTTTCCCTGTTTATCTGTTTATTTTAATAGCTTTTATTCTTTTAAAACACATCTTTGTGAGAGACGCTAGTTGGAAGTACAAACACCCATTAAATAGTTGTGCTACTTTGCACATTTATTATGCCAAAATCTCTCTCATTTCTATTATCTGGCCTGCTATGGAGTAGCTAAATTGTTTGGGTTTTTTGTGAAAAAGTTGTTATTTCCTCCTTCTACCTTTTGCCAGTAAGCTAAACAGTTCAGCCAGCCTACCCAGTGAGTACACTGTTTTCCAAAATAAGGACCATTGAATGCAAATATCCTTGTGAACATGGATTTATGCAAGTTTTTGGGATATTTGCTTTCAAAACAGGCAAGCAAAAAAAGGTCAGATGCCTGTGAAGCAAACTAGTTGCTTCCACTGGGAGGAGCATCTGATAATTTCTCATGTTCTAATGTTCAGGAGGACATTAGAACATTCCTTTCTCATGTTGAGGAGAGACTATGACCTAATGTATAACCCTCAGTTGTTTACTCCATTGTAGAGACATCCGAGGTGGCCAGCACTCAAGGACTTCTCCTGTTTGCTCAGACCCTTACTCTAAAACATCAGGAGCAGCACACGAGTATTTTGGCCCACCACCAGAGTTTTATCCTCCCAAGGAAAGCTTCTCAATGAAGTGTTCAAAGGTATGCACAACAAGAGGTATGTGAGACTCTTATTGCCTGCCATCCACCCCTCTCCTTCCAAGGACTTCTCTTGGATTTGGTTTCTGTGTTTAGAAGCACACCAAAGTAGAGCTAGAGGAATATTATAATAAAAGAAAACAAATGGGGAAAAAAACCTACCAAAAAAAAAAGGCCACAAGGACTGAGAGAGTTAATGAATGGTGTAACTGAGGTTATGCCATTTTAGACACCTAAAGGCAATATTTATACAGATATTTAGATACTTGAAAATACATCTCTGGGATATGCATCCAGAGCACCAGGGTAAGTCATGTGTGTAATCAGCCAGTCTGTGCAACAAGAGTTCGCCTTTGGGATTTAGGAATAAAATAGACATTTACATCTGTGAGCAGTTTAGAGATGGCTCTTGAAGGTTTGATGATAGTTTGTTTCCCAATCATTCTTCTCACACTTTTTATCAATTCTGGATTTACTCTTTATAAAGCATCATTGCGGGAAACAAAATTTATTTCTGGACATGAATCCAATTAAACAGTTTTGGAGCAATAACTTGGGTTTTTCTTAGGAAGAAAGCAACTGCAACAAGGACAGAAATGAGCCTTAATGTGGGAGGAAATCAGCCTTAGTAAACTCATTCTTGTAAACTGAAAAAAAAGAAGTTGTTAAAATATTCATTACCCTTGAAAGTTTTCCCTCTTTCAGGGCACTGATCATTCTCACCTTGTCTGTAGGAAAGCTCCACTGCAGTCTGAGTTGAATTTGCAGCTAGGTGCAAAATCTTTGCCTGATGTGTATAAATAGACTTTCAGTGTCCTCCAGTAGAGAGAAAAGTGAAGAGATTAGCTGTTGGAAGTAAATTAAAGCACATAATGTTAGATTATTTCTTCACTCCATGTAGGAAACTTAAGTAGCACAATCAATTTAGTATTTCTCTGTATGTGGATCTGTGAATAATTTTAAGAGTGAGATGAACTATTTTGTCTTAAAAATAGGTTATGTGTATTAGTATGCAGTTTGGTTTTCATTTTCAGATGTAACTGCAAACATTAGTAAAGGTTTAATGACATGGAGCCATACTGATATTTTATCTATTATTAAATTGTATCATCAGTTTCTTCTTTAAACAAACTGAATTATTTTAACTTGTCTGAAAAGCTGCATAAAACTCCATGCCCTGTTTTATCAGAGCTTTAGAAAAATGGAGTGGCAAGTTAGTTTTAGTTTCCAGTTTCACTGATTGCTTGGACTTATGGATAGCTTAATATCAATATCTGGGGTGTTTTCCCCCTGCATTTGCTTTTCATTATTTCAGTGCATTAAACATAATTAAGATTTTTTTAAACGTCCTAGTTTTGGATACATCAGTTGACAATGATGATTTTACTCCCACCCCTCCCCCAGGTATTGCTCAGTGTTTTCCAAAAATTTCATGTCTGAGCTTGCAGTGGAGGAGGGAAAAGAGATCATGCAGAAAATAAACTCTTTTATTAGCAACCTTATTTTAAAAAATAAAATGTATTGAAGGTTGATAAGATTATGAGAATGTTACTCTCCTGTTTAGTTTCTGGAAGTACCAAGATTTAGCAGACTTTACTAGAATTGTTTTGCAGAATTCTGTATTCCCTGCAGTTATGGTAGATGCTGTAAATGAACAACATGGATTGTTTACTAAGAAGTCAGTGCTTTGGAGCTGCAACACTATAGAGCATGAAATGTTCCTGTAAATACTTATTAACCATCTCCTTCTTTTCCCAGTGATTTTTCAGCACTCTGGTGAAATTTCCCCTTCCCAATCACCATCATTCTAATATAAACTAGACTTAAACAAGGCTGGGAAATGAAGTGATGAAGCACAATCTTTCCCAAAGCAACAACTGAAATGTGAACCTCAGTTTTTGACTGTCCACAAAGTAGTTGAGCTTTGGGGCTTTTATCTTTTGCCTGGCAGACAAACACCTAGGTTATGTTCTTTATGCATTTTGAGCAGTTCAGCAAACTGCTAAAGCAGTTTGGCAAACTAGAGAGGAATTCTATACAACCAGAGCTATGGCTTCACCCAGATAGTTCCCCCTTCATCCATGTTTTTACCAGCTATATCCCAAAAAACTCAAGCTGAATTTGAGAAATAAGCAGCTGGATTTTTTAGGGATCCTTTAAACAGCTTAGGACCTTAGGATGCTTTAGAACCTCATTCTCCTGTCTTTGTTATTACCCCAGTCCCTTCCTATTCCCTGTCCCCTTTTTTTCTCCCCACAACCACATTAGGACAATAAACCCAAATATAGTGGAAGAAATAACTGATACTGACCCCTTTTGCTGGTAGGAACATTTGATACCATCTAAGAAACTTCAAAACAATCTGCTCTTTTTTAATCCTTCCATCTTGAAAACAGAAGGAGAAAAAAGTCTGTTAAAATATTTTATGAGGGATTCAAAGCCATTCGAGTGGGATCACAGGGACAGCAGTGCTGGATCATACGAGGCACTTCATCACTCTTCCCCCCAAGAAATGGACTAAAGTACAAATTTAGGAGGACCCTCAAAGTTTGGACCAGTAGAGAGTAAGCTGTCTTCTGGAATAGACTCCAGACTTTGGACTGGTGGAATTTCCTGAATTGGAAGACTGCACTCACATCTGTTGTGTTTAATACCTCTTTACAGGCCTATGAAATTGGTTTAATTCTCTGCTGAATCGCTTTTTTAAATGTTTGACCTTCACATTACCTTAAGATAAGGAGTTCCAGAGTTTCACTTGAAGTACTACTGTTTCATTCCTTAGAATGTTTAAAAGAAGTTGTTTCTGATTCTGATGGTATTCTAAATATGTAGTGATAATCTCATATATTCAGCTTCTCTATGAGATTTATGGTTTTAGAATGAAATCTTCCCTTTTTCCCTGTGCCCCTTCTTCACAGATTGAACAATAGCCAGCTTTGGTCAGTTTTCCAGTCTTATACCTTTTCCAGGTCTACCACACCTTTTTGAGATAGGCTGACCAGAAATGCAGTAAAAATTCCCTATAAATTCCAGAAAGAATCAGACATCTGCCTAAAGGCTCTGGTTCTGTAATCCTATTCTAATGCTTCCTACCTTATGTGTGGTGTTTGACTACCAGTGAACACTGAGCTGATGTTTTCAAAGAAAGCTGCCTGAAATGGAAATGTTTTGCTTAGAACCCATCTGTGTGCTCTGTCCACAGGGGCATTGGTTGTTTGTGGGTATTTCTGTACAACCATGAGGTGGAGGTTGCTTATTAAACACTGATTTCATTAATTGCTCATTCAAAGGGCTCTTAACAGCCTACCAATTTTACTGTTGGCAAACATGAAGAAATTTTTATGATTATTTTTATTAAAGCAGACTTCACCATCTCAGTTTTCAATCTTTTCAGTTCATTAGTCTGTGCATCCACCATAGTATTTTGGTATGTAGTTTTGAGCTGGACATGCTTGGAACTTCCCCTTATAGGTCTTTGGGCCATATTGCAGAGCAGACCCAGGGTGCACAAACTGTATTTTCTTTGGATAGGACTAAATGAAAGGGTGAGCTGTAACTACTAGCAGGCACTCTGCCCTTTGGAACAAACTAGAGCCGAAATGAAATACTTCTCTCTCCCCAGAAAATGCCTGTCCTGTAGTCCCTGTGTCTTCAACAAGATTTGCAACTCTGCAAATGCCCTCCCACTGCACTGCCAGCATGGGCACACTGGTGAGAGGCAGCACAAGCCAGAGATTGCTCCCTTAACTCTAGTTGCCTGAAAACTGGCTGCTTCCTTTTTATTATCCTTTAACCACTGTTAACCAGTGAAATGATTGTTTATCTCACAGGAGCTTGGGTCGTTTAAGCTTGTGTCATTTTTTCATATATCTGCTGATTCTTTTAAGTTACTTCCCTGTAAAACTCTTGACTATTCCCCACTATGCTGTCTTTATGTAGAGTTTCTATATATTGGGTGATTTTACATAGGAAAGCTACACTTGTGGGCCTGCAGGTTACAGATCAAAAGGCTGTGGAAACAGAAGTGTGCCACTTTCTGTTTCTGCAGTAGTGAAGCAGATTGAGGGGACAGCTTATAGACTTACCAAACTGCCTAGATGCACTGTATAATTTACGGGAATTTGAAATAAACTGTGATAAAGACAAACCTTTCATTAACTAAAGAACTGCTGCTTGCAATAGCCATTTCTTACTGCTTACACACAATATATTACATATGTCATTTAAAGCAGCACCTCTTGAAAACAGCAAGAGTTTTTTGACCTGGGGATGCTTAAGGCTGAAATTCTGTCAGAAGGAAGCACTCAATTTGCTTTTCACAGTGCAAGTAAAATTTATGTAGTTCTCTATTCTATATAGAAAACCTAAATTAGTAACCATTTTGCCTTTCAAATAACTCCCCTAGATATACTTAAAATATAACCAGATTCAGTGCTTTTGTTTAGCAGATGGAATGAAAAAAGTGTTCAAGGTTAGCTGCCTTCCTTCACCTCAGTGAAAGGAAAAGCTGAGTTGAACCCAGGAGTGAATTGCTGATAATAAATTGGTCTCAGATATTTGGTCACTTGACCTTCAAAACTTTTAATTTTCTTTTTATTATATTTATTATATTGATGTGAAAGAAGTGGAGCAAAGCAATTCTTGGATAATGCCTCCTGTAGTTTTTCTTAAATAGCGAACATAAAATTAAGTTTCTGCCATCTTTGGTCAGTATGTGACTCAGAAAATTACTTGTGCTTTTGCTTTCTATAGAATTGTACTGTGCTGGTCATGACTCCTGAGCAAATAACTTTTTTCTTTTTTTTTTCAACCCATTTGGCCTTTAAGGGAGACAACACTGAAAAGGTTACGAAACAGTTTGTGAGGGAGCAAGTATAATTGAATCCCTGTTCTTTGCTGCTATGAATACAGCTTTGCTCCTTGAATAGTGTTAGATTTCTTAAGCATATTGTAGGCACTTCCAAACAATCATGCCTTTAGCCTACATTCTAACATCCACAATTGTTAAAACCTTCAGACCAATTTCCTCTCAGAAAAAGACAGCATTATGGTTTGTAACAACATGAAAAGTCTCCAGTTTCAAGCATAGCCAGGAGGAAATATCAAACTGAATTTCTTTGGAGGAGGAAATAGAATTAGGGAGTAACAATGACTTTCTCCAGGATACATTCATGCACTAACAAGCCGGCATTAATTCAAATGTAAACATCTATAAGCTTTTGTTTTTACAAAACACAGTTTTTTTCCCCTAGAGCTATGCATGCTGGGAAATACTCATAGAGTAGAAAAAAATACTGAGATGAGAAGTTAGCCAAGACACAGGGTTCACACAAATAAAAACTCGCTTTGAGTTATGCCATTGTTCTCAGCCATAATGCTGCTGTTGTTTCTTGTGTTGTGTTGTGTTGTGATACTGTTCCTCCTGGAGTCAGACATGGGAGCAGGAGGGGGAAAACATTTTGTGGAGGACTCGTATCCCTTTCAGTGCTGTGGAGATGTTGGGGGAGAATAGTGGTCTCTGCAAGAGGCATTGGACTGAAGTAAAGAAATCTCCTTCAGGGATGCACATCCAAAAACACTGAAGGGTCATTAAATGTGCATAGTGCAGGTAACTCTGTGTGTGAAAACAAGCATTTGACAAGAACATTCAGCAGCACGTTGCATCTTTATGGCAGTGCAGGACACCTATACTCCTGTGGGAGCACCCAACAGGATTAGAAACTGTTGTGTTTTGTAGTCACCACCTTCACATTTTGCCCCCACAGTGTGCTGTGCTTAGTTCCTTTAAATTGTGCCCAAAGCTGCTGAACACTGTTCCTGTGGCAGTATTTCCATGTATTTCTGCCTGAGAAGGGAGCACTAAGGTCCCCTATAGTCTCATTGTAATTAGACAGCTTCCCCTTCTATCTTTTACAAAGTATATTTTAAATACAGCGTGACTAACAGGCTGAAGTTGCCATCAAGTTTTTTAATCTTGTAATTGTGAAGACAGATGATATTAATAGTGGGAATTGGATGGAGCTGTGCAGATTAAAATAATCCCAGTTATTCAAAATGCTTAATTAAAGCAACAGAGTAACAAGATACAGCAGCAGAGCTGCAGGTAACCTTCCTTCCTGTTCTGATGTTAAAGTATTTCATTTGGAGCTCAGTCCTCTTTACTGTGAAATACAAACAGCCTTGAGCAATTGGCTCTATAAAAACACTCAGGAGAGCTACACTACTTGGAGATGCCAAATCCTACCTTCAGCAAACTGTTGCCTTGCCAACACTCGGGACTTCACTCTGCCCACATTTTCATATGAAATTATTTTCATCCACCTTTTGGCATTGTGCTAACATGTACACGGTTGTTTTTAGAGAAGGGAGAGCTGCAACTGAGAAGACTCACTAGAGTTGGCAGGGGAAGATGCTGGCAAAGTTGCTGTTAGGTGTGTGTTAGACTCCAGTCCATGCTTCCCATACTGGCAAATCTTAGTTAGGTTTGCTCGCTGCCATTACAGAAGAGTTACAGCGTCTTTCCTGTGAGAGAACCAGGTTTGTCTTCCCTACATCTGACCCAAATTATGGGAACAAAGGGAAACTCTTCTCTTTAAAAAGTGGCTCACAAAGCCAATTGATACGGCAGACAGACTATCTATTGAATGTAGCTCTATTTCTTGAGCAAGTGATCCTAGCTCTCTTAAAGGAGAAAAATCCACCCAAACAGGAATGTTGCTCACCAAGTGTGACAACGTACAATTAGTGAAGTGAATGAGAAGCTCGGGTTCACAGGTGCCTCCAACTTGACCCACCTTCAGCCAGGCTATGATTACTTAAAGAGCAATAACACCCCAATCTTTGTACTTTCTAAAGGTGGCTCAGTTTCAGTTCAAACAGAGGGAATGGCCATGGAAAGTTGGCTTACGGAACAAGAACGTTTCATTGTTTTCTGAACTCCTTTTAAAAAAACTCCTGCAAGCTGGTTTCAATACCAAGACACTTGTTTACTACTTGAAAGAACTATTGGTACATTAAGAAAAAAAGGGGAAAAAAGGCCATTTCCTGAAATGTAGAATGTGAGGTGACCATACAGAGACCTACCAGTGCTACAAATAGAATGCAGCCTTTTACAGTTGTTAAATTTAAGCAGTACTGTCAAATACTACAGTTTAATGCAAGATCTTTTGCTTCCCACCCTCTCCAAAATTAGGAAAGATGACTCATGCTCAATTAGCAGGAGAGAAATCAAGAACATTCTAGAAGTGATGCTTTAAAGAACTACTGGGTACAAGTAAACCATAGCTGTTGTTCCCAGGCAAGGGCTGGGTTGTATTGAAACTGTCTTACAGTGGTGAGAAAATATGGGGATAGAGGATGATGCAGTAATTCAAGTCCACCCTTTCCTGTGAAAATTGGACAGCACTTTTTAGAGGATGGGAAGTTATTAAGCAGAAAGAATAGAGCAGGTGGGATAGTTGTTCTTTAAGGGAAGAGGATACACAGAAAAAACAGGATAATACATTTGGATCTGAGCACTCTGTGAATGCAAGACTTCTCTGAGTCATTAAAACCAAGGCTGGTCATCCTTTGAGATTTCCTAACAGTGTGATTATCTTGACTAAAGAGACACAAATTATTAAAAGGTTATTATAAAGTTTTTTTTCTAGAGCACATAAATAATTTAATTTTCCCAGTTTTAAACTGTTTTTTCAGTGATTTCCAGTAAGATTAATATCTCAAATGAGCATAAGTGTGTTGGGCACATCCGTGCAATTTAAATGCATTTGGCTCTGAGTATGTGCATCCCTTGGGTCCTCTGAAAAGCCAAGATTTTGTTGGTGTTACATTGCCTAATTCTTGTGTTTTAGGGTTGGGTTGTTTTTTTCTGCCTTTGATTTTAGCATGACTAAGTGAGAGCTAAGTCCCACCACTGGCTGAAGAACACAGAGACCTGCAAAAATAGTAGTGGTATGGGGGCTTGGGGGGCATTTCTTTGTTTATTAAAAATCTGTGTATTGCCCTTATTCTGCTTTAGTGAAGCTGGTTGAATTCTTGTTACTGGTTTCAGTAAGATCTTGCTTTCGACATAAATGGAATAATGGTATTAAAAGAAAGGTATTAAAACATCTTTGCATCCAGATTTTATATTTTTGATCCCTTGCAACTGTTGTCTTCATTTCTTTTTCCTTGTTCAGTTCTCCTCCTCTGTTTTGGTTTCTCCCCATTTCTGTCACATTTTGTCCCCTTCCAAAAGCAGAGCCAAACCCTGCTTCACTTTGAAATTTTCTCCCTTTCTCCTTATCTTTTTCCTCCCGCTACTGACTCAGTTTAGCAGAGGGGTGACCGAAGCTACATTGAGCTGTGCCTTGAGTCTCTGGGGAATGCCAAAGCTGCACTGGCAAGAGATTTCTCCCTTTGGGATCCTTTTCAGGAGTGACTGCTGCTTTTGTAAGTTGCTATATATGTTCAAAATACTTGTCTTCTCCTTTTTGAGCGGTAAAAGAAAAAACATGAAGATTACCTCTGAAAAGCAGAAAGCTTTTACCCAAACAGGGGGTGGGGGGAAAGAAACAAAATGCAACTTGCAGTGAAAAAGGCTTGGAGAAAGATTTTTTGTGTGTGTTGTAGCTTCTAACTCATCTCTTCCCTTCTCCTGGAGCGACCCCTAATGGGATGTGACATGGGTGCCTCTGACCTGTGTGTCACCAGCCCTGCCACTGGGATCCAGGTGTCCAAGGGTGGCAGCCACACACCCCCAGGGCTGCCCTGGGTCCTGCTGGTCCCAGTGGTATGTGGTCTGCAAAGGAAGCCCAGGGAGAAGGCAAGCCAAAATGGAGAGTGGTAGACATAGAATATTCTGGAATTACCCAGTGATGTTCACTGAAGAGGAGGGAATGATACAAAAAGAGAGAGGAGGAGGAGTCCATGTGCATTCAGTGGAGGAAGAAGGTGACTTCTGTCCCAGATACAGTGGAGAGAGACACTTTGAAGGCCTTTTCCATTAGTATGGCCCTCATGGAATCAGGGGAGTTCAAATGAAAGAGCCAGAACTGTCTGTCCTGCAAATTCATTTATGGCAACTGCAGAAACAAAGGAACAAGCAAGAATTGACCATTCTGCTTTATGTACCCGTGTGTACACACACCATGACTCCCTCACCTGAACATCAGAGCTGCCCTGCCACAGTGCCTGGATGGAAATTCCTCTTTAGGGCTTCTGACACGAGACTTGAGTGCACATCTGAGTTGCTGGGTACCACACATTCAGCCACAGTGTGGTCTTATGAGGCAGGGCACGTGGGTTTAACAGCTCACCTCACCTGAGAAGTGGAGTTTCTGGTCCTTCTCTGGTCCTGGCTGTTACTGCCCTTGCTAAACTCATGCCAACACAATTGCTCATCAGATATGCTGTGAGTCACCTCAAGAGGCTAAAGTTGCAGAACAAAACCAAGAAAAGAATTATATAGTTTCCTGCTATTTTTAATTTATTTGAACAGCTCTTAGAAGGGCCTAATGTGGAGGTAAGGAAGAAAAGTAGTGACTGCCCAGCCAAGAGTGGGAGCTAAGTCAGCTGCCTGTGGGTCTGTACCCTTAACCAGCCCACGTGTCAGCTTTGCTGGATGGTCAAGCCCACATTTGACAGAAGATAAAACCATTGTTCAATGGGTTGATGCCATGGAAATATCCCAGCAAGGGAAAGAAAAAGTGAATAGTACATAAATATTATAAATTGGAAGGCTATATCATTGGTTATAGCAGGAAGCATACTCACAGTGAAAGACAACTGCAATCAAGCAAAATTAATAAGTAGGATACATTGAAATTACTATCCACTGCAGATTTAGATTTTATGGAACTAATGAAACAATTCTCTGGAAATCTCTGACAACACCCACTTCTAGGTTGCAGCCCTTCTCCTCACCTTCAGTGCTGAAAAGCAGTGCAGGAAAGAGGCATAGGAAAGGAAATAGCAATCCAGGAGCCCTGACAGGACTCCTGTAACTTATTCAGTGAGGAGAGGGTTAGTTCCTAAAGCCACAGTATCGACGGTACTGATTTTAATACAAATACAAATGTGCTGATTTTAATACTAATAAGTAACATTTTAGGTAAATCCAAAGATGTTGAACCTGAGAAAGGAAAAAAATAACTAAACCAATAGAATTCTGAGCTGTTCAGACTTTTGGTTATTTTACACTTAAATCTTGCAATGCATTCAGTGTTGCATGGGATTAGGGAATTACTGTAGAGATAAGCAACTTCCCTGCAGGAAGACCTTTTGATTTCTGCAGATATAACTCCAAAATGACATGGCTAACTGGCCTGTGAAAGCAGAAATGGCAGGGCAGACTCAGAAGCATGGCTAGTAACTCAATCCTTTCCACCAGCAGCACACTGCTTGACACAGATCACTGCTAGGATGTGTCACCATACCTTGGCAGAGCTAAGATTCAAAACTTACCTGTCCTTTTATTCCTTGCTTCTCAAATCTGTCTCTATCCTGTTATACTTTATACTCTGTCTCTTTGTCTCTCTGTCTCTCTGTCTCTCTCTCTCTCTCTCTCTCTCTCTATATATATATATATATATACATATACTCTGTATACTCTCTATACCCTATCCTGTTATATAGATGTAGGATTTTGTATGAGCTTGTAACTATCACAGATTAGGGTTGCAACCCTAAAAGCCTTACAGGGTTGGAACATACTGTAAGGCTTAATATTTCCATCAAAGCCCTGGTGATTATACAACGTCTTAGGCATTTCCACTAATTGTCTGCTACGTTTATAAACCCAGCTGGCTGTTATCATAGACCTGTAATTCATTCTACATACTGCTTATCATTTTAAAATTGTCTTTAATACAGGAGGCTTTGTTCTTGCACTTTCTTTTAAAAAAATCCAAGTTAATCCAGATGATACAAGTGATTGGTGAAGCAGCTGCTGCTGAACCTCTCTCCATTGTTTAGTCACTCTAATCAATTCTACAGCAGGCATGTGTCACAACTGTGCGGGTACATACAAAACCTGTCCAACCTGAAAGCCCTGTCTAAGGAAATTTTTCAGGAATGCCTTTAAAGCATCTACTGCTGTGGTTAAAAATACAGTAGACCTGCACTTACCACATTTGTCATCCCGTTATCAGTCAGCTGAGCAAAGTTAAGGGGTGGCATACAGAATGTGTGTGAACATAGAAAGTTTTGGAGCAGCATCACTGAGGATTGGAGTCAGTTATAAATGTGGGGAGGTTAGCAGCAGGCAGTGACTACTTTGAGAACAGAAAATTGCCTTTTCCAAAGCTCAGCAAGGTGAGGTGGAGGAAAAGTTGATGCTTGGCAGGTCAGGGGGCCTCAGTACACACAGATGAAAAGGAAATTCTGAAGTCAGCAGCTGACTGATCATGAGTTCCCAACTACCAAGTAGCCAAACATACTTAAAATTTATGTTTCCCTTAATCAAATGGTCTTTCCTCCATGTAGACTTGTAAGAACTGTTTCCTGCTGGAACATCTATGAAATCAATAGTCAGCCTTTAGAAAGGGAAGTGCCCTCCTGCATCCAACACTGTCACACTGTCTAAGGGCCCTCAGGATCTAAGCTGACTCCCTGTATTTGGAAGGTGTAATGTACAACTCAACTGAGCAGACAAAAAAAAAAAAATCCCACCTGATTGAGTTCCAATTAATGTTCTGCACAGCTACTACTCTTTCAAAATACTATGAACAGTCCTAGTAAAGTGATGACTCCTTACCTATTAAAAATTATGAGTCTTTTGGCTGCATTATTTGAATTTGGTACAAGAAGTTCCAAATCCTAACTCCTGGGTCAAAAGTTAAATTTCTCTCTACGTTTAGCTCCACAAATACATCCTTTAAAATACTTGAAGCCTCCTGATGAGACTTGGTAACCAGCACAGATATTGCCCTGCTTCACAGAAATGGTTGTGCAGAAGGGTCAAAGAAAAGGCATGCTGCCATGCAGAAATCAGCATCACCTCTGAAGAACACGTACACAGAACTGCTCACTTGGTTCCTCTTGAACAAGGGGAGAATTTTTGTCTGCTCTAACTAACACCACCTTCCTGTGCAGAGCAAGTAGCAGCAGGAAAGGACTCACTACCTTAGCCCTTTGTGGGGGGAGTAAGAAGGGGCAGAATGGGAATATCTGATAATCCTTCATTGTGGCTGTCACTGGCTTTTTTTGGTTAGAAGCATCTGGCAACACAAGAGAGGAATTTGTTTATTTCCCTTGTGTTCCTGCTTCAGCCCTTCCTTTTCAAGCCCATACAGCCTTGACAACAACTGAGCCATTGCTCAAGAGGGAAATGCCATATGGATCAGCACTAGTAGCATAAAATGAAAGTCTGTGCGCAAACCACAGATTCTGCTCCACTTTAAAGACAAATATAGGACCACTGTGTCAAGCATCTTACATTCTTGGCTGTCAGACAGCAATGGAATAATAAGATTTACAATTCTGTAATTAACTTCAGAACTTTGGAGCAACACGCCTGACACGCTAAGGGTTTTCATTTCCCCAGTAGGCAACTCTAGCTGTGCTACGCTTCAACATCCGTCATGTTTGCTAATCTTAGTCTGACCCCTAGTGAGCTGTCACAGAATAATCAGATTTATCAAACATGAGGCAGCTTCCTGAGAGGCTGCTACCACAAAAATAAGTAATTTCTCCCCTTTTCAGTTCTGAGTTTTGTTCGTATTTTTTCCCTTAAAGATACTTGGTTACTATTACTAGTAGCCTAACATAAGAAAAAGTGAAGAGCCAACTCAGAAGTTGTAAGGCTTTCTTCTGAAGGTCAGGGTGTGAAAGAGTGCATATGACCTAGTATCAAATTCACTTAATTTATTTCTGCATACAAGGTGAGTTTTGCTTCCTTACCCTTACTCTCCTTTTTTGCCTTTTTTTTTTTTGTGCAATCAGAAACGCCTTCAGAGTTATGAGTGATTTTTGTCTCTTAAGGAGCTAGAGTGCAAGTTGCATCTGGTTAGATAGTAAGTTGAAATTAACAAATACCTTCACAGAAAAAAAAAGGTAAGTTCAGGTAGTAAATGTGTTTTGAAGGACTGAAGTAACGTGCATGATTTTTCAAGCTGTTAGAAGCTTCTAGGTTTTTGTCAGCATCAGCCTCAGCATTTTGTTCATACTGGATATTTCTTGCTCAGTGTGTTTATGCCAAGTAGTTACAGGCCAAAATATAATCACTGTGCGCTTGCCTTGGCAGTAACACAAGCTCTGTAAAATTTTTATGGATTTCTTTTCACTGCATGAAGATCCATCTATCAAGCACACTGACAAATTTAAAAAAATAATTTGCCCAGCCTCCAAAATGTACCCGTGAGAGTTCAGGCTTCTCTTTTTTTTTTTTTTTTCCAAGTACTTTTCTGTAGCTGTAGCCAAGAGGAATGTTTCAGTATTAGTACTCTCTGTCTATGGTTTTGGTGTACTTCTGTCACCCACAGCTTGCACAAGATGTGGTTTTGACACCTATTCCCATCGTTCTGCTCCTCCCAGGCATTTTGAAGTTCGTGGAAATCACAGTTAACCTCCTGGTGCTGATTTGCGTGGGCGCTTCCCAAGCATCCGTTGCAGGCTTCACGTCCCTCGGAGGCTTTGGATCCTTTAACCTGAATTCAGCCTACAGCCCCTTTGAGGGCACGGAGCTGCGGGAGGTGAGGGAGCTGGACATGCAGTTCACCCAGATGAGAGCCCCTTGCGTGTACGGCGGAGTGGCCTTCAGCTTGACAGCGGCCACGCTCACCCTCGTCTTCCTCGTTGTGGGGGCAAAACCCATCCATCAGCTCCGGATGGGGCTGCTGCTAGGCGAATGTGCCTTCAGCCTGCTGGCCGGCCTGGCGTACCTGGCGGCCGTGGGGCTGTACCTGCACTTTGTCAGGCAGGTGAACGCCACCGAGGTGTGCAGGAGGCGTGAGCGGCTCTACGCGCGCCGTGGCTACACCTCCATGAGCTGCGACGTGCAGGGCGGCGACGCGGCCGTCGGCCTCTTCGGGGTCGTGGCTTCCTGCCTGTACTTTGCCAGCTTTGTGCTCTGCGTCCTCGCTATCCGCACCGTCCGGGCCTTCTGGAGCCACGCGGCCAAGGCTCAGCACAGCCCTGAGGGCAGCCTTAGAGACAGAAGCGTCAGAAACCACCACGCTGTGCACAGGAACTCTGAAAGCTCCCACAACGTCCAGGCTCTCGCCACGTTAGTGTGAAATCAGCTCTGGGACTGTGCCAGAGAGCTGAGGCTTCAGCAAAGGATGGACACTCACAAACAGGCAGCCAGCCCACAGTTTATTTTCCTGCAAGGTGCTGAAGTGTGTATTGAATCACCAATTGCAACCATACTGCTACAACATGATGTAATAAAATCGACAATGAGTGACTGTTTTAACAAGGATTTCTGCACTGGTCTCTCACGCTGGACTCCTGCATTTAAAATGTGTTTCATTGTAATGTTTTCATCCTGCACAGAGCAAATCCAAACAGCAGTGGGCTTTTAAGAGGTTACAACTGCGATGCTGCCAAACTTGAGCTAACAACCACTTCTTTCCCTCTCCCATGACATAGGGAATTGAACACACAGCTAGAATGGGCAACTTTCAACAGATCGTGTGTCTGTTGTGTGTCCTGTTCCTTTATCCTACAGTGCTCACAAAGCAAAGAACACCCGAGTGCTTCTCTGAATCCTATCCGAAGTTACACTTGTAACCTTTTTTGCCTGGGCTAGTGAAGCGTTTTATCTTTGGAGTCACGGGGGTTTACTCATGCCGATCATGTGCTCCCTGAGGAATGCCGCTGGGGGAACTAGCTGCAATGTCAAAGGCAGCATTCAGGGTCCTTATCCAGTTTCCTACTAGGTTTTCCCATCTCACTGAGCAGAGATCAGAACATGAGAGGCATCACACTGGTCAGGTATCAGCTCAGTAAATATACCATTTGTTTCTGTAAGCACCTAAACGAGGTTTGGCTTGCTGACTCCACAGCCAGTAGTGGGCAGAGCCTGGATCAGGAACATGCTGCCTGTCCTGGGAATGCCGTAACAATGACAGAAAGTACATGTACCCTTCCAATATCTAAACAGGAAAAGCATGAGTGAACAGCGGTAATTGTATGCCCCAGGGTTGAGAAAATAAATTTAAGAGAACATCTTTCAAGAGTCCTTTGTTTGAGGCAGATGAAACAGATCACTGGTCCTCAAAGAGGAGGGAGTGGGAGAAAGAAAAGGCTGTTCTTCAAGTGCATGAGATCTGTCAGCTTGAGAGGAGGGAAAGCTCTGGCCGTTTTCATTCTTTTCAGTTTTGTCTGGCTCACACTCATTGCCCAGATGAGGCTTTTCTGAACCAAAGTAGAGCTTGTTCACTGCATACTTCATACATACACGTATGTATACACACACACACAGAGATCTCAAAGGATTATGTTTGAGGCCAAACAAGAAAGTGCTATGGTTCTGATTAGAAGAGATTACATGAGCCTTGACAATAAGTATCATTTATATAATTCCTTAAACATCTCTTTAACGCTTTGAACGCCAAAAAGCTGCAAAGCATTATTATACTTGTGGAGAGACAGGAATAGAGTTTTTCCAAACTGGCTATGACTCACAGTCATCACAGAGTCAGGAAATTAGGACTTTGATTTCTAGCTCTTTGCCAAAGCCCAGACCTTCTCTGGTATGCTGTAATCAGCTCCCAAGTCTGTTCCAGGGATGTCTGGCATGCAGCTAAAGCTGCAGCTGACCACTTGTTGGGCATCTCTGCCTGCACTCCTGTTCTGTGCTACCTCTACGTCTTGTAGAGTTTGAAAGCAGGCTTGGTTACACAATGACACAACGTTATTAACTTAAACAACACAAAAGCAGCACCTTGAAGTGACAAATTCAAAAGCTTAGGAAATGTTGCAGGTAAGAATGCACGAATTTAAATTGGTCCTTAAATACATGCACAATATGAATTTTAATCTCAGGGCTTCTTACTCTGTCCCATTCATTTTGGGATGCTTGCTTCCCATCACTGTGTAAAAGCAATAATCTTCTTGGAAGCATTGATTATTGATTTCTTTTTTTTTTTTTTTGCTTGTCTCTTTATTCCTTGTGTCTGTTGTAAAGGCCTCACTTGCTGCAAGGTATTTCAGTCCTTGGAATAGGGTGCAGAGCTCCACTGTGGACTGTTTCTGTGGTGTTCCTCCCTTGGACACCTGAGTCCCTCACAGTCCAAACATATTGGGTCCCTTTCCTGTTAGCAGGAGCAGCTTTAATGTGTTTTACATGGAGAGTCAAAAAGTAGGTGCTGAATTTGGTCAGTCCCAATCACATCCTCTCAGCTCCTCACCCAGTTGCTTCCCTGGGTGAAGGGACCCTCATCATCCCCTCTTGTTTCTAACTTCTACAGCCTCAAGTTTATTCCTTGTAACAAAACTAATTCTACTCTCTTTTAATCTGAAATGGTTTCCCCTTGCCCTGTCACTACAGGCTCTAGTAAAAAGTCTCTCTCCACATTTTTCAGCACTCTTTTATGTATTGAAAGACAAAAGGGTCTTCCCAGAGCCCTCTTTCCTTCAGGTTTAATAACTCCAACTCTCTCTGTCTGTCTTCACAGCCAGCCCTCTGATCATTGACCTGGCCCCTCTATGGACTCCCCCCAAAAGGGCCATGTCCCTTCTGTGCTGGTGACCCCCCAAGCTGGATGCAGCACTCTGGATGGGGTCTCACCAGAGCAGAGCCCAGCGACAGAATCCCCCCCTTCACCCTGCTGGCCATGCTGCTTTTGGTGCAGCCCGGGATATGATTTGCTTTCCAGGCTGCAAGAGCACACTGCCAGTTCAAATCCATTTTTTATGCACTATTTTTTATCCCTCCTGTCCTTCTCCACAGGGCTGCTCTTGATCCCTCCAGCACCCAGTCTGTACTGATCCTGGTGATTGTCCCAACCCAGGTGCAGGACCTTGCACTTGGCCTTGTTTGAACTTTGTGAGGTTCACTTTGGCCCACCCCTTTTAGGCCTGGAGACCCTGACAGGTGGCTGTGGATGGCATCCCTTCCCTCAAGTATTCCAGCTGTCATCAACAAACACACTGAGGTCCTGAAACACTGAAAGCAAAGGGACCCCAAAGAAAGCCACAACCCAGTGATTGAGTTTCCTGAAAGTTTTCTGCCTTGAATTTGTTTCCTTCCTTGATACCATGAAGAAAGATTGTTAAGAAATAATTATGAAGAGGTAATAAACAGTGGCATTTCCTCCATTCACCTTCACTGAAGGAAGTGGAGAGCAGAGGGGGAATTCCCAGAATTCTTGTCAGAGGGCTAAGGCAGGAAAGAAGCAGCTTTCTTACCTGTTGGGGTGAAGGAGAAGCCAAATGCCATCAGAACAATCCAAACCCCCTGCTTTCCAACTATAACACCATGCTTGATGTCTTCTAAAAGTCATGAAAGTCCCGACTGTGTGAGCTGGGAAGGTGTAATACAAGAGCAGAGGTTTTCTAGCAGACACATGTGACTAAGGCCACAACAGGCTGCTGTCCCCAGCTGCCATTGCAGGTGGTCCTTCTTCCAGGGCAGATTAGCCTTCCCACTTTCTGCTGGAGATGGCTGTGCCTGACCATTACCTCTGATCAGCGACTGCCAGTTAGTACGGGACAGTAATCCACATTTGGACCAGTAAATAAAGGCAGGGCAAATGGCTCCTGTCAGCCCTGCCATTCCTTTGAGCTTTCCCTGCTGCTTGCCCTGTGCACACGTGTGTCTGCATTGCCTTTGTGCAGCCTTCAAGGGCAGCACTGAAAACAAGCTCAGCAGTTTCTCTGGCACAGCCCCTGACAGCCTAATCCACCTGCAGCCAAAGGAATGCCCACAGCCATCACCCTCAGTCCCTTTTTGGTAAGGCTGCATCGAGCCTGCCCTCTGTGACCACCACAGTTCCTCACCTGCTGTGAAGGAAGCAGGGATAGCAAGGGCCAAACCTGCCCTTCTCCAAGAGGCTGGGGGTAAACAGCACAGCATCTCTCAACCTCAAAGCCTTGGGTACAGCACGAAGCCTTCTGGCACACCAAGCCTTTTCTGAACCTTCACAGGGAGGATTAAAATGGCCACTATCCCTAGAGACACAAGGAAATGGATGCAGGTTGCAGGGTGAACTGGAGCTGCCTGGCAGGAGAAAAGCCCCACTGCAAATGACACGTCACCAGAGAAGGGAACTGGGCTGAGCACCTCATTCATCTCAGAGTTACCTGTGAGACTCCTGGCCAGCCCCTTTGGATTTAAACCATCAATTTGCACCACTCTGCTTCAACGTGTGAGCAAACAGCTTTAGTCAGTCAGAGAGAAAAGCCTCCAGCTGAGCCCCCCAGCATTAGCTACCCACAGAGGGACCTCTCCCCACAGAAGATTCTCAGAGAAAAACAATCTGTCTAAAAAAAATGCCTCTCCGTGCCCTAATCTTGAGGAGAAAACAAAGGACATAAGATATTTATGCTGAGAAGGACAGAAATTAAAGGACAGATTAAAAAAAAGAAAGTAGAGAGGAGGAAGGAAGGGAGGGAATCCTTTCCCCTGATCCTGCATCCCAACACTGAGTAGACTGCCATGAAAATTCCATCATGCTGGGCTGTGCACCTTTGAGTACCCATTTTCCTAGATGTGTCCTTTATTCAAACAAATTGATAAAACTGTTTAGTCTGGGGTAAATCTTGTCCCAAAGAGAGCAAATCAACATCCAAGGACACAGGTCTCTTGTTTCAGTGTGAAAGGCAAAACTGGGGGGGTGGAGGACAATGAGGAGAGAGGATGTTTACTCTTCCAAATAAGCTTAATACAACCTTTACACTCCCAAATAATTCATTTATCTGGAATTGGAAATCTGGTGCTGCTGGAAGATCTGCATGTATTAGGGTATTGCCATCCTGCTGCAGAGCAGCTGTGAGGGGGAAAGACCTTTGTACCCATCCGCAGAAAGGAAATTTTCAGGTAACCAGAAAAAAGAAGCTCTCCTATTTTCTTAATGACAAAAGAAAATTAAAAGAAAACTTTCCCAGACTATAATAGATTTTATCCCAATTTAAGCTTTCTTCATGAGTCCTCCAGAGAAGAGTTTGAGTGTATCCAATGTCCATAAGCAACTAGGACACAAACAGGTTGTGCAACAGCAGAAACTGAATTCAAGGCTTAGCATTAAGAAAAGCTGGCATCTCAGTTTACATGGGAAACTGCTTTAAATTGGTGAGAATACATACAAGGATTAGAGCACTAAAGAACAGTTTGAATGGAATTTTTCTTTCATAATCCATGTATTTTACTCCTAGTGCAGACTTGGCTTCATTAAAGTTACTCTTCTGGTAGTTTTCCACCACAGCTTACATTCACCATAGAATTGAGCAAAGCTACAGATACACATCAGACCTTCAGTAACTCAGATCCCTCGATCCCACTTGAACTTGGACACCTCCTTTTCTTTTTCAAGACTCAGGTAAGTTACTGAAGGGCACCACTGAAGTGCAGTGTTTATGACAGCTGTGACATTCATCGTTATTCTTCTCCTTCAAATCATCCATCTCCCAGAAATGGTGGCGCTCAGGGTATTGCAGCAGCTTAACGCCAGCGCAGCATAAAAACTGTCACAGATGCTCAGCATCACCCGTCATAAATAAAACATGAGAACCCTGCAAGGTCCACCAGTTGTCAAGGGGTTTGATGTAATTGGTTCAGGCGTGTGACAGTGCAAAACAGGCAAGTCACAGGATGCCCTTCATTACTACAAATGGTCTATTGATTTCCAGGCATGCCTTTCACACACAGACCTGCACCTGCTACTGCGCTCCCCAAAACTCAGGCCCTGCTGAAGGGCTCAAGTCTGGGAAATGCCTGCATGTGTTTTACAGGTAATTCGTTTTTCAGAAGGATGTAGAAAGGCTCATGAGACAGATACACACAGGTGCAAACAGGGTGTTTTCCTTGCTTCAGAGTACAAGAGTAATTCCCCAACAAGGTGGCTCTATCACAGAATCATTGAGGTTGGGAAAGACTTCTAAGATCATCAAGTCCAGCTGTTAACCCAGCACTGCTGTGTTCACCACTAAACCATGTCCTCAAGTGCCCACAGCCTCATCTTTTGAAAACTTCCAGGGACAGTGATGCCACCACTTCCCTGGGCAGCCTGTTTCAATGCCCGAACACCCTTACGGTGAAGAAATTTTTCTAAACCTCCCTTGGTCCAACCTGAGAACATTACCTCTCATTTTGTTACTTAGGAGGAGAGGCTGACCCCCACCTGGCTACACCCTCCTTTCATGCAGTTGTAGAGAGTGGAAACAGCTCCTGAGCCTCCTTTTCTCCTAAACAACCTAAACAAAGAAGCTCCCTCAGCTGCTCCTCATCAGGTTTGTACTCCAGACTTTCACCAGCTCCACTGCCTTTCTCTGCACATGCTTCAGCACTTGTGCAACTTAAAGGGGATTCAGATTTTTAGACTTGTGAATCGGCTTTGATGGTGAAGATTAGGCAGTTTATTGGTCCAAGTATATAAGACATGCTGGGATCAAGATCTCACTGCATATCGTTTGCTAAGACTACCGGAGATCTTGCTAAGATCCTGTTTTGCCTGGCAATACTGCAGGTGTTCTCCTGAGCCGTAGCAGGTGTGGCATCCCTGGCTCCTTCATCCCTCACATCCTCGTTTGGACTCACAGGCAATGTGTTAGTAACACTCAGGAGGCTTCTGAGAGCCCTCAGTCGGTGCAAAGCAGACTCCTGCCATGTCTGTGTCACTGCCTTCCTTGCTCATCTGAAGAAAGGCTTTTCCGGGCCTCTGGTGCTCCTGCACGCCTCGCAGGAGGAGTGGGAGCCGGGATGCAGCCGCTCCATGGCAGCCAAGAGGAGACGCAGCAGCGCTGGTCCTGTGCCGCGGGAACACGAGGGGGAGCCCTTGCAGCTCCCAAGTAACACGGACAGCGGGAATACGCCTTTCCCCACCCCAAATAGAAACGCTCAGCTCCTCGTCAGAAAAAGCCAGGAGGCCTGAAAGCCATCTCTGATCATCTTCACAAGGACAGTGCTCCTGGTTCAAACACGTGCAAGCCACAGACCACTGGGAGTGGGTAAGGTCTCTTGCTATGGATCCCCCTTCCTAGACATCCCTATTTGTGAAGGTGCAGGATGGTCTGGGGACATCCTTTCCCATGTTCTTATCTCCTAAGCATTGAAAAAATGTCAGGGAATGACTCTGCTGATACTTGAGCTGATTCTGAACAGCAAAGCAACAAATTCTGAAAATTTATGGTCAAATTTTGCCCAACTGAAATGAGAGAGCAGAAAAATCCCTTAATCCTTTTTTAAATGTTAAAAATCCCTTAACCCCTTGTTAAACTACCATAGGTGACCTGGCAAAGCTTTCTTTCAGGGAGATTTGCTCCTTTCAGGAGGACAGCTTTGGCCACTTTAAAAAGACACAGTAGTGTCTGCTCTTCCTTGCCATCCAATTTTAAATACATTTGAGCAGAGAACTTCACTATGTATTCTATGCACTATTCTGTGCACTGTATGTCACTATACATTCTGTAATTTCAGGACCAAGTACTAAGTGCAAGTGCACCTACTGCAAGATTTTTTTTCCACAAAATGCTGGTGTCTCTCCTTAAGAGGAATTAAAATGAAAAAGCATTTTACAAGTCACAGACTTCTGCTATACCAGTCTCTCTTCATAGTTCTGCATCCCAATTTCCTTTAAAGCATTCAACAGCATACATTTAATTAGCAAAACAATCCCATCTGTTCCACGAGTCAATACTGACAACTTTATGGTTAAAACACATTTATTTCTCTTGGTGCAGCTGTGCTGAATCTGACAAGGGGAGAAGAGCCTGCTGTGCTCAGAGCATTGTGTCTGGTGCCCAGCTCTCATCACAGGGCTGCTGGCACTGGCAGCTCCTGAAGACCTCCAGCGCCCCATTCCTGCCCATTGATGGCCCCTGGGACACCCCTAAGTTACCTACATGCCCTTAACACAAACCTCCAAAGGCAATTCTACAGAACCATTGGTAAAAGATCCCTTTTCTGTCTGTTTCCTTAATTTTAACGAGAGACACAGAAAACCAAGACCACCAAACACGCCAGAGGCTGTGATGAGCAGCAGGACACTGGCACTGAGACTCTAATGGGCAACAGGGCAAGAAGAGCCAGCTGAACTTCATCCACCAGCAGGAACTACTTCCCAGCCTTGGGACTGCATACTTCATCCTCTCCCCCAAAGTCTGACGTGCAGGAATCCACTCCTGATTGTAAACCAGGCACCCTGAATATCCTACAGCAGAACGCCTCAGGGGATCACTGGCTCCTGGGTCTCCCTATGAGGGAGCAGACCAGTCCTGCCTGTCCCAGGTCCCTGTCACACTGCACTTATTATACAACAGCTTCCTCATGCCGTCATGCTTCTGATGAGCTCTTGCAGTTTTAAGTGTCTCCCTTTAGCTTACAATATTAAAAAAATATGGAAAAAGATGAGATAGCGTCTGCCTCGTTCAGATCCTACTTCAGCCTCAGCCTAGAGGGCAAGCTTAGCTCATGGCATGAGATAAAACATAGGACGAGGTATCCAAGTCAACCGCAGGTGAATCCAAACTTGTCAGCCAGAGGAAGGATGATCTAAAGGATGAACTGTTGACCTCAACAGGAATGGAAACACAAATAAAATCGTCTGGATAAAAGCAGGGACCAAGCATTTAAACCAGGGACTTGGAGCAAACCAGGACCGTTTCCCACACTGATGTCCCAGATAAATGGTATACTGATTCTGCCCTGGGGCTGCAGTTAATCTATTTAATATTTGGGGGTTTTCCACCCCCATCTTTTGATTGAAATGGCTGCAAAGAGTCACTTGCTCTCAGGCAGCAGACAAATTTTAACTTTCAGCTTTCCATAGAAGCAGCAGCCTTGTTAGGCAGGGCATTTGAACACTTAGAGCATCAGTCTAAGGTACAGCAAAATGCAAGCAATCAAGAGGAAACAGACCGGTTCACGCAGCACCCCGTGAAACCCTCAGTGCAAGCACGCAGGTAACAAATCTGTAAGACAAAGCAATTACTGCAACAATAGCACACGTTAGCCCCAAACAAGTCAATTGAACTAACAAAGCAGGGCAGTAAAGCAGGTTAACAGAGAAAAGTAAACATAGAGTCATTTAAGAGCTAAGACTGTCCTGGTTCCAAGCCCAAAAGATATTTTTACCACCTTCTGGCCGTGTAGCTCCACCCTGCAGCCAGAGCGCTGAGGGACCTGACCCAACAGCACTGCTGAGAACTGTTTGACTTGGGTGCCTTCTCCTCTTGGAAAAAGCACACCTCTCCTCCAAGGGGCTGGCAGTGTGCAGGGAAATTGGGCAGATCAGGCTGAAGGTACTGTCCTGTTCACTCCTTTGAATCCTACTGCTCTGCTTGAATTGATTGAAGCCCTCCTGCCCCCCAGACCAGAACACCCTTCACGGGGTTATCCCACCCAACCCACTCAAGTGCACATTTGCAAGCCCAGACCTGCACGGCTGCACCCACGAGGCACCATCCATGACTGGTGCAGAGATGCAGAAATTACCTTCAGAGCCAAATGTGACATTTCATTAGCACCCAGCCCCACACAGATACGTTTCTGAAGTAGCAAAGTTATGCTTAAAAAGAAAATAGAACAGGTACAATTTGCTGGAAAATTACCTGTATGAGCATCAAACACAAGGGCTGGTGATGATATAAAGCTTGCTACAAAGAGATTACTTGAAGCAGGACTTATGGGGCACTGCAGCAGCAGCACATTCTGTAGCCATGAGGGACAAAACCCACATGGATGCAGTGGCATGCTCTGAGGCCAGTAAGCCAGAGGAAGGTGATGCCACCATAGTGGTTGCCATCACGGAGATGGTGGTGCCACAGGCAGGATGCCAACACACTATTCTGGCAAAACAAAATTGCTACATTAGAGCACTATGGGCAGAAAGCAAGAAACAAGCTTTTATGGCTTTTAACAAAAGGCTCCCATTTACAAGCACAGAAGCCACTTAGTTACTTCTCAATAGTACCACAACTTTCTGTTTAAAATTATCTTCCAGAAAAGAATGTAAATATGTTCATTTCTCTGCCATCAGACATCTACCTCCTCTTATTCATACATTTCTGCTTGTCTCAGATAAAACAATCTGAGCAATATATCAGCAAATTTCAAAGGACATGCAAGGTTCGATTATAAAGCTAATGGGGTTGTACATTTTCCATGGCTGAAAGCCTTCTTTTCAGCTCCCAACCATCATCCCTGCTACAGCTGTCAAGTTGTGCAAATAAATCCACATCTTTTTGAGTCAGACAGTTCCCAGTAGGTCAAAACTGTGCAAAATACACTGTGAACATAATCTGAAAATCATGTGCACTATTAGTGCATGTAGATGCAATCAGTGAGCTCATGAGGTCGGAACACACCAACTCACTTTTGTGAAAGGGGACAGTAACATCCAGAAAAAATCATGAGTTGCAAACATTGCACCTTGTTTTTCTAATCAGTTTAAAGCCAGGACAAAATACCTTTTGCCTCTGTTGAAAAATAAATGCTATTTACAAACATGCAGCAAGCCATCCAACCTAGCAATCTAGCCCCACATATGACACAAAGCCCAGCAGAGGGATGGAGTCACCCCTATGAATCCATCAATCCTTCACATTATAACTTGCTAAGACAGGCTACTATCACAGCCACATTTTCAAGGCAGGACAAATAATCCAAAGGTACACTTCCTCCACCAAAATCCTGTCACACTGCTGCCACAGAAGCCCTGACTCCAGGATGCTGCTGCTAACTTTACAGAAGGCAGCAGGCTGAAAGGGGCAGCCTTCAGTGGGCTGTCAGTTTTGACCATCTATGCTTCAAAGTAAGGGCATAAGGAGGGAAACCACAGGGGCTGGCAAGTTCTTGGGAGTCTGCCCTTCAAATGGAGGGAAGGGAAGGTCTTTACAGAGCCTATGTGCATGTCCTTCTATTCACATAAGAAAAGTATCAGTCATCATCATTTAGCTCACATGAAACAGTTCCCCTTCCACCCCTGTTCTGCCCTCTGCTCCTCTCTCTGAATTACCCCATGGACAGCACAGCAGACACCTTAGCACACAGGCAGCGGCAGCAAGGTTACTCCTCCACCAGCAGCAGGAAAATAAAGGCAGCGTCCTTGCTAGGAAGCTATTACCTTCAGCCTCAAGCAGCATCAGAACAGAAGGGAAAAAAGAGAACCTTTTCCAAGGACAATGAATCACTTCAGCAAAATCTGAAATATACAAACTGTTTACCAAAGAACACCTAAGAGTTACTGACCAATAAACCATAAGCCCTTTTTGTTTAAATACATTATTTAATGAGTTTTCTTTAAGAAAGAGATATTTTGAAGCTCAAATTACAATGAAATACAATCTTCTAAATCTACAGTACACAGTGCTATAAACATTTATCAAACCAGGTATTTTAGTGTTTGCTCCTCTGTTGTTATTGTTATTAAGGAAAAGTAACTAAAAATCTTCTGTTAACAGCAATCCTGTTCTAACTTGGCTATTTCAGCCTAGAACAGAATAAGGACAACAGCCTGTCACCACAGTCCTCCTCCCAAATACAAACCAAATGCCAAAAAGGAACAAGACACTGTCATGACTGCACACTACTTCAGCTTTTAAAGAGTGAGAAGTGGTAAAAAGGAGCAGTTGGCTGAGGGCAATACTGAGAAAGGACATTTCTCCTTTCCCACAGGAATCACAAAAAGATGCCCCTTTGCTACCAAAGTCTGATTGCCATCGAACTCATGTTCATGCAGCACATTGGAGCAAATTTACATAGGTAGTTTTAAATTCACTTTTCTGCCTTCTCCTCATGTTTTCTCTCTTCTCTCAATATCCATTGCTTTCCTTCTACCTTTTGTTATCCCTTCATCATTTCTATCTTCAGTCACTCAGTCCCAGTGGGACAGAGCCAGCAGAGCACAGTGCTCCTCTTCAGTCTTCTGGCACTGTCAATACTGTGGCAAAGGGCAAATCAATAGTGCTGCATTAGTACCAAGAAAGAAAAAAATGGAAGAGGTCAATTCCTCAGAGAGTTGGTTTGTATCTTTTAAAGGCCACTTTGCACAACCTTTGAATTCTGAAAATACAAGTGAGCTTCTGCAGTTAGTGTAAAAATGTGATAGAGCTGAAAAAGTTCAACACTTCTTGGTTTAACTGAGCAGCACGCTGAGGAACCACAGCAAACTGCTGTTTGAGAGCTGCTGCTCAGCTAGTCAGACATAAAAGCAGACATCAGGTGTAAATTTCATATTTATTATAACAAAAATTATGACATGTTCATTTGTGCATTCGGCTTTAATATAACTCTTGGTATGTAAATGTTCTACAGCAAATGAGCTCTATACAATCATGCTGGTTGTGGCAGCAGTAAGGAACACAAACAAAACGTGTCTGTAAAAGTAAGGAAAGAAAGAGACTGGAGGAAAAAGTGGGTTTCTTTGAACAGTCTACACCACCTGGGCTCTAGCTAACTTGTATACACAGCCACACAGTCCATTACGCTTAACGACCATGGCCCAAAGAGTCGCTTAAGAAAAAAGGTCAGTTTTTCAGGTTGTGTCCTTAATGCCAAGGCTACAAAACATGTAAGCATCACTATACAACACTGAGCTATTTACAGGAATTTCCCAATCAACTGTTCTCTCAGAGAAAATTAGTGAATCTCAGTGACTTAAGTCACCTGAAAGAGTAAAGCAACTCCTAGGAGTTAGTCTCCATATTCTACAAATGTCTATCATTTTCAAGACCAAAAAAAGCCTTTTCTCTCAAAGAAATACAGTATTACAATATTACTTAAATCATTTAGCACTGGCTACTGCCCTGCTTTTCAAACAAAACAAACAAGCCATTTTAAAAAATATTACATCATCATCTGTTTCTCAGCAATATATTAAACCTTTTTATTTTTTTATTATTTTTTGTTTTGTTTTCCTGTTTTTACACTTGATATGTTAAGGGAGGGTTAACTATTTTAAACTTTACCAGTCAAGCGTCTCTAGAAGAAAGTCAATGAATATTAAACCTAACAAACTGAAAAGCTGCAGTTATCTGTAGTGGCAGGATAAGGAAAAGGAAGTATATAAAGGAAAAGGAGAAGAAAAACCCCTGCTGTAATGCAAGCCCACTGGGTCTCACAGTCAAGTCTCCTTATTTGTTAGTTTATTTCTGAGCAGTAAATAGAGTGGGTCATAGTGGTGTGTCATAATAGTCTGCCAGGTGGTCCATGGGATACTGCTTCTGCTGCTGCTGCTGCTGTTGTTGTTCCTGGTGCTGCTTCATAATCTCCTTGACTTCTTCCTCCAGCTCTGGAGGGATGATGAACTGGTCATCAGGATCAGGTTGTGCTGGAGCAGCAAAGTAGCCCCCGGTTTTTCTGAGCGGCGCATCCGTTGCAACTTCAATTAAGTTATGGCTCCTCTCGTGCGGTGCCACAGAGCCATTGCCTCGCCGCCGCCCTATGGTGCCCATGGCAGAATACTCCGCTTTCCTGGGAAGGCCGGGCTCATCTTCATTGGCACTGATGACGATTCCTTCGTCACTGGCTTCCACTGGCACTTGGAGCAGCTGCTTCTCCTTGGCTCGGCTGCAGTGGATGTCCACCTCCACCTCCACGCGGCTGCCGTTGGTGAACACGCCCTCAATGGGCTCCTCGTCGTCGCTGTCGAGGCCGTTGTCGGAGAAGGCGCTGGAGAAGGTGGCACTGGAGAGCTGCCGCTGGAAGGAGTTAGACAGGCAGACGGGGTGCAGCATGCAGCGCTGCTCCCCAGGGTACGCGGGGCTGCTCTCGTTCATGGCCACCTGGGGAGGTTCGTCCGAGGCCGTGGAGCCCACCTCGCTGCTCATTTCTGAGGTGGAGATCTCGCTGCTGATTTCGGAGGCCATGCCGCTGCTTGAGGACGGCATCCCGAGCGCGTCCGCGGGCCTGTCCTTGATGACCACGTTGACGGACTGGGGGAAGATGCCTGGGCTGGGGGGCGGGACCCCGTTGAGCTCACAGCAGCAGAAGCTGTCCTCCGTCACGTTGAGCTGAACCACCACGGCGCTGATGCTGTCGTTGCAGCCGTAACTCTGGGCCAAAGTGCAAAGCTTCTTGGCGGCCGCCAGCGCGTCAGGCACGTTTCTGACGGCCTCAACTGCTTCATCCATGGAGAGGCTGTCCCACAGCCCCTTGCTCCCCAGAATGAAGAACTCATCTTGAGGAGTTAAGGTGATGGACTGGACGTGAGGACGCGGCACAACACTTGGGTGAAGGAAGGTGTACCCCAAGATTCTTGTTGAATCTGTCACACCATTCACTTTGCCATCCTGAAATTAGAAAGGACAGGAAATTGGCAACAAGATAGACAAGGATATACAGTACCTGCCTGTCCTTGTATTCCACTGATGGCTGTTTTTGCAGTACCCCCAACACTGCCACTCACAGACAAGGAGACAGACAAGCAAAGTGACTTGCAAGGAGGTGACAGAGCTGGGATGTTTGCAACGCTGCGCTGTGCCTCCTACACCCGACTGATTTGTCATCAGCACCACCTATGCACAGACCAACAAAGCAGAAGGCTGCAACAAAGAGCCATCTATTCTGCTCCTGCAGCTGCAAGAGCCAACTGGACAAATCTTTTACCAGTGAGTCAGACTTATCCCTCCTCCACCCTGTATCTGGCTTTAGACAGAGCAAAGCATCACACACTTGATACAGGGGCAGCTCATTCAGTCACAAGTCTTCTCTTGCAGCTGTAACAATTGTAGGTTCCATCTTGGCTCATCACTTTAGAAACCAAGGTTCATTTTAAAAAGCCCTTTAAATTAAGCATGCAAGTCAAATGTAGCAGAGAGCAAGTTTGCATTTCTCAGTCAGCTGAGTTGTAGTGAAATGTTTTACACGCCCCAATTACTTACTACATCTCCACTTAGATATGACATTTCCAAAGGGAGGAGGAGTAGTATCTAAAGGGACAACATCAGTAAAAAGAGACGCATTTGAGAATAGAATCCCATGCACATCCAAATCTCAGAATCCTGTCCTGGTTAGAATCCAAGCTGCCAGAATAAGCAGAGCAAGTGTCTGAAAGAGCAAGTCTGGCTATCTGTCAGCCTGCTGGGGATAGCTGCACCTGCTAATTGCATATTCAAGAAGAACAGCAAAGGTGAGGATTTACACTTCTTGGGTCCAGCTAATAACTGTAGGGGTTATTATAAAGCAGATAACCACAGAAAAGTGAACCAGGACTAAGAAAGCTTCCTCTTTAAAATCACTCAGGGAAAAAAAAAAGCCCCCATGTCAGCTTGTTAACTTTCCCATTAGAAGGCTGACAGCAGTGATAAGCCATCAGTGTACATAAAATCAGTGAGTCATCTGAAGATTCAGCCCAGAAATTTCCTTTTTCCTCTATGGAGCCACAGAATGAGCGTGCCTCCCTGATGCACACAATGTTGGAGTAACTCCCTTTCAACTTGTCACATTTGAGATCCCAGCCCTCACCTTTCCCAGGCAAGATTAACAGACTTACTCCACACACACATGCCCACTCTGCTCTCAGGCACACAGCAGGGAGGTTTCTGCCCTTTCCCCCACCATTAGGAGGATTCGATATTTATCTATTCCTCTGCATGTGTCACAAAAGCCAAAGCAAAACTGACAGCAGTGGCTTCAAGCTTCTAAGAAAGGAACAAACAGTTTTCTCCTCTCTCATGGTTCAGCTGAGCACAGGGTGAGTTTTCCTCTTGGGCAAGTGCTCTCTTCAAGAGCAGCCTGTCAAAGGGCAGTTCTGGGAACACAGCTCAGACAGCAAAGTCAGCCTGCCAGGAGCAAGGAGTCTCCTAAGGGAAGGACGGCATTGCTCCAAGTGCTCTGCCCTCTCATCCTTTTTAATTGGAAAAGCTTTCCATGACAGTTCCAACACAGCAATTCCTCTCCCATTAGAAGGAGAGTATCTGCATTCCTGTTTCAATGCAACATGCTAACAGCTGCTCACTCTAATGGAAATCCAGCATGGCAATGGAATGGAAAAGCAACTTGACTGCATGGTATGAATCATCTTGAAAGCAGAAGTGCAACTAAGAAACTCGCACATGAACACCACCTCCTAGAGGTTACTGATATCAACACGTAATTTCATGCACTGCTGTGCAAATGCTCTCCAAAGAAGCTGCAAATTGCAACTCCCCAGCTGTTCTCTAACCTCTGTGATAATGGCCTTATGCTGCTTAATCCTCTTCAGCTCTTCTTCACAGCTCATCACGTAACACCTGGACAAAGGCAGAGGTTTCCCATTCCGGCAGAGAACGGTTTGGCACTTCCCCACGTTTGCTGAGGTTAGCGTGAAGCATCCACCAGGGTCCATGGGATCGTGTTTTATATGGCAAAGGACAGCAGAGCCTCCAAGTTTCTGTCCAGCTGTTCCAAGTTTCCTGGAATTTAAACAAAACAGTGATTGTTCTTTAATTGGAAAACAAGTATTAGGAGCACTGTGGAGAAACAGTCGCTGTTCCACAACCAGAAGCATTCGGGGCACTGGCTCCATTGATCACTGGGACAGAAACAAAAGTCTCCACTGAAGACTGTGACACTACAGCAGCAGCACTGCAGGGATCCCACGTGCAACTCTCAGGCAGGGTGTTATTTTCACATATGCAGATAGTCAAATATGCTCAATTTTAGAAAAAAAAAATCTTTGCACTTCTAAGAGTTTCACAGCTGTCTTTTCCTTTACATCTAACAGATATTTGTTTAAAGGTCAGATAGAGCTTTGGCTTTTAAGCTATGGAATTTGTTATAAAAATAATAATTCTGCCTGTAAGAACCCTCTACTTTTGAGCAAAAGGCAGAGATTCACTGTTTTGTGATATCTTCAGGATAATGCTCTTAAAATTAAACAAATTATGACCAAAAAAATAAAATATCAGAATCCTGAGGAGAGAATGGACAAGTAAATTTGCAACCAAGCCTCAATGTGCTTTCTACATTATGTTTTACAAATAGAAAACTCTAAACTCTAGGAGTGCTGCATATCATCTGTAAGCGTCAGTGAGTGTCTAAACGCAAATGGAATGAATACTATTTCTGGCTCTCCAAAAAAAAAAAAAAAAGAAAGGAAAAAAAAGAAAAAAAGAGCTTTTTGTAGGAATGTTGCATTCCTCGTAAATTGCATTACTAGCAAACAAAAAACAAAACTACTTAATAAGTACTTCCAGTACTCAAATTTGTTATTATTTTTGAATATTTTAAGTATATGGCAACCACTTTCTCAGTTAGCAGTCTGAGGCACTGTTATAAGCAATTATGGGAAGGAAGTGTTTTCTCCCTTATGTATGTAAGAGTCAATGCCACCCTACTGCTTCCCTATCTTTTCCAATAGAACAACTTCAGTATTGTTCCTTTCCAAGGGTGCAGAAATTCAACAAGAAGCAATGCTACTTTCAATTTGATCCAGTTACTCAGTCTCTAAGCTGCTTATTTGCTTTCTCCTCTTGTTTCCCTGACTTCTTCACTCTCCTCTGTTCAATTCCCTTCATACTCCTCCTTCCCCCAGTGTCTCCCTAGGCACAATTTCTTCTTCTGACCAGAACAGCACACACAGTTTCCAAACCACTACACAGAACTACTATTACACTCACAGTGACTCACAACTCTCTGGAGCTTGTGATTGGTCCTGCTTAAATAATATTCAAAGGCCAAAGGGATTTCTAAGAAGTCAGACTATGTGTTTTAAATATTTGCATAACCTTAAATAACCTGAATTGGTATGCAGAAACAGAAAGGATGAGTTCAGGCTTTGCAGGCAGTTGTAGCAAGGAAGTTTAAAAAGATGATCAAGACATTGGTACCACTGACTTGGGTATGGCCAATTGTAAACCTTAATACTCAGGAGATGACACCAAAAATGAATAAACCTCCACCGACCACTTAGGCATGAGCATTTTAGTAACTTTGCAGGTGAGTTGGGATTTTTTTGTTTGGTTGGAGAGGTATTGGGATTTTTCTCCCCGCACCTTAAAGGAACTGAGGCAATATTCACAAAACAAGCAATAAAAGGAAACACTGTAGCCAGATACCAAGGCTTTTCCCCGCCTCCCACATTTCTTCCAAGCAAGAGCAGGTGCCTGACCCGAAAGCAAAGAAACTGCACTGTCAGCACAGACAAGGTAAAAAAAACCCTTCAGATCCAAGACTCACCTCTGCATAACAATGAACGTGTTGATCATGTATTCCTCCTCATTCTTTGTTTTCTGCAGCTCTTCTGCCAGGATGTCACTCATTGTGCACTGCAGCAGGTAGGGCACTTCCACATTGCGGTCCCCGTCAAACACTCCATAAAGCGCCTCCCGGTTGTCGCAGAAGTTGTTGGCTGAAAGTGCTGCCACACACAGCCTAGGGAAAAAACAAAGCAGGAAAACATCAGGGGTTCTATCCCACTACTAGTTTCTCAAGTTGTCATTTTGACCAGAGAGATGCAGCCTGCTCTGAGGTTTAACCACCTCAGTCACAGGTATTTCAGGACTGCTTTCTGAGTTGTGGGGTCAAGTCAGGCCCATCAACAGTGCTAAAACAGGGAGAGACACTGGAGACTCCACCTAAGCCCTAAGGATTCGTCCTCTGTCACAGACATGTTTTATGAAAAATTCTTTCCTTTGGATTTTTTCTCCTGAGAAGCTGAGAGGCTGCAGGAACAAAATGTAAACAATGATTATCTGCTGCTGTGGAATGCAACAGGTGCATCTGTGATTGGTCTCATGTGGTTGTTTCTAATTAATGGCCAATCACAGCCCAGCTGTCTCAGACTGTCTCAGTCAGTCACAAGCCTTTGTTATCATTCTTTTTCTATTCTTAGCTAGCTTTCTGATGAAATCCTTTATTCTATTCTTTTAGTATATTTTTAATATAACATATATAATAAAATAATAAATCAAGCCTTCTGAAACATGGAGTCAACATTCTCATCTCTTCCCTGGTCCTGGGGTCCCTGTGAACACCATCACATTCCTCCTTTGCAGCACGTGAATTTCTTATTGTAAAAATGGGAGGGAAAGTATCTCTGAAGCAACACCAATTTAAACGGCACTTGCTGCTCCAAAAGCCATCCTTGGGATCTAGCGTGCTGATAACCAAGTTGTGTGTCAAATCAAAGGCTTGCTGGCACTTGCTACGGAAACCTAGGTAGCAGAAGATTTCTAAAAAGGTATTTGAGGAACAAAGAAAGATTCATGACATTGCCAGCAACACAGAGACTAGCAGACTCTTGGTACATTATTTGTCAAGTGCTGCCTTTAGTCACAGGAGCGCCACACACTATGAATATTCAGAGTTTTGGCCATTCTGTCTCTTCTTTAGTATCTCTGATTTGCTTGGTAAACATCCTTTGGTTGAAGATAAAGAAGCTTTGCAGAGAGGAAAATGCTTTTAAACACTCAGATCTTTTGCAAGTAGCAGAGTCTTGCACAGACCAAATGTGTCGGCTGCCCTTGTATCTTAGCAACTTCCCCAACAAAGACCCAAAGGGAGAGCCAGGCAGGAGAGCTCGGTACACAAATGGAGGGATGTGGCGTGGCCTCTGCAAACCCTGGAACGTCCCCACACTTGCACTGAGGAAAGCATCTCTCTGTCTCGGCACAGAGGCGCTCTCACACAGCACCGGGCCCGCCCGTACTTGTTCTTGACGCCGGACGCCTCCGTGTAGCCATGGCTCCACACCGCTGGTGCCCCCGACGCGTCGCCCGCCGACGGCTGGTCGATCTTGAAGCACCGGATATTGCTGCAAGGAGAAAGGAAAGGGGAGAGAGGCAATGGATGGACTTGCTGACTTGATGATCCAACTTCAAACGTGAAAAGGACACTCTTTTTACTCTCTCAGGTCTTAGTAAGACATTTACTAGTAGAAAACAAAGCAGGACATCCAAGGTGGTGGTTACCTTTACGTGCCTGTGTGCAACCAACAATAACTGAGCTGTCAGCTGCACTACTCTGTTTAGCTGGCCTCTATTTCCCTGCCTTCACCCCTGAGCTATTTGGTTCAAACCAGGCCCTGCACGAATACAGAGCTAATTTGCCACTAGTTTGATGAAAGCCAGTATAGCAAAGTGACTTTTTAAACTTATGCATCTCCACACATTTTAACAAGTTTCTGCGCTCTTTTCATTGGACTCAAATGAAATCTCCTGTATGACCCACAGCACCCCCTAAATGGAAAAAAAAATTAAAATAGTTGTTTAGAAACAAGAATATGTAGTAACAGCCTTTAATGAAAATACCCACAAAACAGAAATCAGCCCCATCCTGATCCTGCACCAACCTGCAAGAGTCAGCCTGTGGTCCTAACAGCAGGCATAGCCCTTCTGCATTCCCCATTTGTGCAGTCCAATTTTCACAAAGGCCCTTGATCCTCTACCCTCCAATTTACTACCAACATAGCCTTTAGCCTGAATTTCAAGTATCTCCTGGAGCATAGTAAAGACTTAAAAAGGGCCCAGCCCTCTCTGTTTATACTCTTCTCTTCACAGCCCTGCATTGCTGGGAGAGATGACCTACCCCTGCTCCCTACTGCTCTCTTCCAAAGGCAGGAAAAGCGAGCTCCCCACACACTGCAGACACTTCAAAGGCACCCAAACCTTTCATGAACCAAATGGAACATAAAAGGAAAGGTCTAACTGTTCACCCTGAGCATTCGTTTTTCCTCTAAATCCCCACCTGACCTGAATACACAGGAAAGTTCTGCATTGCGAAGCCTTCCTCAAATAACCTAAAGTACTGTCACATCCAGTTTGATTTCTTTTTACATTAATAACCAGGATGTACATCAGTGAGGGCAGACTAAAAGCCAAATCACATAAATAATTTTGGAACCACTTGTGGTTTAAGTTCTTGGTTTTGCAGCCCTCTGTCTGACAAAGAGGAGGCAAACATCTTGCCATGACTATTAAAAAGGTTAACTACCCCCAAATCAAACTGGAAACCTGGATCTCTTCTAAAGTAGCAGAGATTTTAATTCTGTTGCACTAGCAAAGCAGCACACCCATAAGCAAACACACTTGCATTGCAGACTTCTCATACAAGGCATTTATCTCCAGGGCAGAGGAACCTGGGTCACAAAAGTTTCTTTTTGTTTCTTTTTTAACTGGGTTGACTGACCTCTGGCTCCTGGGAAGGTCAAGGACCCAGAGCTGTCTCAAGGCTTCCCAGCAGTGGTGGAAAAAATAAAAAAAGCTACCTCAACACACTGGTTCCAGCCTCCTCAGGGGCACAAACCAGTACAAACAGACAATGTGTCCTGAAGGGAATGATACCCAGCAGAACATCCTATACAGGCCAAGGCTTCTGGACAGCCTGGCTTCCTTTCCCCTTAATTTAAAATGACTGTTACAATTGAACTAGATGCTGGCTCTTAAAAATCAGAGTAACAGATCTTTTTTTTTTTTTCTTCATTTTGATTTTAATTGCTAATGAAAATTCTTGCATCCAATAAATCACTTGGCAACATCCTCCTAAGTATGCAAGCTTCCTTTAAGATCTCCATACATACTAAAAAAGCAAGCATGCATGACAGGACTCTTCTCACCAGCACTGAGAATACATATTAACCTACTACCTGCTTGAATTCTGCCAGGGCACAGATGGAGAGCTGCCTTTCACATGCAGAAGGAGGATATAAAAAGTACCAAGTGCACAAGTATTTTTGTGCCTGCCACAAAAGTCAAGTGAAAGAAGCACCTCCTCCCTCACAGACAATTATAGCAGAATACCATAAAAGTAAGGGTAGCATATCAGACACTGAGAAACCCCTCAGGAGGCCTGAAATACCTGACTGTGCCTAATGAACACAAATGAACAGAATGGACCTGTGGTTTTAAGACTAATAATAATTTTTAAAAAAAACCCAAAACTAAAAAAGACCCAACAAATACTACAACAACAACAACAAAAAACTCCCCCCAAAAATAAAAAACAAAACAAAACCCAAAAAATCCGACAAACAAAAAACCCACCCGTACTGCCAATGCCAAAACAAATAGCAAGGAAAATACACGTGCAAGAGGGAAAAGTTTTCTGTGAATTAAAGACCACACATATGCCAGTGGTAATACAGCATTTAACTGGGCCACACTACTCTTCAACTACTTTGAATTTAAATTTGTACAAGAATGCTACCATGCACGATGCCTGAATACTAAAGCGGCAAGAGAACGTGTGACCATCTTGTCTTCTGGGTTATACATAAGAAAAGCTGGTGTTTTCTAAGTTTTGACACCATTCATTAACTCTATAAAACATGTATAGCTTTTCCCCTATGAACCAGAGCAATATTACACACTGCTTCTTCAGGAAGATTCCCTGTATGCAAAGAACAACTCTTAAAACAGAGGCATGGCCCTTTTTTCACTGTCTGCTGCAGAATGTGGACTCTTGTTTTCATCTCTGAGAAATCATCATTACTCAAATTTCCACCTATATTTTCAAAATCTGCAGATTCAAGCTAAAAATAAACTCACACTGTAAATTTCCCTTGCTTGCACAACAGATGAGGATTGCTGCTCCAGTGTCTGATCTTAACCATTTAAAAGCAAACAACGTGAAGTAATTACTCAACCCCTAAAAAGTAAATCAATCCTTCTTGGAACCATTTGAGGTTTAAGAATAAAAGAGATTTAGAAGGAAACTTGGAGCTGGTGCAGTTCAAGGCAGCACCACCATCCACAGATTATCTGGTTTACTGCAATAGCTCCTCAGCACACTGCAGAAGAAGGGACAAAACACTTCGGGAATTTCAGTTATGGATGACACTTAAAACCCACAGGAAACAAACAGGTAGACAAGAAGGAAACTGAGGGTCCTAAAGCAAAGGAACCAGTTTCTCTGCAAACAGAGTGAGTCTTTAGCAGTTTAAATATAAAAAAACCATATAATTTCTAGCACAGAAGCAGACAGATATGAAGGGGAACAAGAAACAGTATGTGAAGAGGTAAAAAGCAGCACAATGGCAAAGACAGACCCAAGCAGGATGAATGCAACAAAAAGATATGGCAAGCAGCTATATCTCATCAGTGGTATAAAATACATCTTTTGGCTGAATTTAGTGTCAGAAAAAAAAGCAATCCAACTGGCCCAACAGTGCTTACATCAGACTAGCAGACCCTCCAGGAGTTACAGCTGAAAGCAATTGCACCAAATTGGGTAAAGTCATCCTCTTCAATGAAGCATCAATTTCAGACCTATTCACACTATCTGTTACTTTCTGATCCACTGGCAACAGGGAATCAAATCTCTTGAAAGAGATTCCACTTATGTATTGTGGTTTGCACATCTAGAATTGCTCTGCTCCTTCCCCACTCTGTAAGGTAACTTACTTCAGAAGCTCGAGGGTTTTGTGATCCAGGGCTAATCTGGGATTTCCAGTCAGGTCCAGCTCCTGCAGTTTTGGAGGCAGGTTTTCAGGCAATGTGACTTCACTCAGTTCATTGCAGCTTAGGTCCACACACTGCAAAAGGAAAGAAGCCAAAAAAGCAAGAGAATTCAGCTGTCATCAAGATCATACAAATTTTGACTAAATGTGGTAATGCATGTTTCATGAACAATAAAGGCTGCAATCAAGACCCAAGACCATTCATTTAAGTAAGTGGTTCTTACAAAAGAAATTCTTACATGGCATTTAGCCATCTTGCCAGATGTCTGGGACACCTAGAAATATGTTCCTTCCATTTCCATCTCTAGTCAGGTGTCATCTTGTTACAAAACCAGTAAGTTTTGTCTGCTCTTCACAGAGATAGTCAGTGGATTTTCAAAGTAATTTAAAGAAATATTATTAATGAAAACAGTCTCTTAATAGACAAAGGAAATGGAGGTAAGTACAGCTGGGGCTTCTAAGCCACTGGCATCAGGCTCCCAGGAATTCAGTATTTACTGAGGGATATTAAAAAAAAGCAGTGTTTTTAATGTATGTGGAAGGGAGGAGTATAGGGAGGAAATATTGGAGCAGTTTTAAACGTGGTTTTAATTAGTCATCTTAGATGCATTTGTGTTTAAATACAAAATCAATAAAAAGAGTGAAAAAAATAAGTATTTCAAAAATACAAAACAGCAAAGAAACTTGCAGGCTGTCTACCAGCTAAGCACAAATTAGCTAGAACAAGTGCACTATATGATAAAGTCCCCAAACATTGCTTAAAGCTGCATATTCAAATGAAAGTTAATACACAGGGAAAAATAGGGCATATGAGAACAAAATCAAATCTCCAAACTACTAGAAGGATGACTAGTGTAGTATGCCCCAAAAACTGAAGAAAAAAATGTAATTCTGAGAGGACAGAGCAGATTGGTATTTAACAGAGGACAGAAGAACTATCCACATCTTTCTGAAAGGCCATTTTCTACTTTCAAGTTGCAAAAGTGAGAGACTTCAGAAACTTTAATAGAAGAGCTGAAAGGGGCAGAGGGAGACTTTTTCAAGCTGCACATTTTGACCATTCTGTAATTTCCATCAACGTAAGAGAGGCACTTTCATTTTTGCAGGTATATTCAAAGACCTCGGCTCCTGATCTGGAAGCAGACACAAGATAACCTACTAAATCCTGGAAAAGAACAGTCTCCAACCATTTTATTTTAAAAGCGCAACGAAAATAAAAATTTTTGACCGAAATCTTGAATCCTGAGATTGTCTATTATGGAAGCTTTATTATCTATGAAGAACAAACTGCTGACGTTATCTAAGCCTGATAAGAAATCAGAGTTTGAATCAGTCACACAAACAAAACAGCAGACAGCTTAGCAGCAGTTATTCCAGCGCCAGTAATTACTCTGCAGATTAAGGAAGCTGCCAGCAGGCCTTGCTGTGTTCAACACCTCCATGCCAGTACAGATTTGATGGCAGAGCATGCTGGAATGAAAAGTACAAGCACCAGTAATTTCATTGTTCTTCTTAAATGCCCAGTGTGCCAAGGACAGCGACACTCTACAGCAGATCCCTTGGCTCCTAGGCACTAGTGAAGATGGTTTATTTATCAGGTTGGAGTTTCTTAGGAATTGCTTGTACTTGTTGAAGAATAGGCTAAGAGGGACTTGCTGTGTTAAATTTAGTCTTTGTTCTACTCCCCAGGCAAGCAGGAAAGTTTATTTCCTAACTTATCCCAATTTCCTCCTGTGTTATTTTAATGCAAGCTGGTTTTGCCCCACCCATGCAGCACCAGAAGAACAACTGCAACTGCACACAGGATTTTGCACTGGATGGGCCAGCTGGAAGACAGGGTTTAACAGGGAGCATCTGCTTAGGCTGCTGTTTTCACAGCTTCGTAACTGTTGTGTTCAAGGCTGGAAGGGACTTGGGTTATTTACACTTGTTGCTGAAGGTGGTCATACCAATGTTATCCTATTTGGCTTTTTTTTGTTTGTTTTGGCAAAGCAAGGAAGTCACACAACAGCTGCAGGGAAGAGTCTGCTGGGGCACTGACTCAGGTGTGAGCGCTTCCAGCTGCTCGGCCGTTCACAGAAGACATTTCAGGGTGCACAGGGCAAACCTAACTCTGACAGTATAAATACCTGTCATAAAAGACAATAAAAACCCTAAAAATATATTGTCCAATGTCTCCACTGGGGTCTTGAAAAGAGAGGACAACACACAACTTCTGTAGCCCTGACTGCAGTGTGAAAGAAAAAAGGCTTAGAGACAATTGTATCTTTAAAATGACCTTGTGTCTGGAAGTCCTGGAGTTATTGCAATTGTAAAAGCATCATCATTTACCCTAATCTTCCTTCTGAAATAATTTCAGACAGCATAGTAACTGCTGCTACTAACTGTCCCAGTGACACTGACACCAAAAACACCATACGTCAGCCTCTCAGGCTGATTAAATACAGAAACAAAACAGCCATTACCTCAGGTAACAGAGTTTCCCCAGGAGTTTAGAGTGAATGTCACTTCAGTTAAAATTATTCATCAAATATGATATAATCACAGAGGTGACATTAGACTAGATGACTTGGTGCTTTGCTACAAACAAGCTTATTTCACCAAGTGACCAAATCCATGGTTAAAGAAATAAATTCTGCACTTCAGCATATTTTGAATGCCACCCCTTATCTAAGAAGGAGCTCGAGTACAGGCAAGAAATGGATACAGGCAGGCAGCACATGCTTAATCTCCAGACTGATAAACACCAACCCTGACCTAGAGAAATCACCCGAAGGCCAGAGCCCCTATGTCTAACGAGGCACATTCCCATCGGGCAACTGTATGCACCCATCTCATCTAAGTCAAAACTAGGCTTGACCACTGACCAGGCATTTTCCTTCCACCAAGGTGGAGTCAAAGAACACTTTGCCCTCTTAGATTAAGCCACACGTTATCCCTGCATTCCCAAACCACTTAGTGACGTCCACGTCTCTTTCTTTTGCTGAAGAGAACTAAACCATAGGGAACCAGCAGGAAGAAACTGCCAGCTCTTCCAAGAGCATTCTGCTGCTCAATCTGGCCAAGTAGCACTTTAAATATGACACCTCTATAAAGCATTCTGTTTTTTCCAAGACGCACAAACAAAAGGAAAAAGGTGACTGTTCCCTATCAGTATGTTTATGCTATTTTTTTTTTGTTAACACCACCCTCACATTTTAAAGAAATGTTTACCATGCAGAGCCTCACTCCCCCACCCCAATTCTTCCTCTGAGAAAAAAGGCTTTACTTCTGATTGATTCTAAATGGCCCTCTGCTTCCTCTGACCATTGTTCCAAAGAGGGAGGAGTATTCAAACCCACGAGTTTGTTTGAGATTTCCTGGCTGAAACCACAAAGCTCATCTTTACATATACTCGCTTGTCCAACAGAATTATTGCTCCTGCTGCTTTCCATGACCCCAGACACTGAGGCACACACAGCAGGCTGGGAACTTAGCCTTTTGACTTCACAAAGTGCCAGAAGGACACTGAAGTTGTTTTGAGTCCCTGAATAGGTAATCAGTTCTCAGACTCAGAGAAGGACAGATTTTTCTGCTGTATCACAAGATTTGTATGCTGTGAGACAACAGTCTCCCAGCTCTGTCCGGCAGAAAGGGCACACAGTGCAAATTATTCTGCACTAGAGCCAGGTGAGAAGCAGGAACTCAGTTCACAGAAGGTAAGGAATAGCGTTCATAGTGTGGTCAAGTGAAGAACGCCTCCCTCAAAAAGAAACATCGGAAAAAGTACAGAATTACTTCTGGAAACACAGACAGGAGACAGATTAGCTAATCTTCCTGTTGTGCAAAATAGGACTGCAATTAGGAAAATGAAAGTTGATTGCCTAAATACTCAAATCCTGTGCTCCTTGAATTTATCTCTGTCCCTGAGGTCTATCCTGTAGCTTCCTTGGTTTTTAAGACATGCTCTAAACAAAGTCCATTCCTACAGAATCACCCAATTGCCAAGGCAGCAAGAGTTAATTACACACAGCTCTTGCCAAATGTTTAAGTCGTATCAAAACAGACTGTCACAGGAAGACAATTAACACTTATCTGCCAGAAAAAATACAGTGCAACCAAGGTAAGCGTAAAATCAGTTTTTGAGGCTCCTCTTCGTTCCACTCTGAGGCTGCACAGGGCAAATATTTTGCATATTATTTCAGAGGAGAAAGCAGCTGTCAGATCCCCATACTCTCTGAGAATATACTATCCCATAGCAATGAGAGACCCGAGGGCAGAAAAGAATTGGTAAAATTGCATTACGCTTGCTTCTTCCAAAGCACATTCATTCCATACCTTTATTTCAGAAAGCTGCATGACTTCTGGGAAGACTTCAATGCAGTTGGAGTGAGCAATTACAGTATGCATACGTCTGCAGTTCATGATGGTTGTTGGAATGGCTTTCAGTTTGTTCCCACTAATATCAATTTCCTCCAACTCTTCCAGCTTGGCCATTTTGCTATAAAAACAAGAATTTGAGAATTTTTCTTCTAATAGATGCATATTTTATTTTGAAGCGGTGATAAGACCAATGGTTTTGTTACTGTCAGAGAACAACATCACAGACTTTGATTCTTGTTCACAGCAGTGACTGTCATCTCTCCTCATGTCAGATGCTAACACAGTTGTGGAACAAAATGTGTACTTCTTCTGTCAGTGTTTGTTAACGCTACCTTTCAAATTACTTATTTTGCTTACATCCCCCCTACTCACCAGCTCACTTTCACTCTTTCCTCCTTTCTCCCCCTTTCTATCAACTCTAGTTTGTCACTACATCTCTCTACCTCACATTTTCCCCTCCTGCTTCTAGCACCCCACCCAGCCCTTCCCCCTAAATGCATCTCCTTCTCCTTGCTACTGAAGCCCAGCTGCTCAGAATATCACACAAGGACAGAGATGTCTCTTCCATTATTTATTGGCATCTCTTCTTCAAGGTTGTACCCCATCAGTTTTACAGCACATCTTACACTTGAAAGATTTCTGATTAAAACAGAGTGAACTGGAAGCACAGAAATTGCTGCCAAGGCAGAATCTCCTTCTGGAGTTGAGAGGATTTTTCCCTAGTGGAGTTTAGTCCACTTCCAGAGGACATTTCCAGGCGGCTGTGCTCACAAATCTCTTGTGAGGAGAAGCTCACCAAGTGTAAGCAAAGTTACCAGGCCAGGGAGAACAGAGGATCTCCTTTCTTGGCTTCCAAAAGCATAGAGTGATCATGCTGAATTAGTCCAGCTGAGAAGAGTTTCAAGCACCATGAAAACTCACCAAGTAACAAGCATCACTCACTTGTCTGTAGTGCAAGAGAGGGAACCAATGTGCAGGAGGGCGTAAGCAGGGGAGTCCACCCACTGTGGTACCACTGAACCCAAAATGCAGCCTCTGCCACCACATTCCTGTGCAATTCAGTTCTCACTGTGAAAACAGTTCATGATGCCCACCCACCCGTGGGCCAGAGACAGTGAAACAAGTTCCTTACCTTGCAGGGAAGCTCTGTAGGCGATTGTAAGCCATGTGCAAGATTTTCAGGTGTGGGTGGCCTGTCAACAAGGGTACACATTTATCTGTGAGGTTGTTATTGGTCAAATACAACTCCTGCAAGATGCTATGGGTTTCTTCAGAAAGGGTGGCTGGAGGAAGCATTTCCAGTTTGTTGGCAGAGGCATTAAGAAATCTCAGGCTGCAAAGAGAAGTTACATAAAGGAGTTCAGTCAAACATCCTGCAGGTTTTGTCTAGAAATATAAATAAAAATCTCTATTTTTAAGAGTTAACTTAAGATAGTCATAAGGTAAAGGTCAAAAGCAACAAGTTCACAACAGACCAAAAGTGTGGCATTACATGAGCAAAACTTCTGATCATATTTTTAATAACCACATTTGTAAGAACAAAACATCAGCAAACAGAGTACATCAAAGTGCCTCTCTCCTGTTATCAAGAGCTCTGTATCTCCAATGGTACTACAGCTGTAGCTACAGGTAAGAGCAATAACAAACCACATCATTTCCATACTCATTACATGTAAAAATGAGTTCTGTATTCATCATCAATGAACCATGAGAGTTGCCTTTCAAGTGACTAAACAAGTCAATGGTAAAAAAGCCAGATAATTTTTCAGTATTGGTCTAAGGTGCAGACAGTATTTTGTTCAAACATCCAGGCCTGAAAACAATAGCAAAATATGAAAAATACTCTTTGAATATTTGAATGAATAAAGATGCAACAATCACAACAAAAACCAAAACCTGAGACGAAACAGTAATTTATGCTTTTAATTTTAAAGAGAAACTATGCTCGTAGCAAATTAAACTTTAGAAGTTACATCCTTGCTTGCTGATGTGCCCAGCAAGAGAGCTTTATCTCTGCATAGCTTTTCTGAGTGCCCTTCCCCTGTGCCCCAACACAGCAGAAGCCCATGTTTTTGTAGTCCCACCACAAGGGACAACAACTAAAGGAGCACAGAAATGGAGCTATTCTTTCTCCCCCAAAGGCCTTTTCCAGGATGGGAATAAGACCTGCTGAGGTATAGGCACTGCCCATTCCCGCCAGCGAAGTTCTGTTGGCAGAGGACTTGTTAGGGGAGTGTGGTGACCATCACAGCAGCACTGTAGGTATCTTGATGGCTAGAACTCTCACCAGCAATTCCAAACAAATGGAATTTATCCTTTAGTAACCAATTCTGGCATGAGTGTGCCTTTTCAACAGATTTGGGACCTCTCTTCCTTCCTTCTGTTTGCAGAAAGGACGGCCTTGGAGCAATGCAGAAGGAAGTGTGGGCTTGCCAGTCTGCAGTGACCGCGTTCAGACCAGGCTGTCCTGCTCCTACCAACTACATGGGAACGGGCAGCTGCAGAGAGCAAGGCTGCATTCAAGGAAAAAGACACAAGTGTGCTGCCTCAAGCCTGTAAAGCCCACTGGTCAGAACACAAAAGGTAGGTGCGCTCCTGTCCTCGATCTTAAGAGAAAGTGACAAAATATTGATGGCTGCTCCCATGCACGCAGGAGTCCACACTGACCTTTAAGGTCTATTAATGAATGAAGTGGATTGCAGGAGTAGCAGCTGGTTCAGTCTTGCTCAGCAGTAAATAAGGGTCAGGCATGCTACAGGAGTCACGTGGAATGGCAAAGGATTAAAAAAACCCACTATTTTCATCAGAAGCAAAAGCCTCTCAGCACTGCACAGAACTGAAACCAGGTTAGCTGTTCTACACAGACAGAGGAGTCCACTTCAGAGAAACAGTTTAATCCTCAGGCTCATTCATTATTCACAAGGGTGCTAAAAATCCAGAGAAGGAAGGGAGGAGAGGAAGGATTAGTACAGAGAAGAAAGTAAGAAGCTGAAAGAGATTTTTAATTTATTTATTTATTCTAAAAAGATGCTCAATTTCACCCTTTAGCTACAAACTAAAAATATTCTAAGCTCATTCAAGGCTGGATCATTAAACCGAAGCGTACTGCATTAACAGATCCTGTGCTTAATTAAACAGCAGCAAGTACAGCTATTACTAAAGTACAGACAGTTACTACTTTGGCAACTTCAATCAAATGTGCATGGTAGTCTTCCCTCTCCACAAGATAAAGGCACTTTGATTAATATTAAAGTCACAGTATTTTTTGTACCATTCATAGTACAAAATGGTCATCTTCAGCTCAAGCTGGAAAGGCTTAAGAAACAATTAGGTTTAAGGATGCTGGAAAAAGTGAGTTGTCACAGAAAGATGGGGATAAGAGGTGACAGCAAAACACACCCTGAGAATGGTTCTTCTTCAGAAGAGCATGACCTGTATCCTAGTTTTGTTCTTGCAAGCTGCATGAGAATAACCTGCAGTGCTTCACAGGTACCAGCGGCCAAAGAGGTGATTTAGAGAGCATCATAGCCTGTGGCTGTGAAGTCTGATCAAGAACTGCTAGCCCAAAGGACAACTAAAAGCTTCAATTAAAAAAAGATAATAAAAAACTCTGATACAGCTGAAATGAATACAGTGTACTATACTGTAGCCATTTTAGAGTCAAAAGAAAAAATTAACCATTCTTCTGTTTTCAATAAACTTTCAACATTGGTGAAATGTAACAAGATGTTTCAATTTGCTCCCTCACTAGTAATAAAAGTGAGTGGAATCTGTATGTTCCTGTCAGAAATAAGTTCTGATGCATGTATTTTCTAATGGGGAAGGGAGAGACCATTCCCCTCACCCTGATCTTTTGCTAAATCTTCCAGGGAGTGATACAATGACACTGGAAATAAACCCCCATCAGCCTAACCTAAGGCCTACTGCCTTGCTGTGAACAAAGGTTAGGTAACCAGTAGGAGAACCCTGTGGTAGCAGAGTGTCTGACCTTAAACAGCTGACAGCCAGGGTCAGAAAAGTCACACACTCATCTCTGTCTCCAGATGACATAATTAGAATTAAATCAGCTTTTGGAAATGAGTGTGTTGCTTGCTTACATGTTTTTAGACCAGTTGTTAAATGAAATGGCAAAAAACATTCTGACATAATAATTCTTTCCAGATATTGTCTAGATTTAAAAATAAAAATGAAATAAGATAAAATAGGGACACTATTCTTTGGGTAGAGAACATAATGAACCATCAGATTACTAAGACCAAATATTTATCAATTCTGTACTATCATCTTATGTTAAAAACAAAACAAAACAAAAAAACACCCCCCAAACAACAAAAACCCCAAAACAAACAAAAAAGAAAACCATAAAAACCAACCAAAAGAAACCCTAAAACAAAAACCAAAAAAACCCCAGCAAAACCTAAAACTGTAGTTGCCCCTCAGGTTTTCCCTCACACTAGTTTAACACAGAAGTCCTCCTCCAGGTTATTTCCACTTCCCTATTTCTTCATCCTTGTGCAATGTGCCAGCTGCTACCTTAGAAGGCACATCTTATAAATGCCCTCCAGAGGAGTGGAGATTTACTTGGGCACAACTGTTCCCATCCCTCTTGTGCATGGACTTCAACTGATTCATGTTCCTTGAAGATTTCCCACTCATTCTGCTTATCAGATGGAAGCAGAATGTCAAGTATTAAAGCTCAGTCCAAAATTAATTGTTTTCCCTTTCCAATTCCACCCACACACTATACCACAAGCTCATGAAAAAACTACATCATCACTACAAAGACCTGGATGCAGCAGCCTGTGCACATACCAGAGCACAACACAGCCAGGAAAGCATGAATTAACAAGGACTAAAAAGAGCGCAGCAGATGAAGAAAGAAATGAAGGTGCTGGCAGGGAGATGTCTGAATTCTTCAGCTTTGACAAGGTGAATATTCTCCTCTGGAATAATCTTAACAGTGATCTCTGGCTGGAATAAGTCACCTTTGGATTTTTGGGGTATTAAGTCCCTTGCTGGACTTCTCCAAAAGACAAAAATAAGAAAAAGGACTGTCCCAAAAGAATAGGCTAGAAACAAGGGCACGGGTTTAATTCAACTAAAAACACCTAATATGCTGTCATATCCATTCCCTATTCATATCCAGAAGATTCCATCTAAATTTGAACTTCTAAAAGCAGAGGAAGAATATATTCTATATAAAGCTGCAAAAGGTTTGAACTTTGTCTACCACTGCCTATGTCTAGCACACACAAAAGCTGAATAGAGACAATTGGGAGAACACAGCACCTCTGAATTCCTCACCATTTTCTGAAGCAGTTTGACAAACTTGCCTTGCTTGGCAAGACACAGCCATCACTGAAAAAATGTAAATTCTCCAAAAAGCTTAGGAATGTTTGACACTAAAAAGAGGAACACAGACAACTGCATTCTTTGGTGAAGCAGCAACAAATCAAAACCACAGTGTTTAGCTTGAAAGTACTGATAAGAGTTGGAAAGAACACTGCAGTTGCAAAGAGAATTTGCAGAGAAATCAAGATCTCCAGTTTGGCCTATGCCCCAAGATCTCCATCAGTACAGAGCAATCAAAACACAAAATTTCTTCTTCAGTGCCTTCTGCAGAGACATGCCCTCAATTGCCAAAGACTAAAATAATTTATGAATGTGGTAGCAGGTGTGTGAGGAAGAATCCTGTAAGCTAAGCATGTCTGGGGGGAAAAGAGAGGGGGAAAAAAATCAAAGCTGTTCTGCCAGCCTGTGCAGAGGAGAGTATTTCTTCTTTAAAAAAATAAATAAAATAAATTAAAAGACAGAAACACTCAAGTGAATCCCCTTCCTGTTGACAGACTGCCAGAAAAACCACTTCACTGCTGCTCCCTCATCAGCTCTTACTTTTTAACCTATCTTTAGCTATTTTATAAACCAGGATTTCCCCAGTTTCTAAAGTGCCTGCTTGCAATCCTTAACCCAGCATCAAAGAGACAAATGTGGCCAAGCATTTCTGCAACACAAGCAAGTGCATCAAACAGCACTTGGCATTCATTTGACTTGGTTTCCTCCCTCACACTTCCCCTGCATCCAGGATAGGACTGAATCCCTGCATCACAAAGAAGCAGCCACAGTGGGTGGAAATGGCAAATATCAAACGAGAGAAAATTTAACTGGGTCACCTTCCAGGACTCCAGCAAAAGCCAAACCCACTGAAACAAATAAAATAAATTCAAAACAAAGAGAAAATCTAATGAGGTAGGAACAGCTGAACAAAGCTGAAAACAAAAATCCTGCAGACAGTCTAGACAAGCTCTGAATAGCTGACATTGGCTTAACCACCACAGCTGGCCACTACCAGACACTGCAAAACAAAGCCCAAGGTTTAAGCTGTGCACATCACAGCTACAAATCTTCCCCACACAAATGCTTTAAGAAGTCTGATGGCTGTTTTAAGGGTTGCCACTGAAAGCATTCATTCTAACTGGAAAGGAGCTTAGGCAAGAGACAAACCCTTGCCCATCTTACCACTGTGCTTCCCCATTTTTAACCCTGCCCTGACCACTGTTTTTCTACTGTGCCCAGCTAAATCTCTTGAAGACTCATTTGTCTCATCTGGAGAGCACTTGGTGCAACAGTGTCCATGCCATTAAATGGTAGTTTGCCTGCAGGCTGCTCAAGGAAGGCAGTAAATGTCTGTACAAGAATCACACAGTGGAAAAGGCATCACAACAGATACAGCAGGGCATAGAAGTGAAAGGCTTCAGGAATGCAGGTGCACAAAAGAAGGTTCAGGACTCAGTTTGGGAGTTTTCCCCATCAGCTGCAGCACTTGCATGAAATATTCTGCTTTTCCAGCATATGGTAATGAGAAATGAAGAGATTATCTGGCTGCCTCTGTAGCACTGATCTTGCCAAGAAAATCCCCACCCCACAAGAGAAATCCTTGCTAACATGATCAAGATGTGCATACTTTCAGTGCAATAAACAGAACCAAGTTCTATCTCGGTCAGAGAGATGTGTCATAGGCTAGTCCTCAATTTCTCCTTGACTAACAGTTTAAAATAGAAAATGAATTAAAAAGCAGACCAACAAAATATCCCTAATTATACTCTTCAGCAAAAAATTACACCTTTTCATTGTTTTTTGAAGGATTAAGGCAGAAAATCAATGCTTATAGATTCCTCTGTGAAGAGAACTGAGGTTTTTCAGTATTTGGGGTTTGGATGAGGTTTTTTTGGTGAAAGTGATATTCTCTCTTTGTGCACCAGTGCACCCATTTCCTCTGTTTTCTCAGATGTTCTTCTAGATGTCAAAGCCCACCAGTGCTTGTGCTGAAGTTTGCCCAAGGCACTTCACACCCACTTTGTCAAATATTCAGGATTGAGAAAGAGAAAGCATTTATAATTCACAGCATGAGACTTCATATCCAGACAAGATATCATCTGTCAGTTGCACAGACCCGAGTACCTTTCAAAAAAAAAACAAACCAAAACAAGCCCAAATCTTTTTGAGGCTGTAAAAGGCAAGTCATTTTATGTAGAGATAAAGGTACTGTAAGGTAAAGTGATTTGTCCAATATTACACACTGGGTAGAGACCATGGCACACCACTCAGGAAAACCAGTTCTCTTGGCACGTCTGGCAGTACAGATTGTGCTTCCCAGGGAACGCTTGGAGAAGAGAAGCATTTTACCTTTTTAAAACCAAAACAATCTCCTGAGTGCCTTTCCAGACACATTATTGTTGACACTTAGCTGCTGATAGATGCAACCGTTTGAAAACAAAAGGAAAGAAGTTTTATGTAGGAAATCCCAAACTTCAAACTGACTTTGTACACAAATATATTAACCTGTACTGCTGCTTCCCTTCAGAATTCTCACTTTTGCAGCACTCATAGGAGAACCAGCATGGACAAGCTCTATCATCTTAAATCAAGTTAAAGGGTAAGGATCAACAGGGAAAACACTACCCAAGCCAACCTGGGTTGGATATCTATTCCTATTATCATCACAGCCAGGGGAGGCTGCATTGGTGATGAAATGTCAGAATGGGTAAAGCCCTGTTTGCCTCCTGTGATGGTGCATGACTTTGTTAGGACCTGTACAAAACTTTGAAAACACCAGCCCTATACTGCTCAAAAGCTGCAGAGGGAAAAAAAGTTTCCCAGCCACTTAACACTGTTATTCAAAGTATTCCTTAATTCTACCTCTTCTCAGCATATTCCTAGTAAACTTCTGGGAATCTATCCCCAGTCCTGGTTTTAGCTTTGTAGTTTTTCATTTTGGCATCACAAAAAACAAACCAAACCAAAAACTAACAACCAAAAAAAACCCCCAAAAAACCAAACAAAAAAACCCCAACCCTGCCTACAGATGAGCTGCAGTACCAAAAAAATCAGGTTCTCTCTCTGCCAAAAGTGTGGTACACTACATCCCAGCCCTACAACCTGTTTTTAATACAAATTTTGCAAAATTATTTCTCTCATTGCTTTCAAAATACCAGGAGCTCTCTGAAAATTACTTAAAGGTTTATTTTGTTTTCAACTTAACACATTAGCAGTTAAAGAGTTTATTTTAAAAGCATCTCAACCATCAACCTAATTCTCCAAGCCAATTCCAGGAAATTTAACCAGACGCTCATAACAAAATTAACAACAGCATAAAAGGAGGGGTTTTGCAATACTCTTAATTGGGAAAGGAGCTCTGCCAGTGAGATCACCACCTCTTTTGCTTCTGCACCTCCCAAGAAAGCCAGGAGCTTCGCATTCCTTTTGTCACAGCTAGGATCAGAAATAACCCCCCCCCATAGCACACAATCTCACTGCCTGCTAAATTATGCATGCATTGAGCACTCAGAAATCCCATGACTATATGTGGAAGTGAAGAAGTGCAAGGAATGCTGACACCAAGTGGAGCCAGCCCATTCACCATCCCCAGATGATGCTACCAACCTCCTATTATCCAATCACAGTCACTTGAAGAATATGTTCATTTTCGGAAAAATACCCCAAAACCTTGAAGACTCTGATAGTAAAGAAATAGCACCATAAAAATAAGAATCCAGAAAGCAGATCAAGTGGTGACGCCAGCTAAATTAGTGACAAACATTTAAAAAGCACAAAAAAATTTCAAAAAGTAGGGACAGGGGAACAACTGAATTATTCTGACAGCCTTATGTATAAATTTTGTTTTGTTTGACAGGTATAAATAAGTTCTAGCCTCTGACTGAAGGGGGAAAAAAAAGCTTTCACACTTCATCAAACAAGCCTAAGAAATATGTATTTAAAGAAACTGCCACTAAACCATTTCAGTATATGTAGTAGAAAATAGCATGTGCTTAGCTCTACAGCTAGATTTCAAGAAGTAGGTGTTCAGCAGGAGCTTGGTGGGAAAAAAGAAGCAACCATATAAGGAAACAAAACCAGAATAAAAAGAATGTGCTCTGGTGAGTTGGGCAGACATCTGTTCTTACCACACAAGGCTTGGCAACTTCCAAATTAGAGGAACCTCAGATTACCCTCTGAACCAGGAAGTCACAGGCCAAGCCAGGCTCATCACATACAAGTCAAAAGGAACAAATTTCTTTATAATTTTACCTGTCTGCTTTCAGAAGCAGGTTGGATGGCAGTTCCAGGAGCTGGTTGTGCTGCACGTCCAGGACCTCCACCTGCGTTCGCTCGAGCCGATCCGGGAGCCTTGCTAACATGTTGTGTCCCGCCAGCAGCTTCCGCAAGCTACTGTTGTAAAACAACCTTCAGAGAAATTAAAAACACCAAAAGTGAGAAAAATTGAAGCTGAGGAATTCCTTTGATAATTTAAATATGGTATCATGGCTCATTACAAAGAAGTGATTCAGCCAACTGATTAGCAGACGTAATATTAATTACGCACTGATCCCAGAATGTCTTCCCACTCTACACCAACTTCTTCAAAAGGTTTTCAGAGACAGGGAAGGAGGTTCACAGATGATTCAGGAGCGAAAGTAGTGACAAAGGGTTATTTTATGACACTGTATAAAACATGAATATAGAAGCATGACAGTGAAGGAGGTAATTGCTAACAAAGGCTGCAGAAATCTGCACAGGTGGGATCCCCCTAGCCAATGCAATCACTTCAGAAGTGGGGGTGAAATCACCAGTCACCCCACAAGCTTTACAGTGCTCTACACATCATGTGCTGACTCATAATCCAGTGCAACTCCCCACCCCCACAATTTTTCTTTCTGTTAATACCAGACTTACATAAAGCCTCCTTTCCAGTTCTACAGCAAATGAAATTTATCTAATCGGCTTTACTTTCTCGAGTTTTTACAACCAAGAGACGACCTGGAGTCCCACCCCCCTGCTCCATTTTTTGTGGGGCTAGAGAGAAGGGGAAGGGAGAAGAGGGCAACATAAAGTGAAAAATAGCTGTTCTGATCAAACACTATAGTTCAAATTCACAGGATAAACAAAGGAATGAGGGCATGCACCTAAAGAAACCAAAAATAGAGCAACTCTCAATTTTGAACAGAAACCACTTTCAACAAATTAGGGAAAAAAGATTATTCCTCATCTGCCACGTCTTACATCTGTCTTACATGCCTGCTACTGTACTGTTTAATCTGGCGAGCCCATGCAATATGCTGACCTGCTTCAATCAAATACTCTCGAATTATTCAGCATTAAAATAAAAATCTTCCCTCTGTCACAATGACCCAAATACACATAACAAGCCTCCCACCCTCTTCCCTACAATGCATCAGGTCATGGGATTATTGTGCCAAAATCATCAATCAAGCACGTTGAGTATTTTCCCCTTGACAGATAGCGTCACTCTCAGTATCTGCATGCCAGTGTTAACAGTTATCTCACTTGGTGGGTTGTCTGAGTTACGGCCATGGATACAAGTCAACAGCCAGCCCTATCATTCCAGAAGGCTCAACACGGGGTGAAAAGACTTAACAAAGTGATAATCCTATCTATTATGTATTCATTATTTAACCATTTTTGGTCTGCTCTATTTTTACTTGAAAAATCTCTCAGTTACGGATTTGCTTTTGTATTCTATTTTTTGAGACTGGCTAATACTGTCAACACCAAATATCAGGGTAGAAAACAGAACTGGTTGACAGGAAAAAAAAAAAAAAACCCTTGGATTTTTTTCTGGGATGGTTGGGGGCAGCATCATTTAAAAATTTTTAAAAGAGCTGAAATTGTGCCAAAATCCTCAGAGATTTTCTCTTTCCATAACTCAGAAGATGTCTGTAAATCTTTGGGGCATTTTGGTTGTGTTTTTTTTTTTTTAATTTGCTTTCTCTTATTTTTTAAGTCAGACAAGCACTGAAGGACCTGAGGTAGCCGAAAAGAGGTTGAAGAGCATTTAACTAAACAAGCTCCTGATGAGCCTGGGATGCCTAGTTCTCGAGCTGGGCGGGGAACCAGGATCCTGGGACTGCTCTTCCATACAGGCAGCTTTCCCGCTTGCCCAATTCCCACTGGAAGTTTTTGTGAAATCAATAAATTCTAAGGACAAGCACGTCATTCATCAGCAGCATCTTCTCAGAAAACATGGTTTGGTGTAAGCATTCAAGCATTCTACCAACTCCTTTACTAAACAACTCTTCAACAGAACACAATGTTGACTACAGATAGATATTTAAAAAAAAAAAAAACAGAAAAAAAGGAACAAAAACACATACAAACGTCTATTCACTGATGGCAACAATATCATTTTGGCAACCCCTAATTGAAGCATTTCCTTTCTCTTTGGCAGTATGATTTTTATGAATTTGTCCTGCATAGCTAAGACCAAGTACCCTTTTTTGTTATTTTTCATACTTTTAAAGCTAAAACAGTTGCATTACAGTCCAGAGGACATTTTCCCTCTTCCCTTAATTGAGACAAATTCTAGTACAGAAACCTTTATCTCAACTGCTTCAACTCTTTGTCTTCAAGGATTATTTTTCTGTTTCAAGAGGCAAACACACGGTATCAAGTGTAGTTTGTTTAGATCAGATGCAATATTCACCCCACCAGGAATATGGTCACTCAAGGCTTCAATATTTGTGTTTAAGTGTCACAAGCAGCCTCCTAGGAGAGCCCTGCTGATTCACTTCACAGGTTTCCAGAATGCTATTCTATGTAGAAGAAGAAGTACAGAGCAGAGCACCTGAACACACTCATTCAGTTTTTACTTGCATTTCCTTAATACTTAACCACATTGAGCCATTTGCATTTGAGTCCAGACCCAAATTTCCCCTAAAGTTTAAGATATGCAAAGCCTTCCTTTTAAATGGAACAGGACCCTAAAACTGAGCTGACTTATTAGGAGCTAAGCTATCTAGACATATACTACAAAGAAGAACTTTCAAAGATAAGCTATTTCCTGGGGTTAATGATAAGATGGCAGGAGAGACAAGTGGGATGTTGACTGTACCTAATTTCAGCTAATCATTAATCTCCCAGAGATATCTGGAATGCCTTGAAAGTCCTGGCTGTTATGAAGTGCAAATGAAAGAAAAATGAACTTTTGCACCTCCACCTTCTGAGAAGGCACAGCCTCATTTTTTTTGTGTGTGTGCATGAAAAAACAGAGGGATTAACAGTCTGCACATCAGCCTCCTAGTTTGCTCGGTAACTCTCCTCACATTCTCTTCTGCCCATATTTTTGAAACCTACTCTTTTCCCATTTCTGACACTAAAATGAACAAGTTTACACCATCTTACACATCCACCTGACCCAGAAAAAAAACGTTCTTGGTTTCTGATGCTTTTCTGTGCTGTACAGCTCCTTAAAGAAGATATTTGTACTTGATGATCCTTGTGGGTCCCTTCCAACTTAGCTTATTCTGTGATTTAGTAGCATGATACATCATCATCTTACACAACATCTCTTTCAAAGTGTACAGAACAACCTAAAATGACAGCTCTCTTCCAGTGAAGGCAGGAATTTAAAAATGCCCAACATCACCACCTAAGCAGTATAATTCAACAGACAGCTCTCTCTAGAACAAATAATAGCAAGACTCATTTATTAAACTCAACTCCTATTTTGCTTCCTCTTGACTTCTTTTTTATTGTTTATATTTATCAATTTTAAGTTTACATTTCTGGAAAAGAGATCATCTTGGTAGAGAAGGCAATTGTTCTTCTTGCAGGAATTTACTTACTTGATGAGGCTTTCCCTTCTTTAAACCCTTTTTCATTCAAATGAGGCTGTGAACTGGAGTCTCCAAGCATCACTGAAACTAAACTGCAAGTGCTGAATTTCTAAACTGTCATGTAAAGTTATGGCTGTAAATATTTAATATTCAGTACTAAAAATGAAGTGCTTTCCTGCCTGAACAGCCACATGAACAGCTTCAAAGGCACTACTTTCTCTGCATGAAAGTAAAAGAAGAAAGGCTAGGTGGAAGCTCGAGGCATGACGACACCCCACAAGGTAAAAATAAAATCAAACAAAAGATAAAACAGCCCTGACAGTCACTGGAACAAGCTAAACACTGAGTCAGCAATTATTTTTGAATTGTTTATCCTGTTCCCCATTGTGGAACTGGTATGCAAGACTCACCGGGCAGGCAGCTCACGTATCTGATTGTGGCCAACATCCAACACTTCCAGTTTCCTGCTGTCACACACCCACTCAGGCAGGTTTTCCAGGTGATTTCTGTGAATAAAGAACACAAAGAGGTGTAACTAAATTATAATTGAGATGTAAAGGCTATTAAGAACACAGCCCCGAGAGAGATACAGATACCTGCAGGAAACAAATCTGCTACATAGCATGTTGCCTGTGAGATTCTATCATCCATCCTTCTGCAAGGATGCAATCAGGTCGTGAGTGAGGGGGCAAGAAAGCTAACAGCAGTGTTATCTCCCTACATGTGCAGTCACTAAGAAAATGGAAAAAAAAAGCTTCCAAATTATCAGGGGAGTATTAAGAGTATCACAGTACCAAAGCTGAAATCTCTCCATGGAGAAAAAAATTTCTGAGATGCTCCTTAGAAGATATTCACACCTTACACAGTTGAAATATCTCTTCAATTTCTCAAGTACACTGAAATCCACTCAACCATTCTTTTGCTATCTCACTGAACAGAGCAAAATTTTTTTCTGTGTATCTTTCAAGCCAACTGTTTTGCTTTTCTTGCATTTATCTTCACAGAAACTAGCCCTTCTGGAAACTAACGTCTTGGAGGCAAGGTTTTCCAAATACTGCATGAAAACATGCAAATAGGCACTGTGGGGCACTCCTGCATCCTGCCTTAATGACAAAAATTGGCAGCACAAGACACATGGAGGAGATTGTGTGCAAATGCATCCACATAATGACTGCTTCAGTCAGAATACACACATGCAAACTGGACATCAAATAATAGTCAGACACTTGTAGACCTGAAGTTCAGGAATAGGATGCTTATGAAGCATGAATATAAATCAATCATGTACTTATATCCTTTAGTTTATTCCTGCAATAGTACTCAATCAAAGTATGCAATGGCAACACAACCCCTCTTCTCAGATAGCTTCCTTTCTGATCTCAAATGGATTTCCCAGATTCCAAGAGAGTCAAAAAGCTAGTTACAATGCCATCACTGCAATGAACCACAAAAAGGGTTTTGTGATCAAAATCATGCATTCTGCACCAATTCATTAATAAATGGAGGACACAGCTTTTCAGAAATGGTTTTTCAACAAATCCCTTATTTAGTCACACCAGTGTGTTACGTTTAGGACAATGTGAGTAACTGAGGGCTGATGAAACTTCCATGTTGACGGCCACCAGCCCAGGTAGCTCACTAATTGTTATGATCACCCTCAACAGCGTGAGCGCTTTACGCAGGTTTTTTAATGAATGAGATTATCACTTTAAATGCAGATGAGTAATTTCTTAAATAAGACAGTCATTAGGCACGTGTATAAATGTTTTCCTGATTCATTCCTGGAACTGTAAAACAAACTAAAACACCCTCTTTTTCCATTTCTTCCCTTATCCCACCTCCCTCATTAAGGTGAAATTTATGTATGCTTTCAAATGGCAACTGCAGACATCCCTGCAGCAGCCAGGGCTGCAGAGAACTACGAGGAGCTGCAGGAGCTGCCAAACTGATGAGTAAACTATCAAACCATCACCTACGCTGGGCTTACGCTGCAGACATATCCAGAAAGTAACTTCTCAACAAGTCTCAGATTGGTGTGCATTTGAATCATCATGTTCTAACTCCATAAGACAGGAAATCTTTAAATCATGGAAATTCTTTAACTATAAAGAAATAGAAATTTTGATTTGGGCAATAATTAAAAAAAAAAAAAAGAGAAAATCTATAAAAAGGAAACAGGAAAGAACTGACCTTCTGAACTGCAGGAAAAAAGCATCCTCTAACACTGAAAATTTGTCTTTTCTTATCCCAAGGTCCAATTTCTACCCTCATTCCCACTCAGCAAGATGACAGTGAATGTCATTGTTCCATAAGTCTCTCTGATTTATATTTCACGGGTCCAAGAAAAAACATACTCTTACCTAGAAATATCCATATAAGCCAGGCAATTAGGAACTGGATACACATCAAGGTGAACAAGTTCTAGGGGAAAAAAATACATATAACAAGAAAAGTGGTGATAAAGATTTGCACTTAAATGACTGTTCCATAAGAACTATTTTAAGAGCTAACACACAGAGATTTCAGACCCCATCAATAACCTAAAAAATTTCTGAAGATATGGACCTTTGTGAACCCCTTGTGAGTTCTGTTTCTTTATTATGTTTTAGTACATTGTTACATTGTACTTGCTATGACTGACACGGCATAACTGATCTGATGAGATGAGAGCAGAGGATTTTAAAAGTTTCATGGCAAATTCTCATTTTTTCCATTTCTGTCACAAGAGCTGTAACTTCACCTCCATCACCCTCTGCCCAGAAGAGTCAGTCACAAAACTGCTCTACTTTTGTCTCACTGTTCACTTAAGATATAAGCATGGGAAGGGAACCTCCCCACTCTGGAACAGCAAGTTACAGAATGCCAGAGTCCTTTAGGTCATGGCAAGATCCAGAGTATTTGTCAACACATTACATAAGCCTTGGCATGCCTGTGGAGTTCCCAGTTGCAGGCAGATCTTTTATAACACAACTAGAGCTAGTAATGTTATTATTGAAGCAACCAAAATATAGCTCATGTCTTAAGGTTTCAGGTAGCTAGTGCTTAGTGCTAAGTTAAAAAACACCCCAAAACCCAAACAGACATTTATTTGAGCCTACAGAAAAATCAGCTGAAGTGCAACTGTAACAAGCAGTTTCTTTGGAAAATGAGATGAAAACAAGGTGGGAGAGGGTAATGAGAGGGCAAGCCAGGAGGAACAGCAAGACCAAATAGGCAGCTGGTTGCAAGACATGGGTTGACTTGGATTCTCAGCCCACATTGAACATGCTATGAGCACATGCTCAGATTATGTTAACTTTTCTCAGCTACAAAGATCCTGGCATGAATACTTAATGAAGGCACAGGCTTAGATATTGCTAAGATGACAGCCTTTTAAAGGCAGTTCAGACTGCTCATCAAATGCAGAGTTCTCCTACTTTGCATTTTCTTTATTCCACACTGAACTACTCTAAATGATAAAAATTGTGGTGCAAACTGAGTATTTTAAGTAACAGCAGTTTCCAGAGACAGATCAAACAGATCCTGTTCATGAAACACAGCAGTCATGCAACTGCATATGCACAAGGCTGCATTATTATTATCAAATACAAGGAAATGAAGTTACCATTATGAATTTCAGACCTTTCTGGACAGGCTAAGCAGCTAGAGGGAGGAGCAAAAATTTATAGTTTTGGGTTGTCTCCCAAATGGCCACTTGTTCGAACTTTGTCAGTGCAGAGAAAAGCAGTAAATTCCTACTGGTTTTAGTAGAGCAACACATCAATGCAACCAAAATAAGCGACAAATTCAAGAACCCTCCCTACTGACATAGAGAAGAATTTCTAGGACTTTCACAGTTCTTAGACCTCCAAATTGTATTTTTGTTAGGAAGTCACTTCCAAAGCCCAGAACTGCCAGTAGCATTACACAGCACATGTGAAACCCTTTTATCTAGGACTGTGTCAAGAACCCCCTGACTACGTGCACTACACTCCAGAAGCATCTCACAGAGAGCCAGGTACAATGGCAGTACCACAGCTGGCACTCACCATTGCAGGAGGCATACAGAGCTTTGAGGAAATAGCCGCTGATTTTGAGGGTCACCAGCTGATTCCGCTCACAGTGCAACACTTCCACGTTGTTAAAAACTGTCGCGTCCAGCTCCCCAAGTTTGTTGTCTCGCAGATCCAGTTGGGTCACATGATGCAGAAAATCTATTTCCTCGGCCTCCAATCTCCTAATTGAATTCAATCTTGCAGACAAAAAAAGGAGATGAGTTGTAGTTAGAAGGCAGGCTCCTGATGACAAACCATTGCTTGCTCTACAATCAATCAGCTGCACTGGATAAAACTAGCATGCTTTCAGGTTCTGATCAAGGTTGGTTTTTAATATTTTCCCCTTTGTTATGTTAGGGTTTTAATCCTTTGAAAAGCAGGATAGCTGTGCTCTGTAGCTTTATCCCTCATGACAAAAGAATGATGACACCAAGCTCCTTTCTAAACTACTTTGAAAAGTACTGATGAAAAGCTCTGCAAAAAGCTAAACGTTACTGTGCCTATAAAAATAAAAGATGATCTGGCTGTTATTTGTGCCCAGTAGAAAAATTCTGCAATCAGCTGGTCCAGGCTCTGAATTGAGCCTTGACCAGCTGATTGCAGAATTTTTCTTTCCCAAAGACCATAATAAGAGAGAACCACCTCCTACCAGAGCCATTTGTAATAAGGATCTCTTTGGACTCCTCTGAGGGTATCAATAAAATAACATTACTCATGGTGGACAAGGCCTTTTAACACACCAAGAAATATTAAAATATCTGGTTTTGCCCTTTCACCTTCAATGCCCTTTTCCTCACCTCACAAATCTGTAAGATTTCAGATAGAAGCTTTTTGGGCCAGGGACTATCAGGTCTATTGCATTAACACTGCAGCAACACAAACTGCAGGAATCACAAACGCCCTAGGCTCTGTTTTGTTTGATCCTTAGGTGCAAACATTCATTTCCCCTAAAACTCATTTCATATTGATTCCCCTAAATGCTCCAACTTCCTCCAAGAAGAGTGCTAAGTCACGGCAAGTGCTGGGAGTTACATAACACCACCAGAAACACGGTTCAGTGGACAAACACAAGAGAGTTATACCCAGAGGCAATTCTGACAGCCAAGGAGAAGCCACTTCAACACAAATAATTTAGGCTCACTAATTCTTCCCCTTTTCTGAATACCTACCTTAGATCCACATGCTTAATATGAGGCATCCTTTTTAACACCTGTAGGTTCAGGGTATCCATGCAGTTTCCTGACATACAGAGCTTATCCATGGCAGTCAGCTTCTCCAGCACTCCAGGAATGTCAGTGAACTCATTGAAGGACAGACTCACATAGCTGAGTTGATGAATATGCTCCAATTCATCGGGAAGGGACTGGAGAAAGTTGCCATCCAGTAAAAATGTCTGCAAGCTATTAGAAGAGGGGAAGTGAGAGTGAAGAAAATGAGTGACCTGTTAAATCCCATTTCCTTCCCATAAATACACAAATCTGCTGCACTTACAGTGACATACAATATACAAAAGGGCAGCAGAAAGAAAAATGCTAATGAATAATGCTGTAACATCTGCTACAGAAGATATTCACCAAATAATTAAAAGCTTTGGCAACTATGAAGTGTAGGCTGTTAGACAGTTCTTTCTCCAGAACTACAACTTGTATAACAGCTGAAGAACATAAACAAGAAGGGTTAAAAGATTTCCTTCACCGTGAAGGTGACCCTTGTGTCAAATGCTGGAGACTGGAAGAGCTCTGAGGCACACAGTGTGCTTTCCCTCCATCCACAATTGCTTCCATATGGATCTACAAGCCAGTCTGCTCTGACAGAACCCTGCAAGTTTAAACTGTTTCTCATAGCAGGAGTATGCAGAGTCATGAAACTGCTTGTTGCCTTTGTTGCTGTCACGCTGTGCATGTGAAAGTTCTAAGAAAGTACTTGCTTGTGCATTTCTCCTACAGCTGCTGGAATGCTTCTGAGGCTATTGCAGGACACGTTGAGTTCAGTCAGGGTTGGGATACTGCAGACTGCCAGGGGGAAGTCTCCTAAATTATTATTCGAAAGGTTAAGGCTCTTCAATTTGGTGAATCTAAAATGAGATAAGAAAAAATAAAGGAAACAAATCAGTAATCGACACTAAGTTGCCTCACAATGATTAATATAAGGCAAGTTTGATTATCTACATACAAATCACATGCATTTTTAATTTATATGCTCAGGGCAACCAGGGAAATGACCAGACACTCAAATTCAACACCACCTGTAAGAGTTCACTCATGTTAAGCTGACAAAGAGGAACAGACCCTCCTGAACAACACATTAAATGCATTTTCCAATGAGTGTAACAAACAAAAAATCCCTTGCCATCCTTATATATTTCACTTCCGTGGCATCCCACACTGTACTAAAGCATTGCTATTTTCCTGAACCCATTTTTTGGTAGTAAAACTACCACAAGGGTAGTTTTACTACCAAAGGTGCAGGAAATTCTCAGACTATTTGAACACTTATTTTTTGTGGTGCTGCTGACCTGTGTACTCAGGACCATTCATGTTTGCCTTCCAAACAAAAATTCTCATTAGAATAGACTGTTTGGAATACAAGTGGGAAATGTGCTGAATTAAAACAGAATTTAGCACAGCTTCTGTAGTGAGAGACGCAAAATTTTGCCCTTGACATGTCACAGAACTCTTAAAGCTCCTTGGTTTATGACACCAGCCAAAAAGAAAGCAACTTGGATGAGTTTGCCTTACTAAAAATGACCAAAATCATTTAAACAAAAAACCCAAGAAGGGGACAATCCAATTAGCCAGCCTGCATGTTCAGCAACATTATTATGGTTGCCTGACAACCACTGGGAGGTGTGCCTAAAGCCAAGTAACAGGATGAATGAAAAGATCTGTGTCAAACTCCGATAGATGGGAGGAAGTTTCTTTTCTGGCACAGCTTATACCAGGACATTTTATCTGGACTTAATTTTCCCTTCATTAAGGATCAAGTCCTTTATTTGTGTGAGCAGACTTTTATATAACTTGGCAATGGAAGCAAAACTGCACCCATGAGTGCTGCTATTCCACATAGAAGTAATCTCCAGCAGCATGTGCCAATGTATCCATAGCCTCTGCATCAGCCCATTCCTACCTCAGAGAACTCTGTTCTCCTCCAACTAGGAAACATGGAGAGCAAATGCATCAAGCATTAAAAGGTTAAAGAATTTTAATAACAGGTACTTCAGTGAGGGCAGGCTGTAAACTCATATAGCATTTACACAGGCTTGCAGCAAGCAAGGGAATGTTGTACTCTCTAGTGGTATTTTGGTGCAATGATGGCAGGAGAAAAACAGAGAAAAAATATTGCCAGAGTTATCACAAATTTTGAACACCCTGTGCCATGCTGGAGGCAGAAGAAGTTTGGAACAAAGTTAGATGGAGACTAAAGGAAATCTTGCAATCAAATTAGTGCTGCAGGGGAAAAAATGCTACTGTGCAGAAACGATGACTAGTCTATCTCTAAAGGCAGAACTGTAAATTAAAAAGGAGGCAAAGGTAAGTTAGTAAGAGCTGCTAGCCAGAAAAATAAATATGCACACTTTAAACACTATACCTTCATACTCCTCTATTTTGAGAGAAAGGACTAAAAATCTTGAATCTAGAACTAAAACACACAATCCTGCGTTTATCTTGAAGATAACTGTAGATTCAGGGCACAGATATACTGCCTTGAAATTTGGGGTGTTTCTGTGGTGGAACAGCTGTCCCACATCATCTTCAAAGTTAGCTGCAAATAAAAACAAGAGTGCTCCAAGCACTGGACTCTGAGCCTTTAGAATATTTTCTCCCATTTCAGCAAGTACAAAAAAAAGTAAAAACGTGAAGATTAAGTCAAAATAACTCAGCTGTTGGAGAAACATCAAAATGTAACCTTTCCAATTTTCAAGCCAACCATGAAAAAAGAATTAACTCATTTAACAACCACAGCAAGGCTACAGCCTTTATCTGTGCCACTGTAGTCTCAAAAGGATAGTCTCAGGGCTTTTGTCCACTAAAGAATCCACTAGAAGATCCCAAACACAATCTTGAGATAAAATTACAGAAGATCAAACTAAAAGAGCACAGAGGACTGGGGCAGCAGTGGTAAAGGAAGCTAAGAAAAACAGTAAATCCAGTGTCATGTTCAGCTTCAAGGCTTTCTGCATACATTCTTGTGCATAACTGCCCTAGGTCAAAGAGGAGGAGAGGAAAAAAGCTCCCCCTACCCAACATATCTGGATTACATCTCTACTACTCTAATCTGTGTTGTACTGTGTGCTTATTAAAAGTCTTTGGTGAATAATCTAACTAGGCAGGAAACAAACTGAACTGGTTAACAAGTCTACGTAGTGCATCCGTGAGAATGAACAGTACATCCAGTATTGGATACACTCATACAAAATGCACAAAACGTACATCAAAAAATACACAAATGAAAGTTCATTGTTGAATCACATTTACAGAAACACTGAAAGATGGATACCATAGTCTTAGTTACAGTTAAGACACTAATTTAAGACATCTGGCCGGAAAGATGTATTTTGTTCCCCCATTGCAAGCATGTTAATTTAGAAAATGCTAAAGTAATATTTCTTCCCATGGAGCATTGTCAAGTGCAGAACATTACTGAGCCAAACTAGCAGGCATTTGCTCAAAATTAAGATCTAAGTCTACCTCTCATCTTTGGCTACTCACTTCACACTTATGCACATCACAAGCATCACTTCCATTATGTAGCACTGCCACGCTGCACATTTAAAATGTTGCATTGTTTGTAGTGCTTCTTATATCTACACAGATTTACAGTCAGTCACACCAGTACCACTTGTATATCACATCAATATAAATAAGGTAGGAGGGAAATATTCTAAAGACTCCAGATTTCTGTTGCAGCTGAGTTTGCAAAGTATCAGGCTTCCAACAGATTTTACAGAGCAACATCTTTGCTGTTTTCTCACACCCAAATCTTCACTCTTATCAGAAGCAGGCACATAGATCAATGCTGCCCACATGGCATTGCAAGAAAGAAAAAAAGGCACATTGCTTGTTTGAGGCATCACAGTGTAATAACCTCACATCAAATCCATACATATGTTTTTTGTCCTTCCTCCATGGTTCCAGACTTTGCTATATCTTAGTAAAAGTCAACCTGAATGAAGAACAGCATCTCTCAATACACTATGCTCAGTTAGCTTACTAAGCTTTCTATTGTAATGGCCAATACATAAACACTCACTTTGCTGAACAAAAATAGCCCTACATTAAGCTAGAGCAAAATGTTGACATGTCAACCCTTGGATTTAAACATGCAATATGACTGAACACTAATTGCCCTAATTGAGTCAAAAACTGCCCACTTATTTAATCCTGAAGCTGCCACTTCAGGAAGGGCTTTAGTTTGACATATGAAAAATAAAGAGATGGACTAACAAGAGAAGTTTGTATCATGGCAGAGCAATGAACTGATGTGCTAATTTCAAATTCAGCTCTACCTGGTGTGAACAGCAGAGGAATTTCCATTACACAGTACAGCATTTGTGTTCCACTATGTCTGGGGCAAGGAGAATAGTGTATTCCAAATGGTAGTCATTGAAATTCAGCCATAACAGGCCCTGGTTATATAACTGGTCTTGTCCTACTCTTACAAAAACAATTAAAAAGCAGTATTTTACTACACCTGCAAGGGAAGGCATGGCTTAATAAAGAACTCAATCTAAGGAAAGCAATCACCTTCCCAAACCTCTTTCCAGAACCTGGGCTCTCATGACTGTCCTGTGGTTACAGTTCAGTAACATTTTCAAGCATCAACATCGGTGTCCCTCATTCTCAGCACCATGTCTGAGCAGAACAATGGTGTTTGCCTTGCAGTCCTGTGACAACTTTTAGAACCAAACTAAAACTTGCCACCTTCTTGAACACCTGCTACTGTGGCCACTTACTTAACCACGAAGAGAATTTCCCTAAAATTCTGCTATGGCAATTTCCTCCTTGGAAATAAAAGGTGCAAATTACTTTCCTTCTGCAGTTGTGTTGGATTGCCCTCCATGGCCTTACTGCCTAAGGGAGTTGCCAGCCTAGTGCCAGAAATACTGTGATAGCATTCCCTTTCCAGAAAGGTGCCATTGCAAAAGCCCTAAATTAGTAATATAATTCAAATGATGTTGAGTTAATATAGTTAAGTCAAACTCAGATTAACTCCAAACTTAACAACAATAAAGCTTTTATTATATTACATTACATTATATTACATTTTATTATATTACATTATAGGTTGGTAAGAGTACCATGAAGACAAGAAAACCAAGTGCACAGTTCTGTTAGTGGAAATAACTTGAACCTACACTACTACACAGTGCAGTTCTCAGGTTCTGCACATACCTACCACACACTGCTTCATATGGGGAGGGAGACCGACCTCAGAGGAAGGACAAAATTCTTAGGAAAAAGTAGTGAAAATATATTCACTTCCTCTTTTTTGGAAATTTATAATGGAAACACAAAAGCATCAACTAGGGGTGGACTTCCAAACTGAAACATGTTTAACTACACGAAAAGAAACCCTTTACTTTGGAAGCCATATCCAAAAAATCTAGACAAGTAAATTGGAGACTAGACAAGTAAATTGGATTCCATGTATATGTTCATTTGTTGAAACATTACTTGGAAGAGAGACTGCTGTACTTAGCCTTACAGTTCACTAAAGTGAATCCAACTAATCCAAATGCAAATTCGACTTTTAGACTACACTATTTTAAAAGCATGTATATCTTATTGCAATTTATTTTTCTCATACCACTATTAAGTTCACTGTTCCAATATAAAAAATAAAAATAAAAAAATTCAATGTGTTTCAGGCATAAAGCCAATTTTGCAATTGTCCCCACTTAGTCATTGGCAGCGACTTAATTTTATGATTTAATTTTTCTTTAATTAAATATCACTGATTTTTGCTGGGTGTTCACGAGGGCACTTTCTTGAGATCACAAAGATACACAGGAGTTAAGGAGAACACAGTAGTCATGAAGGCTTGGAAGGATGCAGTAACAAAAGGAAACTCTTTGTTCAATGTCTTTACAAGTTGGATAAAACAAAAGTAGTGAAGTTACATAAACAACAAAGTACAAGTGTCACTTTTACCATAATAAATATTTTTTTTAAAAAATTCCAAAGCTACATAGGTGAGAAAATAAGTGTAGCATTAAAATACAGCAAGCACTGGATGGGGTTTGTTACTCGGAGACCTCTGGTTGTCAATACCACACCAGCCTTTCTTCTCGCCCTGCTGCTTAGATAGCTGCACTTCAGTGTTTGACTTTAAGTGAAAGAGAAGAAACTATATAAAAGTAAGGTTTCCTCCTGTCCAAGACCAACAAAGTTGTGAGAAGCTCCCCACATCTTGACACACCATGGAACAAGCAAAGTTAGCATGCTCCACATACTAGGATTCATTTGTATCAAAAAAAACCCACCCCAAACCCAAACCACAACCCCCCCCCCCAAAAAAAAAAATCAACAACCCACCTGCAAAAACAAAACAAAAAACAAGCAGACAAAAAAAAACTCAAAAAGAAAACCACCCAAACCCCATAAACAACAACAAGAAAACAAAGGGAAAAAACCAAACACCTCAAAACCCAAACATACACCCCCCAAAATGAAGGGGGGGGGGGGAAAGGAGAAAGCTCAAATCTTTTCCAGTGCCCCTGTGAGGCTGACAAAGGGGTAGTTTTATAGTTGACATTGATTAAACCATCTGACTTTCTCCAGTAACCTCAGTTTCATACCCTGATAGCAATAACCACAAGGAGTACCTCAAGGCACTTTGAGGCCAACCAAGTGGCAGGCTGGAGACCTTCCTCCCTGCTCCTCTAGGCACAAGCTAAGATCCAGCTGCATCTCACACTGACTTCAGGCAACCTTGCCTGCTGGGTTCATACCAGACAGGTCTGCAATACTGGTTCCCCCTTGCTTCCAAGTGTTCTCTGAACAAAGATTGCATTTTAATTTACCTCCTTATTGCACAATGAATTTGTAAGGACAGTTTAGTTTGAGTTCCCTGAAATCCTGGGTTTTCAGATAAAAATTGGAAGTTGCAAGGGATTTCAGAAACACTTGCATCAGTAATTCAGAGTGCTCTAGTCTTCTCATAACCTAGAGATCCATCTTCAAATTTCTGTCACTAGTCCCAAAGAGTTTCACCAGAGATGCCACAGATGGCAGTGATTTCTATAAGGGGTCTGGGAGAAAAATGACACCAACTCATCTTAAGATAAAAAATCTATATCATCACTGTTAACAATTAACAACCACAATCAGAATAATAATTAATTATTTCGATAAAACTGGCAAGCATAATTTTATTTGTTTTTAAAGCAACTTTTGTGTTTTATCTATTTTTAAAGCAATTTGTAGTGTCTTACTACATCTCCCTTTTCTTTTTCTTAATTTTCTTTTAAATCTGCAACAGTCATATCTTTAAAATCCACATACTGATAACTTATTTTTCAATATAAGCAAGAAAATAATATTCTTGATGCCAACCACTTTTTCCAACAACACCAACTGAAACAATTACTTATAAAGATGAAGTGTTCTCAGTCCAGTGAAGTAGAGCAACACCAAATAAAGACTATGGTCTATTCTTGTGCCTCATCTCAGAGCAGTACTCTGCAAAATTAGCAAGCCTGTACTCTTCTTAGCATTTCAACCAGGGAATCTCCTCTCTTCTCCAAAAGAGAAGCAGCCTTTCCTTTAGTTTTAGAAAAAATTCTGTGAGGGAGAACAAGTAGCATCACTTGTTACTTTTTTCAGTACAGATGAATTTTCAGATGGCTTACTTGTACATATAGCATGAAATATGTATTCCCTGATAAGTAGGAAAAACAATAGAGGTTGCTGCATTCACCTTTCAATATTCAGAGTGTTCAGTTATGGAAGTTCACAGCTGCAGAGCACCTACAGCAACAAAAGGGGGTTGAGTGGACAGTAAAGCAAGTAGAAGTGCAGTTACTGGGAAAACTTATATCTACATCTTTCTACACCTTCAGATGTCAGGTACTAATCAGGACTAAACATTTTATTCATAAATGCAACAAATGGTATTATTTTAATAACTGAAAGAAGCAACTGTGCAGACAAAAATAGGAATTCCTTTTTTCCTAATACATTCCTGACTGTACCTGCCATGACAGTGCACTAGTCAGCACATCATTACTATGACCCAGGTGCTTGCAAGTCAATTCAGTGGGTGGCTGAAAAGTTGGTATTTTATTGTGTCTTTGACACATTTGTTCTGAAATCCCGCATTCATTAAATTACCACCCAAAGTGATTTATTAAGAGGAACTGCAGCACCAAGAACTGCTTATAGTAAGAGTAATTTTCTTAGACTGCCTTGCTAACCAAGTTTTACTTTAAAATTGTACTGGGAAGGGTAGGTATGTAAATGCCAATGTGTTTTGTTCAAAACATCCAAGCACATGGCTATTTTGGAGCCTTAAATACTTGTAGGCTTGATTGAGTGGTGCTGCACCTCATGTGCAGCTCCAATTTAGCAATTGAGAATTTTGTAGAAAAGCCAACAGCACCAAATCAGAACAGCAGAGATTTTGAACTTGTTTTCCTGTGATTTGAAAGAACACGGTGAACAGAAAAAGACTTTGGTTTATTCAGTGAAGTTTTACCTTGTGCAACCCCTATAAATCTGAAAATGGTTTTATGGAATTACTTTAAAAAGAAAAAATAGATCAATCAGATGTGTGTTCACAGGAACAACGAGCTTCACTTTACACCTGTTTTGATACTGGGTTTCACTAATGATTTCAAAATGTGTGGTGCTCTCTTCTTTCCAGATATTTGTGTGTTTACTCACTAGAGAAAAGCAGACTTGCTAGCGGTCAAGCTGGCTCAAAGCTTCTGGGGAACACAAGTACAACTCGAGTTTTCCCACCCAAAGGAGAAGTCAGTTCTGTGTTTCTTAGGGCAGGAAGGAGAATGGTTTGGGAGCACACTCCAGGGTCAGGCTCATGCTTTTGCTGCAGTATGGAGGCAAAAGGCAACCAGCAGAGCATGGCTTTTCCGAACCCTCAGTGAGAACTGCCGCTACTTCACAGAGCCCTTCCCACTGGCACAGCAATGGAAACAGTGGCAACAGCTTCCTCCAGCCACTCACTGTCTGGGTGATCCCACCAGTCCTGGGTGAAGGTAAGGCTGGAGGACATCAAGCAGACAAAGGGAAACATCAAAGGGAAACATCAAGGGCAGGAGTTTCTGATGCACCAACTCAGATACACCAAAACAGTGCTCTGTAACCTAATTTATTTTCTCCAGAAGTTCCCAGATCTGCCTTGTGCCTTTTTGACAAGCTCAAAGCAATAGAAGCAGAGCAGAATATTACTTGCTTACTGAATAGGGCCAGCTCACAGAAGAATGAGAGACAATCAGTTTCGCACCACCTCAGGTATATACCACTTCTCCAGATTCTCCTCATCTCAGAAAACAGAAGTATATATTGTCATCTGAACTCTTTCACTCTTTTATGTTCAGCCTCATGTTAGTAAGAAAAAATTTAATGGTTTGTTAACCACCAGCAAGACTCATCAGCTGTTCCTACAACTGCAATATCAAAAGAACATTAAACAGAGAATGACCATTGCCTATTACATTAATTATCAATGCTTTCTAATCCCAAACAGAATTAGTTGTAGGTACACGGACAAATCCGAACCTATTGCAAACAGAAATTCACTGTAGGTACATGGACAAAGCATAGTCAATTACACTTTCTGATACTTAAAAAGGAAAAAAATTGTAAGAAGTCGTTAAAATAAGAGACACTGATTATTTGTCCATGTTCATCGCTAGCTTATGCTAAAATCCCACTTGTTATCTGGACACCTATGCTGACATTCACAGTCCAGTCAGAATTTCTCTCCAGACTGTGCTCATAAGGTCTTGGAATAGCTGCCTGCTTTGTTTGTGAAGCAGACTTGCTGGGTTCATTCATCTTTCATTATGCCAGATTTTTTGTTTTTCCAAAATGAAATTGGAATGATATAAAAATACAACAGCCTGCATAATCCATCTTGTACTTTTCAGTTGTTTTTCAAAGAGGAAGAGATTTAGAAATGTGGTTTAAAACATTTTGTTTGAACAGGACCATCCACAAATACAATCCTGAGGTACTTTGCAATTCACTTACCACTGAAATTAAAATCACAGCTTTATATTCAGTATGGGAACATTCATCTTTGTGAACACAGAAAGGCTGCTGATTCCACAGAACACATACATTAAACCATTCAGAGCACCAATCCTGCTGCTGTCTACCCATTTGTTACACTCTTGGATGAGCTGCAGTGGAAAGAACTGGAAGGTCACAGATACTAAGAAAGAAAAATAGGACTGAGCAGAGTAGAAGGAAGACAGGAACCAGACTGAATTTATGAAATCAGGGCTTCCTTTGCTTGGGGGGGCTAACAGAAAACTTCTTTCCTTGGTCACATGCAGTACTGCTCCTACATAGAATGGCTGCCTTTGATGGGCAGCTCACCAACTCATACTCACTCACACGAGTCAAAGGCTGAAGAACTACAGTCTGGCCTCAGTAGGTACATAAAAATACATTATGAAAATTGCATTTTGAGCTGAATATATCCTTCTATTTACAAGAAAAACATGAGGTTTCTTATGAAAGGCAGTCTGTTTCTAACACACAAAGTTAACCAATTCCTGAAGCATTACAGTCAGGCCAATGTTTCACAAGAAGAGGTAGTAATTTTTGCATGATCATGTCTCCAAGGACAGAGGAAGAGTGCTAGAACCATATTACTTTACCTTTGTAATTCACTAAGCGCTCTACTTGTGGATGGGCTGGGGTTTAGCCTCAGGAAGTTCTGCTTTAAATTGAGATGAGTGAGGTCTTGGCTATAAAACAGGTTGGCAGGCAGGTGCTCCAGGCTGCAGCATGAAAGATCCACTGAGCTGATGCGTTGTGATGCAACCTGGAAGTCAAGTACAACACCAATATATTAATACAGTAATTAAAAAAAAAAAAACAAAACATTTCCTTCACTCCTACCAGCACATGATAAATCGTTTTTTAAGCACAGCAGAAGCCAGGGTTGGCATATACATCTGATCTAACACAGTTTACATAATTGCTGCAAGTTATGCCATGATCGCTTCCTTGGCTTTAGTGCTTAAACCATGTGCACAGAGGACTAACAGGAAGAAAAGAACAAACGTTTGTCAAATTAATATGTGAAATGAATCTATTTTCTTTTATGAAGTTATGCAATACTTTACAACCAGAAAAAAAAATTACATGAGCTTTAGTTTAGACCTTTGGGTAGCACTGCCTCCTCCAAGTAAGCAGAAGTGAGAAGATAGCAGTCATCACCGCTGTCTTGGTTTCATATGTCCAAGATGATGATGAGTATTAAATGACAGAAGAGTTATCCCATTTACACCTTACTGAAGAGAAAAAATAACCCAGCAGAGCAAAGCACCAAACACTCATTTCTTCTCAATGAATTAGAAGACTGTTCAAAAGTGATAAAAAAATATGACAAAAACAAAACAGAGATTTGGAGGCTTAACACTGTTTTCCAGAAAGAGGAAGGTAAAACAAACACAATCTGCAGAGGCTAAAAAAATCCTATCACCTAGCACTATATATATATATATATATATATATATATATATATATATATATATAGCTAGTGTCATTCCACAGAGACCTATAAGAAACTTCTTCAAGTGATGGCAATACTGCCCCTTTCCATATCTCTAGGATACACCTCGGTGAACTACATCTTCCTGTTTTACTTATTTACTAAACTTTACTAAAAATAAATAAAATATCACCAGCAAAATCAAAAACAAACACAAACCTGCAATGTAGAATGCTTATATTTTCTGTCCTCCACCACTGAAAATGTTCTTTCACAAAGTAGCATCACAGACATGCTACATGGCAAAGCACCACCTCAGTAATGCAAGGCAGTGGGGACAGTGGGCAAGGAAGAGGAGCCAAATGCTAGAAGAAGGAGAGGCATTTTTGGAGCAGGCATGGCTCGACCCAAGGAAGAGAAGCAAACAACTTCACCACCATTTTAGGTTTCTGGGACCACACCAGCAGTGCTCAAATAGTAATGGTGTTCTGTCAGCTGCTCATAGCAAAAGCAGCTATTGTTTCACTGGCCTTTTATGCTGGGATTCAGGAGGTACAAATACCATATCTAAGGGGCAAAAAGAGAAAAAGACCCAACAACTCCTCATCAATGCCCAGTGACATAAGAGCTTCTCAAGTCTAATGAAGGCCATACCACTCAACCTTCTGGGCTGAGATAGAGCCCCTGCTACAAGGCGCTCTGAAACTAAAGGCATCACGTGTTGAAGAGGTAGCTTGCCACTGATTTTTTTTTCCTCTCGAATGCAAGGTGCACAGGCCTTAGGATAAGTGGCTGCTGTTATAAACACACATAACAGAGCCACAAGCTTCAAGGGGAACAGACACTGCAGTGTTTTTCTCCAACACAACCATTAATAATCCAGTCCTCCCACATCCATTAAAATGTGTGAAATTTGGTTACTCATTAGTTCAGTCCTTTTGTTACTGTAGCTAGTATTTTTCTGCCCCTTGTAGTATGAGACAAGAATTATTCACAGGCTATACTGAGCAGTCATCTCCGAATGCTGGGTATTCAGTCTGTTTATGCCCAATTCTGTACAGTTCTGATCACACTGCTGACACCCATTAAATTAAAAAGGAGGAATGTTTGATTTCAGGTGTAACACTTGCATACACTGTTGCTCCAACTACTTGTTTGGAATGTGATATGAACAGCAATAAGCAATCCAGCAGCACTTAGTAAGGCTCATTACTCTAAAAATATCTCAAGAACCAGAAATGGTAACTCTGAGTGGGAATCATGATAATGCAGCCAAACAAAATCAAATATACAAATTCTACTGTTGCCCAAAAAAAGGATGCAGATCCTTTCTTAAAACTGTAAAATACTGAGAAATAAATCTAGTTAAAAGTAATTTTGTTTTTACAGGTTGTATGTGTTGGTTATTTTTTGTTTGACTTTTTTTTAAAGGGAACACTTTATTATACAAAGCATTTAATTAATATTTTCATGCAATTGACAAATATTGAATGATGCTTCTACCAGAGAGATAACTGTAAAACATAAAACCATTATTATAAAAGGTCTAAGTTCTGGAATCAACTGTAATTTTATCAAAGTCTTTCTGTTACCAAGCAGTACTCTAAGAATCAACTCCCAAATTATTACAAGGAAGGCTCATATAAACATACATAGTTATTCTCACAGGCAGGGATAAAAGTTCTCTTTCGATTGCTCAAAACTGTGCTATAACAATTCCTACAGAATAGAACAACAAGGTGAAAAAAAAAGAAGCGTAACAAAGGAGAATATAATTGTAATACTTTTTTTCTCTGACCAGAAATTTTCATCAGTTATTTTGAAGTTGAATATCAAAATTCTGAAATCATGTTATTCTGAAATCAATCAATCTTGCAATTGTCTACAATTGACTTGAAAATAGCAAGACTGCACATGCTTGAGTTTGCTATTGTTTATTAAAAGCAAATACTTTTTTTTTCCTAAAAGATGATGCAGTTCTTTAATAAAGCACTGTGTTTCCCTGACTCACTCTGGAGAATCACTGCAGAGATAAGCTGATAAAAGGTGGGAAAATGCTGAGTAGGATATCCTTCACACTCAAAAGAATAAAACGCATCTGGAAAAAAAGACATTATCTGCAGAAAGTCATGCTTCCACTGGAAGAAAACAAAACAAAAAAATTCCACAGTAAATAAATATCCCATCAAGTTATCTGGGTTGTGTTCAACACATCCATGCTCCTACAAAAATTGTGAAGAGAGTTGTTGTGATAGCACTGCAAGAAGGAAAGGCTTTTTGGATACACAGGGAACTTGCATTAAGTGCCTGCTATGGTTTGTTTGGTGTTTTCTTGTAGAAAACTCTAAAGTATAGCTGTTGGATATGCTATATGTACATATAAAAAAATAAAACCATAAGCAGCACAATTCAAAACTCCACACGCAGAAGCTGCCATGGCCCAAACCAATCCCCCTCAAATGTCTTCTCATCATATCCCAAACTGCACAGACCCCTCAACTTGTGTCACACGAAACCACTGCTGCATTTCCAGCCCCAAGAGCACTGAGGAAATGGCTGGGGCAATGACCTTCTCAGAAGATGGTACATCACCAGCTCTCAATGACAGGAGCTACAGCAAGGAGCTGCAGAGTCAAGGCCTGTCTCTGCAAGACATGCAGCATTTGACACCCTTGCAGCTCAAACACAAAGCAAGACCTCACACTTCTTTGAAGTCTGTTTTTCAGCAGGGATATTTAATCATCAAAAAATATGAATAAAAACTATGAAATATGCTGCTTTCTCCATTCCCTGGATATGATTTTTAAATACTTCACAGTCTGTCATTGTGTTGCAATGTCCCCCACTCTAATACCAGAAAAGTAGTAATGGGATAAGGCCACACTGAACTTTGTACATCAAACCACAAAGTCTAAGGGAAGATTTTTTTTTTTCCAGCTCCTGCTGCAACCTCAGTTATGCATCCTAGGTCCACACTGTTCTATCTTTTTTCAGTCTTCAGATAAATACAGCAAACTAACTGTAGTTTTGAAGAAGTGATACACAACATAGCACATGTACTACAAAAAGCCATTGGTCTACCCACTGCAAACACCAGAAACCCATAACTGCGCTTTCCATTTTCCCAGCAGCACCAAAATGCAGATTTGTTGTAGAAATACCACCAGAAATAATGCTGTTGCAGAGTGCTCTCCCTCCCTTGGGCAGTATGTCTTCTGCTCCTCCCCACCTGAGAGTTGCACACATGCCAAAGAAACAGGAGTCTCCCTAATATGAAAACTCACTTTTACACGTGTTACTTGTGCCACAATACAAATAAAAACAACTATTCCAAAAAGCAAGCAGTACCTCTGATGCCTAAATTCCATGCAACATTTCAAATAGAAATTTGCCAAAGTGTTCTGATTTTATTTTTTTCTTTACTTATTATTTTTATAAAGGAAACAGTATTCCAAGACCTATGAAAATACAGTATGGGTTCACTGTAAAGCTGCTGGCAACAAAAATACAGAAAAACACTTGCATCAACCCATATTCTTGTTGCTTTTTACTACACAGGGCTGAAAAACCACTTTGCTTTGTCCATCAGCATAATGACACCTCTGTCACTGAGCTATGCAACAAGACTGATTATGGTCTTTGTTTTAAAGCCTTGGCTATACTACAGAAATTATCTGTTGCTGACAATGGATGTCAGCAATGGGCACAGCTGAACCCAGCTGTATGGACAAACACAAGTCTTGTTTACACAAGGACATCTTTTGGTGTGACCTGTGGTGTGAATTTAGACCAATGTAATTATGTCTTTTTCCTGTTTACCCTCATCCCATTACCTATAGTTCTATTCAGATAAGAAATTACTGCTTAGGACTTCAACAGAAGACAAAATAGCAAAACAGCCCACACTTTAGAGGCAGCCAAATTCCCAGTCTGTTTGAACTGAGTTGACAGTGTTAAATTATACCTGCTGTAGACATGCAATACAAAGGCAGTTCAATTTTTCTCCTTTAGGATTTGTTTTTAAACAGTTTGATAATCATCACATCCCACCGAGGCTGGCATAAGCCTTAACTAAACAGTGATACATTGTCTTGAAATACCTAAACTAACTTTGAGTAAACAGGTTCTCCTCACCTCACAACTAACCTTGCTTCAAATACTAATCCTCCTTTCTATTCAAACATCAAAGCCCTGCTCAGCAGAGAGGCTCCCTCCATGGAGCTGAAGCCCACAGCCAGGAAGCACATTGGTGCCCTCAGCCACAGCCAAGAGCTGAGGAACTCCTTAGCCTGGTAAACAACCTAATGCCAGAAAACTTAATGAAGGGGAGGAGGGAAAAAAAACTTTTGCTTTACAGCCATGTATTTTCATTTTTAAATAACAACTGTTAAAATGGGTGCAGCCCAAGGGTAAAAGGGTACTGGCTTTTCTGGCATCTCCTTTTTGTTTTCTTTCAAGTGTTAAATTAGATACATGCCAACTCAAGCTAAGGGCCTCCCACAGAAAATAAAAAACCCAGCAAAGGTTTTTTTTGAAAGCTGTCACTCAGATCTACAAACCCAACAGGCACCACCACAGGTCAGAGCAGTAAGTCCCTACTAAGAGCAGGGCAGATGTACATGCCAGTGTGGCAGCACTCACAGGGCATTCTTGCCCCAGCTCTCCTGTGCAGGTGAAGCAGCCAAAAGCCTCCAGTACAAACACCTCATGCCAGCAAGACTCGGGGGAACAAAAATAATTTAAACTTGTCACTTCTCTGCTCTCCTTATCTCTGTACAAAGTTTTATAAATAGACAGGTCACTTCTACTTTTGGCCCTTGTACAAACCTCTAACAACTGAAAACAGCATTAGCAAATATGTGTGGGGAGGGGGAAATGTGAAGGGGATTAACCAGAAGTTTGGCTCCCTTACTTTTCATGACAGGAGACCAGAAAAAAAATCACAGATGTGAAAGCCAGTGTCCCAAGTTTAGCATAAAGATTTTGAGAGCAAGAATTTGACAAAAAAGGTGACATTCATCACCTGTTATTTGGAAATTCTGGGTAATATCTGAAGTCATTACTAGAATATGAGTACTTTTGTTCCTCCTGGAGGAGAAGTAGTCTTCTTTTAGAGATAATATACTGGTATCCATATTACCCAGGGAATGGAAGCAACTCTGTACCTTGGTGGTAGTCACACTGGGATGCTCACACTAAGACCCCTGCAAGGACAAGGCTTAAGGCGTAACTTAGAGTTAAGTGACAGTAATTAGCTGTTGCATTAAGCTACCTCTAATTCAGACATGTGAATCTCCATTTGGTGGAGCAAGGAATATTAACATCCTTAGAACAGCTTGACTGAAAATAATTAATTTGTAAATACTGCCAAAGAGGTGACAGTCTAATAAAAATTAAGAAAACCCCCTTTTTCTTCTTAGTATTCCTGTTAGATTTATTTATTTACAAAGACAAGCTGCTGTACTGCCAAGCACACAGACTTTGCAATGAGCAGCCCTCCAGCAAGGACTTTCTTTCAGCATTTTTTCATTTCAGCATGGGAAAATCATGCAGCAGATCCTCATGGAGGCAATGCTAAAGCGCATACAAGACACTACGTGCAAATAATGCCTGACAGAGTGACTGCAGTAGTCAGCAAGGGAAGATCAACCAATGTCATCCACCTGGACCTCTCTAAGGCCTTCAGCACAGTCCCACACAACATACTTATCTCCAAACCATGAAGACATGGACTTGAAGGGTGGACTATTTAGCAGATAAGGAATTGGTGGATGGATGCAGCCAAAGCTGTGGTTCATGGCTGTCAGTCAGGTGGAGGGTAGTGGCCCTCAGGATCACAGGTCTTGCAACTGGTGCTCTTCAATGTCTTTATCAATGACATAGTGAGATCAAGGGCACCCTCAGCAAGCTTACAGATAACAAAAGAGAAGGAAGAGAAGCCATCCAGAGGGACCTGGACAAACTTGAAAAGTGGGCCCGCAAGAGCTCATGAAGTTTAGGAAGTCCAAGTCCCAGGAGCTGCACCAGGGTCAGGAGACGACCCCAGATGTAAGTACAGACTGCTAGAACCCATCACTGAGAGCAGATTGGGGTTCTGGTCGATGAAAAGCCAGACATGAGCCAACTACAGGCTGGGCTGCACGAAAAGAGACGTGGCCAAGCGGGCAAAGAAGATAATTCTCCCCTTCTACTCTGTCCTTGTGAGACCCCACCTGGAGTGCTGCAATGAGGTCTAAAGTCTGTAACACAATAAAGAAATGAACTTTTCAAAGCATATCTAGAGGAAGGCTACAAAGATAATCCAAGGTTGCTCAGAGATGCTGCAGATGCCCTGTCCCTGGAAGTGTTCAAAGTCAGATTGTATGGGGCTTTGAGCAACCTGGTCTGCTGGAAGGTGTCCCTGCCCATGGTGGGAATTTTGGAACTAGATAATCTTTAAGGTCTCTTCCAACTCAAACCATTCTATGATACACTATAGATTTCAGACTCTTGCCAGTAAGACTTACACTGGAAATTCACTTGTCTGAGTCTCTACAGTCCCACATGGAGAGGGTGGTAGGGTTTTCTTGTTTGTGTTAAGCAAGAGATTATGCTAGGTCCTCCATTGCTGATCTAGGTTCTTTGACACAGCTGTATCATATGGATTAATTCAACATTGAGATTAACTCTTTTCATGCCAATATTCCACTCTAACACAGAAAGGCCTTCTGACCCAATATTTTGCAATACAAATAATCATGGATATAGCTCTACTGGCCTGTGGCCAAAAACTGGTCTCCAGCACTCATTCCCTCTTCTCCTTGGAGACTTTAATCCTTCTCCACTGACTACAGAAGAGGCCTAAGGAGAGTTAATGTCCCTAAAGATAGGTTTTTCCTAATAATTCCTCTCCTTTCTTCCTTGCTGCTAGACTTTGCTTGGAAAGGCTTTCAGTGTTACCACCATTCAGTTTCAAGATCAGCTCCGTTATCACACCTTACACACACCAAAATTCTGTGCAGTATGTCAGTCCCTGCAATCCCCTCCTGTCCTATAGGATGTGCTCACTGTGGACACTTGGTTCCCCTGAGCTTCATTAAGATCAACATTACATTAATTCTCCCACTTGTTTCTACTCTTTTACTTCCAGAGATTACTGAAATCATTTTGGGATCCTTCTGGATTGAGCACACCTTAAAAGATAACATATACAACTCCTCACTGAGCTTCCAGGTGATGCTTTCCTGTAATTAAGCAAGAGCTGCACAAATTCAGCTTCAACAATACCAGAACCTGATTTAGAGGCTTCAAAATACAGGACTGGAATGCTATTCCACATGCGTGGGCGATACCTAGCTTTCTGTTCTCACTCTTGGCTGCAATACTTCAATAATCATTATTAACTGAAGGCAGCAAGCCCAAAACAAGAACCACAGACTCTCTAAATTCCAGCAAAAGAAAAAAAAACCTAAACAGCGAAACTGTAATTTCTCTAAAATACAAATGAAGAGCTTCAAGTCACCATTACACTTTAAAATCAGCTGAACTGTTTAGACATGCAAAATTAATCAGCTGAGACAAAATATCAGGCTTCCCTCCTGAACCATTAACAGAGACTGACTACACTGAAACACACCCAGAAGTTAATTTCCAAAAGGTCAACTAACCTCTAATAACAAAAGGCACAAAACAATAGGGTTTTCAGGGAAAGAGGAGGAGGAAAACCTTCAAGTGTTATCATCAAAAGAGCAAGAAAACTGGCTTCAAGTTTGCTTTGCCCAATCTTCTGCTTTCACACTTGAGATGATAAGAAGCCATCAACAGCAAGAATGACCAGATATGACTTCAGAGCAAAGGTCCCAAATACTGAGGATTTCGCACACACAGAGAAAAGGAAGTCAAGTTCCGCATGGAAACCAGAGGTCTGTTTATGTTTGAGTATTTGTAATCACCACCAAAAGGAAGCTGTGGGTTTATTTTTAGGGATCTATTTTTAGTGACAGCATTATCTCAACATTGTCATTTTATGGTATTAGGGGAAAAAATGGTTTCCTCGTACTAAACTTAGAGTCATCATATTTCCTGTAAGTAAGGATCAGCTCAAAAGTCAAAAAAAGGCACTAAAAAATGAAAAAATCTTCCTGGGTTCTCTTCCCTTGACTAGATGTTGAATCAATTTTTCCAAGAGGCTACTGGTGCTGCTTAGTCTGAAGTGCGAAGAAACACAAATTGTTATTCACAAAGAAAACGAGCTTTGCTTAAAGGCTATTCTCAAAAGATGCCCACTGATGCTGGCAGTATATAAACTAATTTTTAGGTCATATTAGAATAAAGACTAATTTTTCAGCCTCCAAGCTCAACTGGCATAAGAAACAAAACAACTACTTCATGGTCACCTCCACAGTGACCAACCAGCAGGTTCCTGACCTCCAACCTGCTCCCAACACACATGAAACCAGGCAGCCCCAAATCACAATGGTACATTCAAACACAAACAGACTAAGACTATAAAGCTAATAGGAAATGTCAGAAATTCCTAACTGCAACACAAGTAGTCTGTTGTACACAATTCCCTGTGAAATGACCACAGGTGACAACCAAGAGCAAAAGGTAAAAGCAAAAATGCTAATCTAGAAATTCAAATTGCATGGAAAATAAAATTCTCCACAGTATTCCTCCAGAAGATTATCTATTGCTTAGGGGGTTTAACAGACACTTGAAAAGGAGACAGTGCATCCAGTGACATAAAAGTTGTCAGCACTGTAATAAGTAACATCCCAAAAATCTTAAAATAAACTATTTTACCCTTGCATATGATTTTTTCCTACACTCACCATTGGGGCTGTTCTGTGATCAAAGCTCTGCAAAAAGGTATTCTGAGCCCATTTTGACCAGTAAGCATTAGAAAAGACTGTTCCTAATGCCTCCAGAAACAACTGAAGCTTGGTAATAAAAATCACTGCAGTGATGAACTCTGTGAAGACAGCTCATTACAGTATCCAGAAATACATATAAAATAGGCCAATCACCTAGAGGGCAAGCCAAGGCAAATACAATGCAGGGCTAACTTAACAATCAGATTCGTGGCTTCAAGCCTTCTTTACAAACTGGAAGGTGTACTTCGCATTAAAAAGCTCTGCAAAGTCTGTGTTCCACAATGAAGCTGGTGTGGAAGTTTCTCACACAACTTTTCCCGGTTGACCATGGCTGACAGGAGAAAGACGAACACTAACATCTGAAACTATCTGAAATAGGGATGAAGCTATATGCACAAGTGGATATACCTTATTTCCCACCACTTTAATTAAAGAGCAGAATCTTCTGTGCTGAAGGAAAAAGCAGTCCCACAGTTGATGATCTATCCCTGTCTCAAAGGTGGATGAAGCACAGCTGAAAAGCAGGTACATCTTTAGCAGTAATGCTCAATTGTTGCTCACTGCATTTCCTTAGCACAGTTGCTGTAAAACACATCCAAAAGCTAATCATCTTGGTCCCCTATTTTGGAAATACTTTTGCAGAACTGCAGTCAAGGTCAGAAATTATTTTCTAAGTTCTGCAGAATTTATATATATATAAATGTGGTCTGTAGCACCAAGTATGTGTTCAGAATTCAAACCTTTTCTCCTCATCGGAAGTAAATATCATATCACTAGAGTTACAGACCAGCTTTACAGGGCTCATACTCCCCTTTTTTTACAACAATTCTCATATTTGTACTGAAAAAATAAGAAGACTGAAAAGTCAGAAGACTGAGGCAGATGGTCAGAACTAGATAACTTTAGAGAAAAAAAAAGCAAAAAGCAAAACTAATAATTTTACACTGCTGCTCCAGGTAGATCTCTACACAAGTTGAGGAAAGATGGAGACTACAGCTGTAGAGGCTCCTGCATTACTTACTTGTATAGCATAAGCTAAATTCTAATCTGTTCTTATTTTCTGTTAGCTTCACAGTGCAACTAAATGTATGAAGAGAGCATTCTGCACTGACATGAAAGGAATAAAGCCAACATGGCAGCATGCCCTTCTCAGCTGAATTTGCTATTCTTGCTATTTTTACTGTGTTTTAAACATAACGTACACTGACATCATCTCTCCTTTTTCACAGGCTACAGTTGTTAGGAACACCACATACTTCCATGACAGACATTAACACAGAGACAAGTGAAACTGGGAAAAGAAAATATAAAAGCACACAAGAGAAAACTCTTAAATTTCATAGGTTTTAAATCCTATTTTTTGACATTCCTTGCATTTTCAACAGCAGGCCTCTTTTGCGTGCAGGCATCCAAGCCCCACATGACAACTTGTGCCCAGGTACAGCTGTCCAACTCTGGTCACTGCTGCGCAGACACACAAAGCTCTGCCTGCACATCTCTCCCCACCGACACGGACATGCCTTGTTCTCAGCCCCTGTCCCTCATCTCCTCTCTTCCTCTACCTGCCCCACTGAATCAAGCACTAAAGCAGGAAATAATTGTCACATGAAGCTGCTGACACATTTCCTGCTCCCCTGCAGCCAGGAGGGGAGAAAGAGGGTCTCTGGGGTCACATAACTCATCCTGGCATGCCCAGTGGGGCACACTGTTTCCAAGAAGATAAAATTCTGTAATGCATCCTGGCATAAGCTCTGCAATACTGAATTTCCTAGGCAGACCTTGACATCCCATTTTAACTGCATGCCTCAGAACATAGAGGACTGCTAATCCTTTTATACTCCACCCAAACCACTCGTGTCATGAACTGTGTCACAGGCAATGCTCACAACAGAAATTTCACATGATGAAAAATTGCTAGGTTTAGCTGATAGAAGCATCGAACAGCAGACCACATCCCAAATAAAAGCCTCACAACAGCAAGCCCCACCACTCCCTAACGCCATATGTGTAACACCTCTCTCTCTTCTACAGTAAAGGTGTAGCTTTTCAGTTTTTGGAAGTGGCCAATGAGGAACCCCCTCATCATGTCCTCATCCCTGTTAAACACAAGTTCTTTGCCCTGTCCTTCTGCATTTGACATTCAAGTAGCAAACAGTGGCAGATTTGCTGTGCAAGTAATTGTGCCAGTTCCATAACTATCATGACAACTTTATGCAGACAAAGTTCTTTAAAGCTGTGAAGATGTTCCTTTCTTTCCCCTCTGCTCCCCCTTCCCAGTTGCATAAGCCTATTTTTCAACACTTGACAAGAGAACGAATGCATTAGATCACAAAGGACCAAATCTGTTGCTGTTGTTTTCCTTTTAAGCTTCCTTAATTAGCCCTCCAGTTTTTGGAAAGTAAAAGGAAAGAAATGCACTGTGGTACAGAACTATCAATATTAACGAACAAGACAGATCTCCAGCTTTTAAAAATATTCTGTTTGAGGCTAAATCAGAGTATCTAAAAGTGGCCTATTTGGAATAAGTATGTCACCAAGTTCGATATTTAGGTCAGTTTTTGTGCAATAATTCTAGTCTGTCCTGAAAACAGAAGTTCTGTTCACCTCAGGACACATACATATAGGAAAACCAATCCCAATACCTATTCACCTTCCAAAACTTCAGAGGCAGAGCACGAGAGTGGTCTTGGCTGTGATAGATTCCACTGTTAGAATGAATCTGATTATACAGGAGCAATGCTTATTCTTAATTCAATTAAACTCCAGTCTCCACAAACACAAATTCAAATCTTTTCTAGCATACACCTATTTATTGCAGGAGTGATGCATTAGGATTTGTCTCCTTCTGAACCACCACTAAAAAGTCAACATTGCCAATATTCTGTGGGGAGAAAGACTGCAGAGCAAGCATTCTTTGCAAGCTTCCTTTCAAGACTGAGCTTGTTATTTAAAAGTTAAAACAACATCATCTTCTACCTCTTCTGAAGTATACAGAATATAGATATGAATTGCTTTTTCATAGTTAAAAACTGAATTGAGCCATTTTAATGAAGTATTTTACCAGGGATTTCCTTCTGCAATAAAATTTATAATTAAAGCTTTCATTACACTAAGTAAGAATCAGAAGCCTCAGTTTTCAGCAGCATGTATCAGGAGCACAAAGGAGAGGAACTACTCTGAAGAACTACTGCTCAATGTAAGTCAACACAAATGTCACTTTCAGAACAAATGTCATTAAACAACATCTATATTTAAAATACAGTCTTAAATATTATTCATAACAACTCACAAAAGTGCAAGTACTATATACAACACCAGTATTAGGGAAGAATCTGTAAACACCATATGACCTAGCCCATAGCAAGCAACTAGAAACTAAGTTTCAGAGCCATAACAGCACCCTTGCTAAATATGCTTGCTTTTAGAAACACAGTGCTTTACACAGTATTTTCTTAGTTAGCATGATTGTTTCAGCAGCTTTGAACTTGATTAGTTCCCAAACACCTGAGGGAGAATACCTCATATAAATGTTGGGGTTTTTCCCCAGCAATAGGAAATGAATGTTAGTTTGCCTGAACTACAGAGCTGAAGATTCAACTTTTGTAATTTCTTTATACATGTAAATCAAGTGTGGTACACCTTACAATTAAGCTCTTTGACACAAACAGCATCAGCTGGAGGAAATCTGAGCTACTTTTGAAGCACTACTAGTTTCCCTGTTTCTGTTCTTCAGAAACAATGTTACTGTGCAGCACTTCCCACTCGACTGCCTTGCATACAATCATGCTTGTCTCTGTTTTTCTGTCTCAGGACAGGAACCCCAAACATCAAAAAAAAAACAACTTGAAGTGGCAAAATACTGTTTGAAAATCCATGAATGCAGAATGCTAATTTTCAGGTTTGGGGGCTGGGGAGTTGGGGTTTAAAATGCCTTTATTTTTCCTCAAAGCATGTTTTACCAACTAAAAGAATAGCATAGTTTCTTCACCTCTGACAGTCTGAAAAGACACTTGAAACTATGTATTTTCTTTCTACACTTACATAAGAATGGGAGGTTATCATGAGTGCATGGGGATATGTTCTCATGCTGGCTATCATCCCGATGCTGTTAGTCATTTGGGTGAACCAAAGAGAAAGAGAGAAGCACAGCATGGCACAGAACAAGCTTATGCTGCCAGTAATTCAGAGGGGCTTTCTGGCCATTTATCTCTAGCTCTGAAGTTCATTGTTTTCCACTGTTTTCCTCACTCATTAGATTTGCCTTTCATTTATCTGATGTCAAACCCTCTGGAGATGAAAGGACACCACTGTCCTAGGGACAGCCCCAAAGCAGCAAGGACTCAAAAACCTGACAGACCGTGCCTCACCATCTCATAAAACACGCCTTGGGGATTTTTACCTTGAGGCTTAACAGACCTAAGCAGATATGCCAGAACAGCTTCTTTTAAAAGAATTTTAAAACTTACTAGGAGAAAAAGACCCTAAAAGACATTTTAAATGATGCATGTGCTAGAAGGTGCATTAGTTACTGTTTGAAGAAAGTTTGACATCCAATCAAACCTTTTAAAAAGCTCACAACCTAGGCTGTATCATTGGCTATCAGCTGGATAATACATTATTGCAATCTAAAGATAAAACAGATCTAGTGCTACATAAGTGTCTCCAAGTACCGCTACATAAAACTAAGTTGCTTTTACATAGTAAAGAGCATGGAGAGTCCTATCAAGTAAGGAACTAATGAGCAGTTTAGGGCTGACTACAAAACCAAATAGAGCACGCTGAGAACACAGTAAAAAAACTTCAGTTGCAGTAAGTATGAAAAATAGAATTGTTCAAGATATATAAAGCTTTAGCAAAAAAGTGGCAGGGATTAAGAGATAAAACAGACAACTGCAAAAATACCTTTCAACAACAGAAGGTGAAACTGAAGAGTAAACAAAAAAATGCAAGCCCTAAATTCCTATCATTAATTGTGTTCTTAGCCCAGTATAAAATTTACTTTACAAAGGTTTTAGTTAGCAACCTTTTTTCACTGACAGAAAATTATTTGCTTATTACAAATAACCCAAAAATCAGTTATTAAACTAGAGAGAGGTTCAGCAACACTTCAAAGCAGGAAAAAATTCCTTTATTCTAGCAATTTAATATTTAGGTTCTATGTAAGGAATGAATTTTTAAAACCCTGAAATTACTTTAGGTTTTAATAACACTGAAAAAATGCTTTTTAACTGAAATGTTGACAGTTATATTTGTCATCCTTGCTGTTAAAATGATCTCAGTAGATCCATCCAGCTGATAAGAAAATGGATGAAGTTCAGTACAGCACTTTGCTTACACAGCCTCAGTAGAAAGAAATGTTGGTGTAAATGCGGAAAAACTCACCTCCCTATTGCCTGTGCTCATGCCTATTACCACGAGCTCTCAATCTGGATTTTTCCAAAAAAAGCAAGAACAGCAGCAATAGCAGTTCTTGACCATCAAAAAGGAACAGTATTGCTGCATGGAGAAGACTGAACTGGGGGAAACTCTCCAGACATCCCATTCCCAGCAGAGTCAGCAGCATTCTCACCTTTGATGCTTGTCGCAGCCACCGCAGATATTCAGTGAAGTTATCGAAACAAATGTAGTAGGTCTGGCTTTGAGGTCCAGAGGAGCTAAATGCTAAACAGTGCTGGTGCTTTTTCACTTCTTCCACCTACGGCAGAGACACAAAACTGAGTCAACAAGAATCAAAAATCTCTTTGCAGAACTCCCGAAAGGCAAAGTTAAAGTGTGCCCAAGAGCAGATCATCAAGGAGAGCCAGACTAACCATCTCAAACAACCAAGCTGGACCTTGGTTGTCAAATAAATATGAAATCTACACACACAAGCAGGAATAAGAAAAGAAGAAGGAAAGAGCTAACAGAGAAAACCATCAAGAACATAAACATTTTAATAGAAACTGAACACCATAAAAGGTTTGCCAGTGAAACGCATTTAAGGCTGTTTTTATGCAACCTAAAAAAATACAATTTTTACTCCCCGGTTATTAAAAACAGGCTTAACAAAATGCTGCTCTTACAGTCCAATTAAATTCTTTGGCATTTCTCAACTTGTTAAAAAACACCCAGAGTACATCATTCTGCTACCATACACGAGAAGTCCCACACAACTTATGGTGTCAATGTCTCAGTACAGCATTTTGGAAAGCCTTTGCAAACCAGGAAGTGCAGAGTATTTATGGGGATGAGGAAGAATATTTTTTGAGCAATAATTTAAAAAACACTTAGTTCTGTGCCAAGCACCCTCCTCCCAAGCTTTGTCAGCAGAAGCCCTCAGTACATTTTTCTGAGCTTAGTTATCCTTTTCTTTTAAAATTTGTTGTCAACTTTCTGCTTAACACAGTCTGCATGTTTTATATCACATAAGGCATTTCTGTGCAAAAGCTGCTTAGAAATTCCACATTAAGCAATTAAAATGGTACATAATCTTTTCCCTTTTAAAATTAAAAGAAATATATTGAGATGAAAAGAATATTTATCTCAAAGAGAAGGCTGATGGGAACCTTAATCCTGTCCTTTCCAGCAATCCACAGCCAAGAACACAATTCACTCTCCAGAGTTCACACACTGTTGCCAAAAGAAGACAATGTTTCTACTTCAGTATCTCCCAGGAAGAGTTGAAGAATCATGTGAAGAATCATAAAAGAGGCAGGAAAAACAGCTCGTAGAAGGCAGCTCTGCTTTTCACACTGCTAGTATAGAATATTAATGAATCAACTCTAGTCTGCATATATAATACTGTGAAACTTGTTTCTCTCCAAATAACTCTTCAGAATTCAACTTACCAGAATGTAAGGTAAAGGAGGATTACTTAAGCTGTAAATTCATCCTCAAGATTATGATTCTCTTCCCATTACCTCAGTTAAACAAGCCAACAATAGTTTTCTGAAACACTGCTTAGGTTAAAAGAATGATGTTGTAATCTTACTGTCTTCACTACGTTTCACAGAAGAGTTAAGGTTGGAACAGACCTCCAGAGGTCATCTGGCTCAACCCCCTGCTCAAGCAGGTCCACTTAAAGCCAGTTGCCCAGGACCACGTCCAGATGCTTTTAAGTATCTCCAGGGGTGAGGGATATGCCATCACTCATCTGGGTAACCCATGGCAGTGCTCAGTCACCATCCCAGTGGGAAAAATATATTTGCTTGTGTTCAGTCTGGAACTCCTGGGCTTTAGATGTAATCTATCAGAAAAAAGTCCGGTTTTTGCTTTTCACAAGGAAAAATGTTTGTTGCTGTTAGCTTACAACAGACCACTACTCATACAATGCTGAATACTCAGAAACTCACACTATGTTCAGAATAAGCCCATGCCCTTATTTGTTAATTTTCAGAACTAAAGAATAATCCAGCATGGATAAAACCTCAATGAGGAGGAACGGCAGAGAGCATACACAACAGACCTGCATGTATCCTTTGGCTGTATGCTACTGCATACATAAACCACTTAACACTGCACACAAGAAAAAGACACTGATTGTGCATCCATTGCTTTTCTTTGTAGTTTTAAGTCAAACATTCTAAATCATTAAATATGACCGACCATAATCAAAAGTAATTTATATACTTTGAAAATCCCATTTATAGAAACAAGCTTTTGGAGGGTCAGAATGATCCTAATTGAATGCAATCTTCTCTTCATAAATAGACAGGGGTTAATCAAGCAAATAAATGAAATAAAATATCTTACTTTTCCACCAATTAAAGGGAGGACATGCATCTTTCCAGTCTGGCTTTCTTTTACTGATGAGACAATTAGGCATGTTCCACAAAGGATAGCTTGGCGTCTTGTCCATCTGTTGACTGGCAAATGTATTTTCCCTTTTCGAACGTTGTACATTCCTGAGAGCTGAATCCGTTCGGAGCTGCCAGTGCTGTGGGGCTTTCCTGAAATAGAAACAAAAGCATCCACTTAATCACAGAAAATCTTTGCCTCTTTCACTCAAGTCATCTTGAGACTTGATCAGGAAATTTTCAAGCTACAAACTGCAGCATGGCAAATGATGTACAGCTTCAAAACCATGCAAGCAGGTAATTTAATATTAGCTTCAGCACAGTCTTTTTCCATACAGGTTGGTATGATGAGGAGCAGGTCACATTAAATAATCTGCAATAACCATAGAAGCACCAATTAATGGTATCAGCCTTCTCTCTAGAACCTGGAAATCAAATGTTCATCCACAACAATAAGGAATTGGCTCCTGTTGAGTTCAGGAGGCGTGTGGTAACTGCAGAAGGGGGAGATGTAGTGCATGCTGACCCATATCTTTGCATTTCCACGTCTCTCCTGGCTATCCTTCAGGTCATGGATCAAACAGCTTCAAAAGCTTCCCAAAGAACACAGGCCCTACCTCCCCCAGCCCACACTGCTCAGTCCAACCCCCACAGCAGAGGCAGCACACTCAGCCATTACGTTAGCAGGGGCAATGCAGATGAAATCCCTCAAAGACCCTGCTTTAGTCTGAGTAAAGATTTGGAAAGAGTGAGGTTATTTTGTGTATATTCCAACGAATTCATTATTTTTAGTAATTCAGATTATTAGCATAGCTATCAATTAGACCAAATCTGTTAAATGACTTTAAATGCCTCAGATACTACTAATCTAATCTATTAATAGGATTCTACTCTACAGAAAACATCATGAGCGATGGCAACACAAAGACAACCATCTCTCAACTCTGTTCTTTCAGGATGTAAAAGGGAGGCACAATTTACTCATTCTAATCTGATTTATCTACACCAAGTTACCCTATCAAACCTTAAACAGTCCAGCCCAAATTTGAGTAATCCAAATACATGTAAGTATTTTGCAAACAGAGACAAGAGCTAATCATGTTCAGGTTAAACCAGTTCAAATTTATGTAAGAACACCAGTGTCAATGAACTTTGGGAGGGAGCTCCCCTGGATAAACAAACCAAAGGGTATGTTAATTTCAAGTAGCTTCCCTATCACAATAAAAGATAAATCACTAATTTCCCCACACTAATATTTACCACAATTCCTAAATACAAGGAAATAATAACTCATTAGGACTCCAGAAAAGCAGAGTTGATTCTAACACTAACATTTCAGAGCTGTGCCTACAATCTCCAGCAGTGACAAGTGCTGCACACTATTACTTCAACTTGCTATTATTCCTGCTTGCATGACAGCTCATTTGTCTCAATGAGTCTGCTCTTGCCTTCAAATTGTCTACAGAAAGATAGAAGACACCTACCACATGCCCTATCCACTGCCATTCTCTCAGCCCTGCCCAGCCCATGCCAATTCTTGTCCTTATCTTTAAAAGCAGCCTTTTTGAATCTTCCTGCCAATTTAATGAGCCAACACTTGGCACAGTTACCCTCAAGCCTTGCTCTGCTCTAATAAACACCAGCATTTAGGCTACCAGCATCTGCCAGTTTGGATCTGCAGGAACATCACTGTTGCTTGAAGCTGAAACATGGCAACTTTAATGCCCACAAGGTATCAGCATCAAATTCAAAAATAGGTGCTCCAAGAAAGCAGTAGTTACACTGCCAAGCAGTATAACTACAGCAGTATAATCCACAGAAGCTGTGGATTAACTCTTTGTCTAACACAGGGAAATGGGACACGTGTTCCGTGCAAAGCCACAAGACAACTGATAGAGAATACAAGTGAGTAAATTAGAGTAACTCAGCCTTAACAAACACAAAAGCTGAACCAAACACTACATTTGGAATATGAAATATTTAGTTCTTATAGTAACTGAGAATTAATCTAGCTTGTGCAAAATGTCGCAGAGCACTGATTAAAGAATTAACGCACATAAACAACCACATCTCTGTAATGGAGTAAAAAGTGCTTGATAAATACTAATAGCACAACTGTATAAGGAATAGCTGTCAGGGATGTGTGCAGCTGCACCTCTAAAATTTTGTTCTATGACCTGATTCTTAGGTCTGTTCTCTGACTATGTGCTCTCTAACTTCCCAGGAGAAGCAGAACATGCTGCTGATAGAAACCCCTTAAGACTGCAAGACATAAATTCAATCTCTTGGGAAGACAAGCTCATTTAGCATTTCAACAGAATCAAATGCAACTTTCACAAACATTCAGGAACAAAAGGCATAATTTGCACTTAATCTGGGCAGACCTGTGTCCTAGAAAACACCAAACCTCAGAAATGTTTTAGGAATATCTTGGATAGGAAAGAGCATGAGCTCTGGTTACAGTGCTGCAGCCAAGATGCTTGGTAGGAAACACAACAGCATTCTGGGGCAATCAAGCAGTAGCATGCATTATCCTGCCTAGTCCAGTGGTAAAACGACTACCACACTTGGTACTCACACTTCATAGGGAGTACTGGAAAGCTAGTCTTGGGAAATTTACAGGGGAAAATAAATTCAGATGCCTGAGAAATCTGCTTTCTAGGACCAGACCCTCTTGGGCTAAGTACATTATGTTAGGCAAAGGTGGAACCACAAAACTACTCAGAAGTCTCTGAAAAGTAGTTCCTAAAATTTCACGTAAATTCTCAGCATTTGTAAGTCGCAAGATTAGTACCATTAGTAAAGTTTACTAAAAAACCTGGAAAAGAGCTATCACTAGAAGTATTTCTGCTAGATATGAACTGTATTTTCTCTCAAACTTCATATTTGACTAGAAAATTACTGGAATATGAACTTTCAGTTACTCCTACAAATACAAGAGAAAAAAAAAGCAGCCCTTTAAACTTCAAGGAACCCTTCAAAGCATTTAAGGTGCTTTTTTCCCAGCAAGTACTGTCCTTTGCTAAGTGAAAACCAGAAGGTTTCTTGATGAGAACATACAGAAATAAACACTGGACCAATTTCATTAAAGCAAATGGTTTCTCTCTTCCATTTCTTGTCTACTTCACTACATAACCAACCATCTGGTTGCACCAGATGATCTTTCAAGGTTCCTTCCAACCTGGGCTCTTCCCTGATTCTGTAACTTGAAAAGCTCATGTTTAATATTGGATCACATGTTGTTGCCTGAGACGCAATCTGCTCACATATTCAGTTTTCTTCCTGCTTAAGGACTGTCATCATTGATATTTGATAAAACACTGTGATACTATTATCATGCAAGTGGGGAAAAAAAAGGAGTCAAAAGCTACTGGCTTATTTTGATTTTAAACAGAGGTTAATCAAGGACATACCAACTAGCTGTGGAACTAAATTCCTAGATTCATAAATCCGCCCAAGTATTTTTTGCAGGTAACAGTGAGCAAAAGCCATTTGAAAAGCAGCAGCCTTGCCTACTAAAAAATAAGCTTGGACAGACTAAGCTTTAAAGAGCTCAGGTATTAGCTGCCAAGAGAACATAAAAGCAGGAAAAGTTTAAATGACAGTGTGCTCTGCCACAGCAGAAGTGGGATGGGGTTTGGAAAGAGTGTGAAGCAATCTAAGGCTGGCTTAGATTCCTCACTTCAGGGAGGAAAGCAGCAGGTGGCAGAGTCTCCTGCAAGAGGGCTCATGAGTGGAGGACGTGGGAAAGGCTCAGAACTGCACCTGCCTTTTCTATGACCTGGAAAACAACCAAATCAGAAGGAAGTGACATTTTTTCTTCCAAGAGTACAGAAAGATGGGGGGTAATTTGGACTACAGCTGAATGCCTTCAGGCCATGAATCAAGCACCACAAATTACGGCATAACTACAGCATCACCACCAAAAATCTGTTGGTTTTGAGGTACCCTGCCTCTAACAGTGCCAGTGGAAGCACTGTTTTCAGTAAAAGCACCAGCAGTCCCCCAATCTGCCTCACAGACCTCCAATTCAAGATTTAGAAGGCTGCATGAGATTCACATACTGAGATGATTCTTCAATTTTAACTAACCCTGAAGGAAGCAAATGAGTTTTCACAAGGGCTTGTGATAATATACCAAAGCCAACAGTCATGCAGATAAAATGGCAATGATGATCCTTTGCGACTTGAAACATAAATTTGAATCCTGCCAAAAACTTAAAATATAATTACTGTTGCACTGATCAGAGTGAAGGCAAATAAGCCAAAACATCCAGAAGAGTCACATACCAGAAAATGTTTTTCAAATGCTAAGCCCAACCAAAGCAGTTTGAGTATTTTAGCAAGAAACCATAAAAAAGATTATTTTTCATTCCTGTCAGGTCTCCAAGACTACAGCAACTCCTAAGCACCCCCACAACAGGACTTTTGTTCTGTGCAAGGCATTAGAAGAGATGCCTCAAGGAATTACGAGCAGACCACTCATTTGGCTATCTTGATATTCATGGCTGAATTCCTCTCAGTTTTAACTCCTCCCAAGTCCTGGAGGGAAACTAGCAGTATTCACAAGAATAAAGAAAAGCAAGGAATTTGATTGAAACAGCAGGACTGTCTTTAGAATCACAGAACCTACCCTGCTTCATAGGAAGCAGAACGGGACAGGGGTAATCTTTCCATGATGTTAAAGAACTAAGATCTCACCACAAGCAGCCTGGGAAGCTCCGGGTACACAACACACTGACATCCTGCTTGGTGTAGAGACTTGAAACTTTATTAAATAAATACCCACAGCCACTTGCTTTGGATTCTGGAGTAAAGCTCTTTATCCCAGCGATGAAAGGCATGTGGAATAAATTACCAGCAGAAGTTATAAAATACCAGCTCATTATGGGACATAAAAGTACTTGGGGAGGAAAAAAAACCTCTCTTTAGCAATATGGCTGATTAAGTTGCAAGTACTTCGTATTCCCCCTGTTTGAAAAGTACAGCCAATAAAGTCTGTCTCTAAAGAGCGACTTAAGACATTACCAAAATAAGAGCAGGGGAAAGTGTTGACATAAGAAACACGTTCACTTCTGTGCAGCAGGTCTTATTTTTATTACTAATATTGGTTTGATGGAATGAAAACTAAAAATTCCTCGTGACCTGCATGGTGCAGGCAGCCCAGCCAGCTGGAGAGACTGCCCACCCCCCAAGCCATCTCGGGTATTTGCCAGTGGTAAGAGAGGCTTAAGTTATTATTCAGCAGGAATACTGTCGAAGTTTGAGACTTCTCAGAAGTGACTGAATTCACTCTGAGTGCCTAATTTAGGGATGTACTTCTCCTGCTACAGTTGGGCAGCTACAGAGATCATCATCCTCCTCTGCATAGTTGGGCCCCCAACCCGAGGCCAGCATTGCATCAGCCCTACCACATCAGCTGCTCCTCGCACGGTGTCCCCGAGCCCCTTCAGACAAAACAGGCTGCTTTCATTTCTTGCTTCTTTTCACTGAGAGGCCTTAGGGACAGCTCAAGGTGAGCAGTCCAGCATGGAGAGCAGAGGAATGGCACGTAGGGGCCAGAGCTGTGACATAGTGGCTGCTGTGGAGCGGACATGCAATCAAACCCACCCACGGCTTTCAGCAAGTCATTTCAGAAACAAGATATTACACACACAAATATTCTGTGAATTTCAATTCTTGTACGCATTGGAGCAAAAGAACACCCAAAAACCACCATTCAGTTTTGAAGATTTTGATCTGAATCCAGTTGGGAAAGCTGGGCTATTCCCTAGCTGGTCAGGGAGAGCCAGCAGGGTGGGTGGCAGCCCCTGAGTTCACACCTGGAGAACCATCTCCACCACCTCACTGAACTGAAACCAGAACAGCTCATCCCACCTCGCCTGTGAACCTGCAAATCAAAGCTCAACACTGGTCCTGCCTAAATAAAAGTGCAGAGAGGCCTCAATTAGCTCAAAACGTGGAAAGCCCTTGAGTGTCTTTGCCCACCTTTTGGGAAACTATGCTGCAATTGTTGTTGCTGAAACCTTACTGCCAAATCATTCTGCAGATTTCTACTTTTGCTCAAGTCCTTTCATTAAATACAGACAAAACTGTCTGCAATGTTTTTGAAGCTTTTCAGTCATGTAAGGCTGTTCCCCTTTCATTCTCGTCAAACTAAGGACAGCAGTGATGACTTCAGGCAAGCTCCAGTGCAATGAGATAAAAATAAAGCAGCAAGTGAGATTTAAAAAAGAAAAGAGAGGGTGGCAAAGAAAGCAAAAAAAAAAAAAAGAAAAAAAGTAATACTTCAAACTATTGTACTGCTCTCTTTTTTTTTATTTGAAACGTACAAAGAAAACCTACATACAGACCCCTGCTTATTAGAAGTATTTTTTCTTGTCCCCACTGTTTTAATTTAGAAACGAAGGCACAGAATTAGCAGGTTTTATATTTACCTAATACCAAAGATTCACCTCACAGTCTCTACTAGCAGGCTGCTTTTGCAAAGGTAACAGACCAAGAATATATATCAAAGTTTCACCTGTCAAATCATTCCAAAATTAGCAACTGAATTCTTTCCCTCAAAGCTACTTAGACTCTTAAAGATTGCTGCAAGACTTAACACAAGGCTGCAGACTGATTCTATACTGCTTGGTCAAGGAGGAACTTGGTTGCCATTATACTGTTCTTAAGGGCATGTAACTATCAGCATAGTTCCATAGTTTACTCATTATACTCCTCATTCTGCTGCACCGTGTATAGTATGGATACTGGAGGAAACAGAATTAGTTAAGTATCCTTTAGGAATTAGCAGTTCAAGCTCTACTGTTAGAAGGCTCTACTATCCTTTCACCTGAGAAAGAAAAGCAGACTCCAGATGATGAATTTTACTGAACTGTGTTAAATTCATCCTTTTCTTTAAGGAAACATTCAATATGAGACAAAATTGGCAGAGTAGAACACAGACAACCCTCTAGTCTTTGTACAACATGCTCCTCCTACTTTACAGGAAAATCACCCTTAAAAGCAAGGATTACCATTACGTGATATGATACAATAAAACATAGTTAATAGTTCTATAGTCATAATCCTACCCTCCACTTCAAAGTAAATCCTCACTGGAGGAAAGGTTTGTATGCATTTAATACAGAAAATATCCCTCTTTCCCCATTGAGACAGAGTTTAGTCTTCGTTCACTTGATCATTCCCTTTACCTTGTTCTCAACAAGACTCACCATCTTGACACAGGAGCCCTAAAACCATGGTACCAACACGTCCAAGGATATCACAGGCAAAATGCAACAAAAATCCCTTCTCTGAAAAGCTTTTCTATCAAGTGCCACGTAGATCCATGGATGATGGCTGTAATACCTATAATGTCAAAACCTAAGTATCAAAGTATATAAGCAAATATAAGCAAAAGCTTCTGAAGGAAAACCTAACAGTGATTCAGCAGAATTCATTGAAGAGTCATTGCTAACCAGCACAACTCCTACACTAGGACAACCTAATAAAGGCAACAAGCTAAAGCAGGATATGTAGCAGTGGACAGGATGCTATTTGCAATTTAAAGCACCCAAGCACAGAGGAAATTCATCTGGATTACTATGTAGAGACAGCAAACACAAAGCCTTGGAATGCAATTGCTCTGATTGTAGCAAGTGAACTCAAGATCTAGCTGCTTCAATGTTATTTTGACAGATTTTGAAGTTCAGTTTGTACAAGCAAACATCTATAAACACACAGTGACCACCAACAAACTGAAAAGCCACCTGGTTCTTAAACTCTTCACCCCATCTATCCCTACAGACTACTCTTGCAGCTGAAACACGGATCCTTCACATTCACTCTCAGACCTTTGCATCCCCATTCACTTCACTTGTCTGCAGGAAATCCATGAGGCAAGGTTGTTTACTTTAGCAAAATAAAGGCACACTTGATGTCCAAACTTCTGCTTGGAAGCAGAAGTTTGGTTTAACTTTTGTATTAAAAATACAATGGAGATGCAGGCTGAATTCTGTTGTTTTGTTAAAATATCTCATTTTGAAGAAAGCTTATAAAAGGGAGAGAGTCACCTAACAAAATTCAATACCGACTCTTTCGGGAAAGAACCATATGTCACCTCTCCTAGGAGAAATAACTGAGATATCCTGAAAATGTACCATCAAGAAAAAAATGTCATCTTCCTCCTGTGCTTTAACAAAGTTGCAAAAAGCTGCAATATTGGTCTATAGGCTTCCAGGAAGTCCTATCTAAAACAACTTTCCCATCTTGAAGTTAGGATTCATTTAAGGAAGCTACTGACTAAGTTCTTCAGTGACGTAATCTACCAAGTATTTCTGCTCAAAGTAAATTTAAAACAAAGTTAGTCTTACACTGGGAAGACTTGTGCTAAATTCTGGTTAAATTCCTTACATGTATTTCTTTAAAAGAATACTTTTAGCAATACATTTCAAGTTATCCCCAATTAAGATGGCCTCAAAAAACTCCACTTTCAAGTTTTACATTTCTATGCACTGATATTAAAGAGGTGAAAATGTAATAGATGGGGGCAAAAAAAAAAAAATACTTACAAAGTCACCAGTACTTGCCATGACTTTTATGACAGCATGTACAGCTTCTGTAGGATGGGACCTAGTGAATGCTCAACTGACCTTTCCCCTTCCTTCCCAATTCAGCCCCTATAAAGCACAGCTGAACAAAGTGCTGAAAATGCACTTTTTTTCTGGTGAAGTCATGCAAAAATTGAATTCTACTTGTTATACTCCAAAAGCACAATAAAGCCACAAGCACAGTAAAATCCCTGGCATCCCAAAGGATACTTATCCTGTCTAAAGCAATTGCTGTATTGGCAAAAGCTCTGAGCTAACCAACTGTTTAGGCAAAGCTTGAGTCTTGATGGAATTGAAGAGCAAAATTACACTGAAGTTAGCAGCAGCTTTCAGGTTTTATCAGTGTTAGATGCTCAACATGAAGCATGGCAATGTAGGCTCAAAATAACCACTTGAACGCACACTCCTCTGAGAAGGAAGAATGACAGCCCCTGGCAGAAGTTCATCAGTATGCCTCAGTACTACAACAGAAATGTAGGAATTCATGCTCCTTTTATCAGCAAAAGCTTAGCAAACCCCCACAAGCCCTTGGAACATACCTGCCTTGCCCCAAGGAGGGAAGATGTGGGTGGTCAAACATTTTTTTAAAAAGCTACAGAGGAACACATGTGCATGCTAGGTCAAGAATTGTTTTGCATTAACTTCTTACATAACACAAAAGTTATCTTTCAAAGTATTCTAGACTAAAATTCCATCAACTGCAAGATGATTAAGCTACTTTGTGTATATTTAAACATATTCAAGTTCCAAGTACAGTGATTTTTCTCCTTGTTCTTTTATCAGAAGAAACGAGTCAGGCATCCTACATATCTAAAAGCATGTACTAATCTAAATCCTTGTTAAGGTAAAACATTTTAAGTATGACACTTCCTACCACTGTAGCAGCATTGTTGCACAGATCAAAATCTAAACTCAAGATTTATCATCAGACCCAACTGATAAATAGCTTATATCAAAATAATTCTGGAGAGTATTGCAAGGCACATCTATTACTAGCACATCTCAACTATGTCTGGTTTAAAAAAATCACAAATAACTGAGATATGAAACTATACTGAAAAATACATAACTTGTTCAGTCAAGTCCCTCCAAAGTTTAGCCCTGCAAAGAAAAGGCCAGAATTCTGGATTTGGAATTGGCAACATCTACAATCAAAAGCCACAATACCTAATAAATAAAGAGAGGAATTAGTATGTAAAGATTGAGTGACTGCTTTAAATTGCACAAAGACAGAGAAATACAAAAGTCAGAAGAAACAGCACAAGCAATTAGTCAGAGACTTATCCGTCATTTAAGATTCAGCTTCATTAACATAAGATTTCAAGCTATTGCTAGAAGGAATCCTGGATGACCTGACAATCCAATCTTACTCCATCATATCAACTATTTTGTTCACAACTTGCTAGGTAAGTCCATACATGTTATGTCTATACCTTGGCTGCTTTTTTCATGTACTAGTCATCAATATTTACATGTGCATGTGATTTTATGTAGGATGCTCATACAAACCTTTTGTTTTAAGGAGCTAGTCAGAGCAATCTTTGGTTCTGACTTCAGTAAGGAGGCATGGAGCACATATTCAGCAGAAAGTGAGAGCTGCAGCAAGACACAAGGACACTCTTGGTTGCCTCTTTCTCCCTCTCCTACAACACTGTAGGGACCATTCCTAACACCACCTTAACAGCCCTTATTTTTCACTTCTCTCTTATCAGCAAAAGCAGCTTCAAAGAACCACACAGAAGCCTGGATGATGAAAAAGGAGAGACAGGATTTGCAGATACCCTTGGAAAGCTTCACTACCTGGATTTCTGCCTGCTTATAGCCATCCACCTTGTTTCCTTGCTGAAGAACACAGACCCTTTGATTCACACTAAATTGACTTCAATCATTCAAGTGTTTTCTTTTTTCAAATTTACATGACAAAGGTTGGATTATGCTGATATACATTAAATGTGTGTCAGCAGCAAAATTCTGTGCCTCAGACCACATTCCACAGGGGGCTAAAAAAGAACACAAGACAGAAGGAAAGCTGATTTTATAAAGTGTGAAGAAAGAAACAGTGGGGAGAGATATGCATCATGAAGGAACATGAAAGAGAACATTTTCTCAATGCTTTTCTACCCCTGGAAACAGGCAGAGAAGATTTATCACATGCCCACAGATATCAGGTTTGACACAGTTTCTTCTCTTTCCTACCTCAGAGACTAGGAGTAACTGGATAGCATATGGGAATTGTCTAGGAGTGCACATCATACGGTTTTATTACAAAGGAGAGGAAAAAACCAGAAGACATTGGCTTTTTCCATTCCCTTTTTAAATTAAATGAACTATCACACATCTGAGTCATCCCCAAACCCATCATTTTTCTGTCCAAAGCACTCCATGGGTCTGTGAAAGGACAATCACAAGTAGTAGCTCATAAGCCTGACTACACTCTAAAAGTTTCTTCTTTGATGCTATACATCCCTGTAAGAAAAATGTTGAAAATTCTCACACCCACAGCAAAAGCAGGAAAAAGTGTGTACAAAGGTCCAGATTCCCAAGTACACAGTCTGATTTGGAGCTCCTGAGGCCTCAGGAAGTTATCTAGGAGAAATCAAAACAAGTTTTGATATAAATAAATTTCAGCTTTGACAGGAAAGTGAGCGTGCTAAAAAAAACCTCAGGAATTTAAATTCATCAGAGCACCACTTTTTTCAGAGCTCTGGTTCCTGATAATTTTAGAAAAGGATCCATAAATACCCACCATGAATCCTTTGTACAACACTAGTAGGATCAACTTGAAGCTGGGGCTACTCATCCAAGTTTTCTCCTTTCAGTGAAAATTCCCAGAGGAGTCCAAAAAGCCCACCTACATATGGGAGGACCCCATCCTGAAAGTCAAGCATCAGCTTTACTGGCATTTGAATCCAAGACCTCTCAATAACACAAAAGCAATCCAGCTGAACAGTGTTCAGTATAATACACAGCACAAGTAAGTCCATTTAAGTATATTGATTGTGGTCAGACCATAATAGTATTTCATTCTTCTGCCCTACAAATGAATGCTTTCTCTACCATTGGAAAAAATATTGTGGCTACACAGAGACACAGTAGTTAAACTGTTTACTTTGAAAAAAACTGAGCAAATGAAACTGTTCTACCCTCCATCCTTGCCCAATGCTAGCATCTGAAAACAAAAAGACCCCAACAAAACCAAAATCATTCCTCTCCAAAGCACATCCTTTCAAAGTTCAGCACATCTTAAACTTATTAAAACTGTATTGAACACTCCACCCTGTAATCAGGGGTAAAACCTAAAATATGCAAGATGTCATTTAAGCAGGCTCTCCATTTTGACCCACCCACTCTCGCTGACCAATTGTCTTTAGTGCCCGGCTCCTTCCAGAGGAAGGGATCACATTACATTTGTCTTTCTGAAAGCCATTTCACAGGTCACCTCCATGCAGAAGAATGGAAACGGCCAGGCCTTTATGATCACATACCCTAATGGCAGAAATCCTCTCCTGTGCTATGTCTCTTGAACAGAGAGAAGGAACAAGATCAAAACCACCTCATCTGCTTCCCCTGCCCAGGGATCCAACTGTGTGAGTGGAGGCAGCCACACATCCACAACAAGGAACAGCAATAAAACTCTCCTCTCTAAAACAGACATGAAGCTTCGCTGTCAGATAAACCACAGGAAAGGTCTGCGAACCTCTCATTCACAAACATTTGCAGGATTCAATCTCTAAAGCGTTTGGACAGATTTTGAAAAGAATCCTTCCCAAAATACTATCATTTTGATTCCTCTGCCCACTCACCCTCCTTTGAGGGAGAACTGAGACTCCTGAGGACTTTTTTTTTTTTTTTGACACTTTCTATTTATGTTCCAGATATCTTCATCTCCACCTCAGCAATAAAGGAAAGGAAGAAGTCAGGGATATATTATAGTTGCAGCACTTTAATTTATAGTATCACAGCAACAAGAATTTATTCAGTGAAATTTATTATTAGGAGCAAAACAATAATTAATTTAAATTACAAACTGTTTACTTTGCACATGGGAAGCATGTTGGGTACAAAATGCCAAGCATTGCCAAACTCCAAAAGAACATTATTCTATTATACTTCAGATCTGTAGAACTGACATTTTGAATTACTTTTTTTAATGGAAATTTCATATACAGTATTGCAACATTAACAGATTTAATGAGATACTCTAACTTCTAGGCATTTTAACTACTAGATGATTTCTAGATAGCTAGACAGATCACTCATAAGGACAATGAGACTAAACTGAAACACCATAAAATTATTCAATGTAGCATTTTTAATGAAAAATAATCACATCATGGAATCACAGAATATGCTGAGTTGGAAGGGACCCATCATGATCCTTGAGTGCAGCTCCTGGCCCTGTACAGGACCATCCCCAGACTCACACCCTGTGCCTGAGAGCACTGTCCAAACAAGTCTTGAACTCTGCCAGGCTCGGTGCTCTGACCAGCCCTGCTTGAGAGAAGGCTTTCTCTGGCTGGAACACTGCCACCAGCAGAAGCACCTCCCCAAAACTTGAGGAATCAACTGCTTGGCAACATAAGCAAAAGGCAACCAGTCATCAGGATCTGCTTTCAGCTCCAAGGAACACTGGCATATCTATTTTGGTTTTGCTATCAAACCTAGAAGAGGAGAAGAAGGCTTGAGAACAATCTTACACCATGGGAACATCTACAAAGTTGTAATGGGAAGTAGGAAGGAGAGAGAGAATTGCCCCTCCAAAGCAGGAAAACATTTCCCCTTATTGCCCCAGTTTGTCTTGCTCAGCATTCTACTCTAATCTGAGTTTTTGTAGTGGCCTCCTGCTGGTTTTTGAAGCAAATAAGCCAGTGACCCAGAATGTAATTAAGGGAAAGGAACTGTGTAGTTTACCTCATCCAATTTGCATTTTGCATACTAACTCATAGTATGAAAAGCTGTTTAGACATACTTTCTCTCACTGCTCTACTGAACTATTAGCTATTAGAATTGTTAATATAATGTGAGAACTCACTAGGTGAGTTTAAAAACACTTTTGATTCACATTTACTTTAATCGTCTTTTTCCTACAAAAGCATACAGTTGTTTGGACTGCTCACAAGCAGAGAGGCTTTGAGCAAGCATAGCAACTGTACTCAAACACTTACACAACTTGGCATTTCAGCCATTCTTGGCCAGTTGTTTTACCCTATAATCCACTTTCCTTCCATCTCCTGGAAATGCTTTTGCTAATCCTTTGCCTCAGGTTTTGCTACTTCCAGGGCAGAACTTACCACTGTCTCCACAAGCTGGCTTGAGCAGTGGCTCATGTGCTCCTCCCCAGCAATGACACCAACAGCCCAAAGTCCTGTTAGGAAGGCTTATCCCATAAACCAACACCACAGTTACTTAACAAGGCAGAGATCACTTCCCTGAAGCTACCTTAAATTCATGGTAAAAAATTATACAAAGCACATTACTAGACCAATGCCCAGCCTGGAACTAAGAGTGCCGTATTAGGCACTGAAGCCTGACAAATTTCTACATTTGAAATAAACTATGGAAAGCTTGTACTAACAAACTGTAGGGAGAAGGCCATCAAATTTGTAGGACAGCACTAAGGAATATTCTACACTAATATACACAGCAAGCCAACCAGAACTTGCTACAGAAACAAAACTGGACACTCTCTCCAGAAAATAGGCTCTGCTTGAATTTGAACTTGGAGACTTGGAGATTTCAGCTCCAAGGATGCAATGATTTAGCAGCTATCACAGAGGTCTTGTCTTACTGAATCAGGAAGTACAGTCTGAAGACTTCATGTAGTTTCAAAATTCTTTGAGTATCTTTGGAAAATAAACTCATCAATTCACCAGAACCTAATCACTATACGAAACAACTTTTTAACAACTTAGCTTTTTAACTGAGAAACTTTTTTCCTTAAAGTCCAATCTAAAAGAGATATTTGTCTTAACAGATTAACTTGAAATAGTCAAATCTACAAAACTTTGTCATTTTATACTGAGAGTATAGATCATCTCTGAAGAAGACTGTACTGCTATACTGGATCTTTTGTTTGGTTGGTTTTTTGGGTTTTTTTGTACTAGAAGCAGTTAATTTATAATGAACATAAAGATGATCTCTTCTAAGACATTTAAAGCTAATGCAAAAAAGACATTCTGAATCCACACATGGTATTAAGTTTTTACCACATAGAATCCAATGCATGGAAAGAAAATTCTCATGTTCCCTCAGTAAAGTTTGCTTGTGGAGAATGTGGAGATCTGAGAGCACTATGCTAGGCCTCAGGATATGGGATTGAAACATAAACTTCTATCCCTTACTTTTCTCGACTCGTAAATTTTACACATTGTTTACCATTTTGGGGAGGGGGAAAAAGAGGAAAAGAAAAGAAAGCACAAGCACAAAATTGCTTCTAAATCTTTCTATGCAAGCTGCAAGCAGAGCAGCTGTGTTCATCCAACACTCATTAGGGGGGAAGAAATTTGTTTTGGAACAAAGTAAATACAATTTAATACTTGAAGTTAGACTTCAAAATCTACTTGCAAACCTCACAGTCCTAACTAGGTACTGTCACAATGATAACCTCAGTACAATAGCTCAGGACAACATTTATATTTCTTGGAAATAGTTGCAACAGTGAGTTTCCCTGTTACTAAATATAATCTCCCCAGAGATGCATCAGACAGGCTCATAACTCTTCTGTAAAGGCAATCTGCTGAAAGGTAAAAACATGACAGCAGCAGTTTTAGAGAGGGATCTGGCTGGAAAAATGGCAACAATGAAAAAAGCACATTCAAGAAATCTGCCCTCTCAAAGCACAGGACTCTTTATCAAGTCACCTTCAGCTTTATCTACTCAAATAAAAAAAGATTCTGGTTGAATAAGGCCATTATTTGGTCTATTCTTCTAAATTTCTCCTTAAGCTAAAGGACAGCAATGCTCCAAGGCAATGCTAAATTTATTATTTAGTGAAAACAAAAGAGGAACAGAACACATTTAGGACACATTTCTCTGAGGTATTACTGAAAGATAAAAGACACTATCAAGCACAAGACTTATCCAGCATGGCATAGATAGCTTCTTCCTGCAGATATACCTTTGACAAAAACAAAGAACATAACAGGCTGCAAAGCTGTCCAAAGCTGTTGCACACTTTTCACCTAACCAGAATGTCGGTCATAAAGCCACAATACCACTAATTCACAAAAGACAACTTCAATTTATTAAAATTCCATAGCTACGACCAACTCACATATCTATATAAGCTGAGTTGCTGTCTCCTCTCCTGAGAGTTAGCCAGCACTGCACAGTAGCAGGCCAGGAGTAACATTTTAAAGAGGGCAAGCCAACAGCATTTACACTCATCTGTAGAAAAAAGTACATTCAATCTTCATCATTAGAGATTTAATATTCTGGTACTGTTCCTCAAGTACAGCACATAACACACAAGTACAGAGTCAGAAAGGTAAAAAAACCCCATGAATCTGCCAAACACAAAAATACTCTGTGACCAGATCCCTCGACCTGGAAGTAATGCAGATTTGTCTAGATTCTGTAAAAATCCAAGCACATTGAAACTTAGGGTTTTTTTTTTTTTTGTTATAAATTCCTTCCTTTAGGAATAAATTACAAGATACTTAAACTATATTCAAGCAAAAGGTGAAAACCTTCTATGGGCACCACTAGTAGTACTAGCTACTCCTCAACAGACATCCTCCATCACTATGCATCCCTTGTCCCACTCTCCTCTCCATGCACAGATAATGATCCAAATAACATTTTGCAGTCTGCTATTATAATGCAGTTCGGCTGATTTTTTTCTCTGTCTTTCTATTAATGCATTACCCCAAGACTTGTCATCCCACTGCTCTGAAACAAAAATAGTACACTTCTGAAGAGAACCGAGCCACTTGTTCTTATAAAAAGATTATCATGCCAGTACAAAGGTTGTTGTTTCTAACAGAGTTACTCAAGCATCCTGCAATAAGCCATTCAGAAGTTCATCGTTACTTGTCCAAACAGATTAGTCATATTAGTGCTGAAGCAATGGCATTATGTAAAACTCTGATCTGCTTCATTAGCTCCAAATCATATTTACAAAATGCAGCATGCTACTTCAGCATGTCTGCAGCAATCAGCAGTTAAAACACTTTATTTTACCATCACCCACGATATATGAGCACATGGGTAGCCAAAGCATAGCCCACGGGTGCTGGGCTCTCACAACTGCCTGCTCACTTAGAGCACAAAAGCTAGAGCCCATGGAGAGCAGGAGCTGCAGCTCTCATCACCTCATCTCAGTTGTAGTGGGTTTGGGCAGAGGGGTAGCCCACAGACAGACAAAGGCAGCAACAATGTGCTGCTCCATTTTCGAGACCTTGTGCACATTTATATCTGCTGATGAAACTGAGCCATTTTCCAATGGACAGAATTTAGATACTTATTCAACTTGACAGAATCAAGCTATTTAACAATGGGAGGAGAGCAGAGATGAAATAATGGGACTAGGATGTTATGAAGTGGAGCAGAGGTAGAATAAATACTGACATACCCCATTGTAAGTCTCTAGCTGACATTATCGAGTTGGCTTTGGAAACTAGGACAAGTGATCTGAATCATGACAAAAAGGCTTTCAAATATACACTGTCTGCTCTTTGTTTGGATTTGAAGAAAGCAAGCAGCTTCTCTGAACTGGTGGGTACATCCTCAGAGCTCTCCTCTTGAGAGTCATTTTCAATGTACCTATTTAAGATGGAAAGTTTTCCACAGAAAACAATCAAGCAAGTTAGCCTTTGGATTTGTTTGCTGTGAGAAACCACATAGGTTATTCATGTGCAGACAGCAAGGTGCAATACGTAGGCCAGACAGAAATTACTGGGGAAAAAATTTGCATTATGGTTTATAGGGTGATAGTATCATATCTGGTACCCTAAACCTGGTTCCCATAGCTCACCACTTGGTGAGGAGCAATAGTGGGGGGAATATGTACTTTTCACAATAAGTAGATGGAAAACTTTGTGGTTTTTCACTACCTGATACTGTAAAGAGAAAAATATGTTCCTTCAACTGGTCAAGAAAATTCATGGCTCTGGGCCAGACAACACTGACAAACTTAATCACATCACTACTCTCCCCTTGCCCATTTATGAAGCAAACTGTATTTTCAAGGTTACTGGAACTTCTGATTCTTGATACTGGCACAAGCCACGTGACTGCAGCAGAGCTTCGATGTCTGCCCCTGCTGCTCTGCATGCCCCACACACCAGCTCAACTCAGTCTCTTCCACCATAAGATTCTCAAAGACTACCAGAGCCCAATACCTGTCCCAAGCCTACTTACCTGCCTATAGGCCCTCTTACACACGATTTATTACTTTCTCACATATACATTTGTGCATACACTTAAGTTCAAAGATGGGGTTGACAGATCCACACAGGTTAACACACAAGCAGGAATATGTACTGCTTAACTCAAACTCTCAAGTCTACTGCATCAGCTGCACAGGAATTATCCCAACCAAGTTCCTCTATCAAGATCATGATGCTTTTTTGGAAGATGTAGAAACAGACAAGACTCTATACTGAGACACACTTTCCTCAAAGAATCCTTGATGGCAGTGGAGGAGTTAGTTCCACTCTTCTCCAGTGTTCAAGAAAGTAATTCTTTGCACTTCAGTTTCTATTGAAGAAAGGAAATGTCAAGAGACAAGGCTAGTAAACAGATAATGGTAAATGGCATTTCTGAAGAAAACAATGCTCTACTAGAGGTGCCCCTCCCTTGAAGCAACAAGTGCTGTTCCCACCATCATCCATATACACAAGAGGGTTAGAGGCTCCCAAATGTGCAAGTCACTGGTCCTCAGAAAAAGTCGAAGATTCTACCTAAAATTCTGTGACTCTATTTCACATCCCTGAGTTTTTTTCTAAAAAGGACCAAATCCATAAAAGGCAAGCCATGCAGTTTCAGGAATTCCCTACCAGTGATATTAAAACCAGAAATGAGACTCTGTATTTGGTGCTTTTTCTTTTCATTAGGCTTAAGAATCTGGGGAGAGAAGAGGTAGCATCATATTTTGCTGGACAGTGATTCAGTACTGCAGAGGTGAGTACTATTTAATTTCACAGCTTGCATAAATTTTCCATCCTTCCATTAAAGTGTAAGATTCCCCAGTTTAAGTACTCCCATATACAAACCCCAATTATTCCAGCAACTTCAGCCAGATTACTGTACACTGCAAGAACAAACAAACTCAAACACCCCCACTCCTACCCCAAAACCAAACAAAACCCCAGAACACTCCCCACCTTTTAAAAAAATCACTTCTGAAAGGGATAGACATACACCAGACAGGCATCTTGAATACCAATTCTCTGATCAGACTGGCTATTTCTGGATCAGTCTTTTTGGTATGTTCTGTTCTCACAGCCACATGAAACTACTTTCCACATGCCACAGTACACATCCCAGCACCTGAAACACTAATGCTATGCCAAGTCACATGATAGCAAGGGGGAAAAAAGTACTATTACACCAAAACTAACAGCATCATAGACCCCTCCTCAATATAGTCTCCCACTGGTTCCTTTTTTTTCTATCTTCCCACCACAAACATGGATTTTCAAGGTCAGTCACCTCTGTGTAAAGCACCAGAGGACTGCCAGGGTTTTAAGATGCTCCAGGCAGATCTAATCTAAGAATATTGCTTCCGATTTGCAAGAAGAGGTTTTTGCTTCTTCCCCATCTGCTGTAGAGTGCAAATTTTGCCATCCAAGATTACCCTGCAGAGACCACCAGGAGGGCACAAAGCTCTTTCTCAGGAGCAAAGGAGCCAGCACGCCTCCAGCATGCACAGTGGGGGATGCACATCACGACGAGAAGTGGCACTCAGAGATAACAAGTAGTGACACCCACCAGTGTCAGCTATCAGGAAAGCACATACATGGAAGACCCCTCTGCTCTACATGGTGTGCTGATGTGTTACTCTAGTCTTCAAGTGCAGGAGAAGTCACCTGTTCCAATATAAAGTTCTTTTTGAGACTGATTTATCTTCATCTCTTCCAAAGCCTACAGGAAAAGACAGAATCACACAAAGCTAGAAAGCCTAAAGTGAGTTTGTCCATGTTCATTTCTCAACCAGAAAACAGCTCCTAAGTCTTACTTGCACATGTACTTTTCTACTTGCTCTAGAAATGCCAGTGGCAAACAGAAGCATTAAACAAAACAGCTCCATGCTCAGATGAAAGATATCTTTACTTCAAACAGAGATGAGATTCCACAGCACATGTTGTGGTTTTCAGGAACAGAAAGCAAATCTGTCACTTAGAGACAGATAAGCCCATCTTCTGAAGGGCCTTGATGCTGACAAACTTCTGCAGCTAAAAATCCAGCTCAGATAAAGTTTCTTTTCCTCAGCAAAGGTAGCTTAAAGTTTAGGGTGAAGTATGCTTGCAACAGAACTTCAAAGCAGCTGTATACAAAATAGAAATAAATCACATTTCCTAAGCAAAAAAAGCCTATGTGTAATGCTCTATTTTTGATGAAAAGGGGAGATGGCCCATCTTATCCACAAGTTTATGGATTATGCAAGAGTGGATTCTTAAAGTTTAGAGCACAATATTTTATTAAGAACTAGATAAAGCTATTTTTGTTCCAACATTAAACTAAACTTACTCACTAAGGCACAAGAAAAAGGAACCACCTGCAAGTTCGAAGTGCTCCAAATAAAAATCTTTGTCTATGGTTTCCTGGAGACAACATTCTTCTGTAACATTCATAAACCATCATTTTCTCCCCAAATCCTTGTGCATTCTTAAACCAGAAAAAGAGTAATGAGTCACAGCCATAACTTAAAACAAGATTCCTAAAACTACACTGGCAACTTCAAAGTGGCAGATCAACTTCACCACCTTAAAAGGATAAAAAAACCCAAAAGCTGAAGGCTGCTGATGTTCAGTATTTTCAGAGCCACCTCAGATGTGGCATCAGCAAACACTGCCCACACAGAAATAGCTGATCCACTCTGCAGTAGAGGAAGCAGAACTCTCAGCTGAGCAGAAATGACAATATTGCTCTTCAAATATCTCACTTGAGTTAACACCTATTGCAGCCAGAGACTACACAAATTCAAATACATACAATCCCTATTTATGTCTCAGCTGAATGAGAAATAAGCTACTCTGAAGCAAGTGAAACTAAAATTTTGTTGGTTTGAGTTACTCCTGTCCATTCACCTTTCCTTTGAAATCCTTCCTCAGAAACTTGGGTATTTCACACCAACTTCAGCTTAACTTCAATATTGATCTTCATGACAAAAAGATTATTCCTACAGACTGAAAAGACTTAGGTCCTGTTTTTAAACTACATGAAATCCACTCAAGTCCTGTAACTCGTGGTTCTCTTTTTACAGCTTAAATCCAGCAGTGAAACTCCACAGTCTGAGGACAGCTGCAGGATGCTTAATCTCTTTGATTTTTCAGGCTTTGTTACTAAAGTAACAAAAGGACATTAAAGCTCACACCCACACCATGCAAGGGGTACAGAACAACAGGACCAACTTAGCAGGGAGGGGAAAAAAGCCATAAGTGCTTCCCAGCTGCAATTCACTATGCTGTCTAAAACTAAAGTGGGGATTAAAACACAAGTCTGCACTCCTCCTCTCTCAGCCTTCCTACCAAAGGTCTGCCATGTGACAGATTATAGATGTCTTTCTTCACTCAACTTCCACAGCTATTAGTGAGGAACGCAGACAGGAGTAACCCTACGGAAGCCACACTGACGTACTCAGAATCAGTGGCATGACACGGAGGCAAAGAGCAGAAACAACAGTACCAGTCACAAGGTGACAAAGTTAGGTATGCTTTGTGAACAACTGTCAAGGCACCACAAGATTTAACAAGGGTTAGTCTTGTTACATAGGAGAAAGAAAAAAAAATCAAAAAATCCACCAAAAAATTTTTGATTTTTTTCATCAGTAGTTTCTCAACAGTATAAAGATAACTGCAATGCTACATTCTTTAAAGAAAAACTTTATTCTGTCTTGTCAATTAAACTGAAAGTTTACAGAAAATACAGTAAAACTGACTACAGGATAAATTATTTGGTGTAATAAATTAAAATGCTAAATAACATTTTAAAATTAAATTAAACAATTTGTTGTTAAATAAAAATTAGACTTTTATTACTCCATTTACCAAACAATAAAAAAAAAAATCTTATCAACAGCTAGTGCTTAACAGTTATCCATCCTTTGACACTCACAGCAACTAAACATTTCCAGCCTCTCAAAAAAACCCCAAATTTAATGCTTTTTGTACTCTGCTCACTGAGTTTGCCCATTTAATTTCTAAGGACTGTCAACTTTCCCAAGTCTCACTTTTTCTAATTAATATTGCAATAGATCATATATGCTTAGGATTGTTTCAGCATTTCTCCACATCCATACAAGAGCTTGCAGCATAAATCACATCTCCATCTGCCTTGAACTGAGAGTCACTTTCACTGTGGGGGAGGAAGGATTAAAAACCCCTTGTCTGATAATGACTTGTCCATGTAGCAGCCTGATTTTCTTTTTTTACAGTACAGTCAATCTAATTCATCTTTTAAAGTAAGGGGAGAAGTTACTTTACAACTGACATTCTCATAACACTTTTGAAGACAACTTTTGAAGCCTTTTGAACTAATACTTTGAGTAGTTTCACATTAAAGCAATATACAGGGAAGCCACTCTTAAAACTTCTAGCACAGATAAACATTTGGTGCGTTCAACATCAGCCAGGGCAGACAGAACAGCAAGCATGCTAGTTACTCAGAACAACACACTTCTCACATTGTAGGAGGAAACAGTATGTTTATGCTGCTGCTGCATTAGGCAGTCCAGGTCCTTCTGCTGCTGCTATGGGGCTGCTTTGTCAGCAATGATGAAGCACTGAATACTATCTTTTCATAGTATTTCAACAGCAGAGCACGTAAGCCAGGTCTCAGTAGTGTAGCATCAACAGTGTCAACATGAGTTTTGCAAATTGCTGCAGCCACTTCTCTTTATGTAGAGGCAAGCAGAGTCATGTGGGCTCTGCAGAGAGGTGACTTAATTCTGGCTCTTTCTCTTCCATACAAGCAGTTCAAATTGTTTCACCACAAGGTTGCCATCTCCCCAGATCACTTCTGCAACAATTTCCCCCTCCCTCTCTCACAACCCAAAGGATTGCTCCCTGAGTTGCTTCCCTTCGCAGACTGAAATCTCCATTAAATGCCCAGCCACCAGCTGCACACTGTTCCTCAACAATCTAACTTTAGCAATACTGAAACAGAACAAAAAATGTCCCCCACCAAAATAATATTAAAAATATCTGTCAATTGACTCCATATACAGCCACCTCACATCCTGCCTCTGCACTCAGAATACAAAAGTGCACATTCCCTTAAGGCTCTTCCTCAGACCATGGTTTCTTAACACCATGTCACCAGTTCAGCAGCAGGACCGTTCCAAAGGTATTCTCATCCCTCCTACCCCCACTTATGCAGTTAATTTCCAGTGTTTCTTTCCCTTACCACCCACAGCCATGACAGTGCACTTGTTTGTGGGAACACACTGTTTGTCAGACCATGAAATTACCCTGCTACAAAACAGCTATCTTCTTTTAGTTTTTTTAAGCTACTGTTGCTCATTGAATCCTCTCAGAATCCAGTACCTCGCCCATCTTCTCACCTTTTAACTTCCACACCTGCTAAGTGCAAGTGACTTCCCTCACATGTTAAAATTCAGAGAGATAACAATAGGTCAGGCAGCAAGCTCATGAACCAAATACTTTTGATCTAAACTCCCAAACTAACCATAAACACTACACAAAATTTCATTCCATCCCTCCCACTATAAAAATTTACACCACTTCAATCAGTCTTCAGAAGTGATGGCAACATGTGGTTTTCAGTGCAAACACAGACAACAAAGGAGAACTTGCCACTACCTGGACATGCAGCAGGAAAACACTCAGGCAAGAAGTTCTAGAGCTACATGTGATTTGTGACGTGTTCATTTGCATGTCAACATCCAAATCAGAGACCAACAGCTGAAGTAATCTTTAAGATCTGTGAACAAACTCAGAAAAGGTAAAGAGTAACAACCAGTTGAATGTAACATACCCAAACCATGTGGGCTAAATCTGAACCTTTCCCATGCCGAAAAACCACTAAGGGCATGTACAAAGTGCACACTGGTCTCCAAACTACAGCTAGGGAAACCCCCAAGCACTTCCACAAAACCAGTTTAGATTATAAAAGAGGAGCACAAAACCTACTTCAGATAGTGTTTCAAAAAGGAAGAAATTGACCACAAGTCCTCATTATCTTTTAAGTTGTATTTATTTGGGAAAACTTGTTGAACAAGTTGCTTGCCTGTGAAACAAGGCATCACCAAAAGTTGCAGCACTAAAGCTAGCACATTGCAGACCTTGATGTCAGTGCAGGTCTCTCATTCCTTGGCAACAAGTCTCTGTATTATTCCTTTCAAACAAGCCTCCCAGCTGATACATCGAAGCAGAACATGCTGATTTAAATATGTGTCAAATCTTTCTTTAAAGTAGAAAGACAGCCGAGCTGAGAGGCCACTGGGATGAAATGTACAGCAATACAGAAAGTTACATTACATGAATGTGCTAAAAGGGGCTCATATCCTGCTTTTTGAATGCTCTACAGGCTCCCTGCCCATAGGTTTAATGCCTTGGAAATGCTATGCCAGAAAAGTGGGCTATTGTATTAACTAACCAGCAGGAAAAACAGCAACAGCCAGGAATGTCACTGAAAAGCAAGGTCATGGAAACTGAGTGCTACAGTCTAGCATCTCCATCAGATAGTCTGACACTTCTCACAGAAGTCTGACACCATCTGACTCTTTCAAGTAAATATCAGATATTTCAACTTCAGTTTTTACTGGATTAATAAATGCATAGACTAACAGAGTGAGTTGCTATAGTTCACATAAGAATGATATAAACTAAGGCAAAAGTCTCACATGGCTATTCCTGCCCAGGCAACATGTCCTGGTGGGGTTATTTTTGTGCTGTTGTAAACAGACACATTCCATTCCACCTGTAAGGTCAGCAGCAGCACCTCTGCGCTCCCTCACCCATTTGTTTTTCATAAATTTGCTCCAGTTTGGCTTTTGTTTTAAATACCTTGCAATGAGTTTTAAGCATTTCAGAAGCAAGGAAAAAAAGCAGCAGTTGAGTTTTACTGTGTAGCAGCCCCCAAAACAATAGATATCTTGCAAGCTAAACAGTCTGCAATTCTGTTTAGCTAACTAACATTGGTTTTGGCCCCAGGTACAAGAGAAGAAAAAGGATAGGTTTGATAGTGTTTTCAGTTTTCACATTCTGGATATTTATTATGCTAGGTGTCTGTGACATTGTGCAATCCTCTCACAAGGGAAAAAAACTAAGAGCAGAAAGAAATATTAAATTTCTTCTTTTTCCTGTAACCCCAGAATAGTTTTCTTATTCTCATCAGAGCAGCTGTAGTATTTGCAAGAAATAGTAACAGAAAAGGCAGCAAACTGATGAATTGGAATAATGCTTGCATTCACTTATTTGCATATAACCTTCCAAAGGCCAAAAACTTTGGAAACTTACCTTACATGTCTTAAAAGATTCTATAAACTGAGTGACAAGAATGGCGAACACAGTTTCACATACTCACAAGTAAGGTGAGAATATCAAGAGAGGAATTTGTCAAGGCTTCATTAGTGCTTAGTTTCCATGACAACATTTATCACATTTCCATGACAAGATTTATCACTTACTTCTAAATCAGTTCATTTATAGAACCTTTTAAGCAATACAAGGTAAGTTTCCAAAGTTAGATACAAATAAGTGAATGCAAGCATTATTCCAATTCATCATGTTTGTTGCCTTTTCTGTTACTATTTCTTGCAAATTCTTGATCCAGCATCTGGAACAAGTGCTCCTTATGTTCCACAAAGGCTACAAAACCTATGAACTATGACACGGTATCCTCAAACTCATCGTGAGGGTTTACTGTTTCACTTAAATAACTACTTTAACAAACGGCTGGGATTATGGAGAAAATTCACTGAATTCAGATAAAAACTTTAAAATGTCTCCAAATCAAGTGACAAGATGTCACAAAGTCTTAAAACAAAACAAAAGCAACAATAATAACAACAACACATTAAAACTACTATCCACAGAAAAACTAGACTTTCATCCATACTAGAATGCCTTAAACACATTAATCCCTCATCGATGCCTCTACACTTGCAAAATTCTTTAAATATCACTTCTCAATTTGCTATTTACTGTTTGAGTCCCCAGGCTGCTTGCTCTCAAACTTCATATCTGAGCTCTAGAGTTAATGTGAAGAGTCAGATGGAACAGCCACAGCTCCCTGGTGGAATATCCCATTCTTGGTTAAGCTCCCTTTTTAATATTTAGCTCAGTGCTAAATATTAAAATAAATACCAGAGATTGCTTTACAGTTGCAGTTGGTCTTGGGCCAATTATACTCCTGGTAGTTTCTTCCAAGGGGCATAGACTTGTCTACAGAAAACAGTGAAGAAAAGCAACACCACTGTTACCAGGCTCAGCAGTGTTTTCCCTGCTGGAGGCTCAGGTATCCTCCATGCACTGGAGTCCTACAGCATTTACTTCAACACCCTTCCTACCCTGCAGCAACCCCACTTCAGCAGAGCCACAGTTTCCCTTCTCTGCTGCAAGAGGGAGGTGAACCCAATTTGGCACTCTCTCCAAAGCCACTACCCATCCACAAAATCCTCCCATGTGATGATGTATTTGTTCACTGTTCGTATCTCCTGCTCTCCCAACCTAAAGTATGAGCATGAAAAATAAAAGAAAATCCCAAAACTACCATGGCTCTGGGATTCACAACTGTGATGGCTAAGACCCCTTCTTCTCAGTGCTAAGCTGCTACCTATAGTATTATTTTGACAACTACAGTGTGTTTGAAAGAGCCTTCTTCCACACTGATCAAGGAGAGAATGCAACAAAAACAGTATTCAAGATACAGGAATCACAGGACTGTGAGGTTACATAGCAGCCTGCTCCATCCACTACAGTAAACAAGAAAAGGTATTCCTCTCTGAAGCAAAAGAGCATAGATCAGGTATTTACTCAGCCATTTCAGAGATGAAAACATTTAATTACCTCACTGTAATTACCTACACTAAAATTAACCCAGGACCTTTGAAGAAAGCTCCTCTTTGGAGACAAGATAATCACCTTTGCCCTCGAACACCAGGGAAATCTGTCCTCTGAAATTCACACCATCTGCATCTACAGGAAGGGATGTTGTAGAACTAGATATATTGTAAGTAACAGATAATGAATGTGAATATCACTTTTAGAATAAATAACTTAAATAAGAAAATTACCTTAAGACATTTCAACAGCGATTAAACAACATTTCAGTGACTCATCTTATTATAGCAGACCACAGGAGACCAGTGTTCCATCATTAGGAAAGCTATAATGATTCACAGGCACCACCAAAGGGACAAATGTGATTCAGAGCTTTAGGCCCCTTAAAAGAGGAGAGACCTCAGGGGAATCTCCATGTCCTACAGAGCACTGGTAATTCCAGGTTCATTGCTGGCAACGTGGGAGCAAGATGTCAAGCCAGGAGTGACGGAAAATTCAACTTCACAGCCTTCCACACTGCATATTGATCAACTTCTCTCAGTCAAAGCAAGATCTTCAGAAACATCCTTGTTACTAAGCAGCCATTTCTAAAAGAGGCAGGGGAGAAAATATTTGTTTTTCAAATACCAAAGGACAAGGGAATGAAGAAAGGGTGAGGGAGAACCACACAGATAAACAATTGCTTTTCATCACACCAGGAAGTGCAAAAGGACAACTTGTAATTGGTATAATCACTGCCTCTGCTTCTCATAAAGGATTAGTTTTTCCTAATTACTGTAAATATTTTTATTGCCACAGTTCACACTGAAGAGTAAACAAAGCTGGGGAAGCAGCTCTCACAGTCCAAAGGACAGAAGGAACGTATCTCACAGTGCAGTCACTTCAGACTGCAAGGACGCTGCTGGCCTTGTGAGCCAGCCTCATCCCCACTCCTCTTCCTCCTCCAGCCCTCCCTCTAATAGACTGAGAGGCAAAGGCTTGCTTCTTAATGCCAGACGTGATTTCTCCCCCACTACTTCTAAATCCAGCTTCTCCATAGCTGACTGCAACATTACTCCCACCTTTCCCTCCTCTCCCCTGCAACTCGCCTTCCCTTCCTTCCACTGCGTTCACCCACACTTAACTGAGACCAGAAAGCAACACAGCTGCCTAACAAACACACCTGCCCCACTCTGCTTGTTTACACTGGCTTGTACTGCTTTGGTTTTGTCCTGCCTGTACACTAATCTCAAGGGCAGGAATTAGTATTTTGTACAATGCCTAGCATTGCAGGAACCCAATCCAATTATTCACAAGCGCTCCTGCACAATATGTTATTAAATGTCAGCTTGCCTATGTACCAATTTTATTGTTTTTAACAGTTAGGCAAAGCTAAATTCCTAACTCTGGTTATTGAAAAAGTCAGCTTACACTTTGAAGCTTAAGAAAACCAACCAAACAAAACACATAAGGAAAAAAAACCAAAACTATCACCTCGACTTCAAAAAAGAAAAAGTTTGCTCTGAAGATTTCTCCACCTCACTCTCATCCTAAACCTATTTGTTCTATCAATGCTACTGAATTAGAAGAAATCAAAAAAAAGGAAAAAATCAGCACTGAAGGAAAGCCATGCCTTTTTCTGAAGTGAACTAGGTATTTAAGGCCTTCTAAGCTGAAAAACAGTCTTACAACATAGTTTTATGAGATGGTAAAATAAGTCCATTCATACCAAATCAACTTGTTTTTAACCAAAACAGATGTAAACTCATCCCTCCAGAAACACAGATCATTTGCAAGCAGTTGAAAATGGTAATTCTGCGAAAGACTTCTGGCAAGCTTTTGATAGCTTCTTCATCTGTGCAGTGAAATACTATGAAATGAACTGGTCAGCAGGCCAGAAAAGATGCAGAAGGCTCAAGGTGAGCCAGGTCTCCTGAGAGGCAGCAGGGACACTTTCAGTGGCAAGGGTAACAGAAATCAGAGGGAGCAGCAAGTAACGGAGGGCTGGTCATCAATGCACAGCGCACGAGAGGAGCAGGAGCAGCAGAGGATGAAAGCACACACCAGCCAGTGTGAGAAGAAGCCATGAATGATCATGCAGGTTCAGGTACCAAACCAGCTGACAGCCCTCAGAGGCCAGAGCACCAAGGACAGCTGTAACTGCATCTCATCAACTGGTGAGGGATTTCCTTCCCAGCAACTACTGCCACTACCTTGACTGGTGACTGTCAGTTTTGTGGGTGGTGTTTTTAGTGGAACATCACTGTAAATCCACAAAGAGGTGCAAGGCAAGTGATCCCATAAAGACTCCTCTTAAAGAGAGTTCAGACAAAGTAAGTCTTGTGGTACCAATGGAATATCTAACCTGGTGGCAGCTATGAATGGAGGGGAGGAGGAAAGAAATTGTTTCTCACAGGATAAGTTTACAAGTAGCTGAAAAACATAATTCTGCAAAAGTAATAGACCCTGGCTTCCAGAAAACTATTAGCAGGCCTAGATGAAATTCAGATCTCTTTGGCTAAGTGGGAATGGCTAGCCAGCAGCCAGTATGTGAAACATTTTGAAGCAATTTAATTTAGAAAGACCTCCTTTTACTTCTAATGCAGCTGGGGAAAACAAACAAATAAAAATCTCCACAACAGCAACGAGAAATACATTCAGCATGTACTAACCCAAGACACACACGGTGGTCTTGACAACAGGTCAGATTTCACATCCTTGTGTAGCTATTTTGAACATATGAGTCTAGTCTGTTTTCCCACCTGAGTCAGAAAAGCTCCCTGCTACTAGGTCAAAAGGACTGACTTCATCCTTGAGAATATAAATAGACAATAGTAAATAGGATTAATAATGTTGTAGTACTGGTACAACTCCTAGTAAAATAAAAAGCCAGCTCTGAAATCCACAGTTTAAAGACCAAGATGAGATCTGATAAAAGGGAAAAAATAAAAAAGATTGATCTTCAATCTTTTTAAAGTGAAATTTATAAACCGTGATCTATTTAGTTGATTAAAAGGAAAAGGGGCAATTCAGTATTCAAGTCTCCTCTCTCCTAGATGAAAAATTCAAGAATTCCAGACTTAAAAATATGTAACAACAGACAATGAAGAAAGCTGAAATTAAACATTTTAGGCTACAAGACAAAGCAAAATAAGTGCTTTCTTAACAGTAAAATAGCTTAAGAGCCCACCCAGGAATCCTGCAGAACACAGGAGTACATTTTATACACACACACACACTCTGCAGTTTTGATTGGGTGCTAGAAACTTTTCTAAAACAGAACGTCTTTCCAAACAAAACTTCATGTAAAGGACTTGTAAAACTTAAGCAAGAAGCTGGACTAGCTCATAGGAAGTTCCTTTCACCATGAAATTGATCATTTATTCTTGCAGGCTCATGGCAGAGAACCTCACTGATCAGCAGGGAGCTGAAAATACATGTAATTTTGTTACACCAAATCTGATGTCAAGTCCAGGCACTCTGCAATCTCCAAAGACCGGAGTCTCAAAAAGAAAAAAAATCTCAACCTAAGCCATTATCAACCAAAGCAACAGTTGAAGTTGTTACAATGATTTCTACAGATGCTAAAAAGACTCACTTCTGGAGGAGTGCATCCTTCCAGCTGTGTAATGGCTCAACACCAAAGCTTCCAGTTCTTTTAAAAACTTCAGACCAAGAAACCAGATGTGCTCTGCTAAGAAACATTTTCAGGAATCTATACCATTAGTGGAAAAAGTAGAGAGATATCACTTGGAGCCATTCTGAAATTTGTGGCATCTGTCCTACCTTCATGGCTGATTTTGATTTTGCACTTGTGAAGATTTTTTTTCCCTTAAACTCAGATTTAAAATTAATACTTGAGCTAAAGAAAACCTGATACCCACTCTTAATGTTTCCCACTTTTTCCTTTTTCTTTAAAAAAAAAGGATGATTAAAATCTTTTTGGACAAGATAACACACAGATATGTTGTTAGAATTTAAAAGACTTAACCTTAACCTTAGATAATAACCAATGTTATTATCTAAGCAGCATACAGTGCCCTTTCTGTTTCTTGCTTCAGGAAGCAAAACATAGCAGCATCTCCTCCCCCTCTGCTCTCATAGCACACTGGACTTCTCCAAGAACAAATCCTGTCCCTTCCAGATATAAGCAAAACAGTGCCTTGTTTTTTTCAAATTAAGGACATCTTAAGGGAGCAGGGTCTCACAAAGACTTTTTTTTTTTAATTTAAATCTAAATTAGGAAATGAACAAATCAGCTTTAGCAGAGGAAGACACAGCAACAGAGCCAGGTAACCCAGACAATGCATAGTTAGTGCTGATGGTGCCTTTAGCCATCACACAACATCCCATGTAACATTAATTCAAATTTAATATATTGCCCTCCCTTACCATCGTGGAACTTATGTTCAGTCTCCCCTTCTTATATGAAGTACTTTGCAAGTTAAGAGCATGCAAGAATGCCAGGAACATAAAAGAAACACAAAACAGCTCAAGGGGTGTCTCACACCTTTGCCTTGTGTTTTGTGAACCTACCAAACAACACTCTTTGCCACAGGGAATAAACTTCACTGATTTTCTTCACATGAAGAAAAAGGCCATTCCTGAAAACTGCTGTGGCTCTGAAAGGAAGGTCAAGAGAGTTTAGAAAGGATGGACTTTTTACATGCAGAATCCCAGAGAATTGAGTGACGTCAAGTGACTCATTGCAGACCAGCTCAGAACCCTTCTGGTCTCTTTAGAGAAGCAAAAAAAAAAAAAAAAAAAAAAAAAAAAAGGAAAAAGCTACATGCCAGCAAGGTATGATTAAAGATATTTCACCACGTTGTTGATGTCTCCTTTGTTCTCAACAGCTCTCATCTAAGCCATCTGCTTTAACTGTTTCTGAGCATTTACTTCACTTTGTAGCACCTAGAGATCCTCATCATAGCACAGGAATCCACCATGCCAGGTGATATCTAAATACAAGCAGCAAACATGCACCCAACAAAAAAAAAAAAAAAACAAACCACCAAAAAAACAAACCCACAACAAAAAAAGGCACACACAAAACACACGCTTGTTCCAGACAGCTTACTTTTTTCAAGGACCATCATTCCTCTGAATGCCTCCACATTCCTGTGAAGAACATGCCTTGAATCCTCATGTATAACACAACTAACAAATTTATTGTCAGACAAAGTGCTTCTACTTTGTAGTTACTGTTTTTACACCCTCTAACCTCAGGTACACTCCAAATGCATTCTACACTAACCTCAGTTACACTCCAAATACTCAGAAAACAAGATTTTTACCCAACTACTACAACTTTCTCAATTTGCTAAGGAAGAGACTTCAGCAAAAATAAACTGGAAGCTGAACTCGTGTCAGGAATATATTATGAAGCTGGTGTGGACAACTGTCTGTCATCAGTTACTTGCTTCCCTGAAAAAAGGCTTTGAAAACATTAATTTTCATTTCCAGTCAGAGCATTATAAGGAAAATTGTCAAAGCTGCACCCACTCAAAGATATTCTAGATCAACTCTGTCAATACTAAGAGCAACAACAAGGAAAGAGTTTCCTACTTCCCAGATGTCAAGAGGACATGAAGAAATTAGTAAAGTTCTTCTCACCAGGCCTCACAAGTGGCATATGGTTCCTGTTATGAACAAAAATTCAGTTGATTTTTTTTCTGTGAGAAAAAAGCTACGACTATTGCTGGGCTGCTGCTTGTGTTATGGTAATTCCGGGTCGTTGTTGTTAATGGCTGGTTTTGCATCAGTAAAAGCCCTGGCTGGGGCGAGGCAATGGCGCTGCTCCGAGCCAGTACCGGGCGGGGACCTTCCCGAACAGCGAGGAGAAGAGACATGGGGGGGGGGGGGGGGGGGCTATGCAAAGTGACTCCAGGACCAGCATGCTGTGGGGGACTACGGCTCCAAACGCACGGAGAAAACCCCAAAAACAACGAGCCAAATAAGAGTCGAGAGATTGGAGTGATGTCTGGACGTGAGGAGCCGAGTGCTGAGCCTGCAGAGATGTGGAACGCCTTCGGAGTCCCTCTCGCCCTGAGCACGGGAGTCGTCCCCAGCGCCGAGACTGAGGGGGACGGGGCCAGGAAAAGTAACAACGAAGGGATCACAACGCCCTAAAAGCTCCCACGAGGACCGGATCCCCGGCTCTGCCCCTGGTGGACAGAGCTGCGCGTATCCTCCTCCTCTAAGTCGCCCTGGGAGACGCGACGGGGACTGCAGCCCTGCCGAGCCGCCCAATCCTGAGCTGATCACTTTTCATAAAGGCATTAAAAAGGAGAAGTCGTCTCCTGGCCCTGTTTATTTCATCGAAGCTACATCAGTTAGGCCTTCAAAGTTTTTGAAATTGTCAGCTAAAACTTAACATGAGTACACAGGGGAAAGATCAGAAAATAAAGGCTGGAAGAAGCTTTCACTCTGCAAAAGAACATTCACACTGTAAAAGGGAGTTTACCTGGGTAAAGCCCAAACCTTAGAACACATGGGTCTTCCTCTGGAAAGGAGACAAAATTATTTTATCTTCTAGTTAGCAGCCTCTGTCTCACTTACTCCCTAGATGTAGGGAACACTTCATTTCTCCAGTATCACATTCACTGTCTCACATGCTCCCAATTACCACCACAAGACAAGCATCATCATCATTCTGCAGACAGTTAAGGGAGACAGCCTTGCCCCAGGCCACAGTGAGTCAGTGGGAGAAGCAGGATCTCATCATCTCTCATTGCTCAGCTCCTTCCTCCAGACAGAGACGTTTTACTACTCCCACTGTCTTAAGAAATGGTATCTTGATTTGTCAAAGTACAATTAAAAAGAAAGATCTAGAAACCAAGAAACAAGTAACTGCTAAAAGCCTGCTGTTTAAGTAACTCAGTAAGTGCCTTGATAAAAACTAAGGATATAACCCACTCTTTCTATGACGCTAACTACTAAGACACTCTCTTGCCTGCAGTCACTGCATCTTTATCACAAATAAAGCATAAACTCAACAAACTATTTCCTTGTCATTACAAGCCTGATTTGTGCACAGAAAGTCTTTTATGTTTGCCTGCAAAAGGTGGACAATCACCATGCATGTCTCCAAAAAAAAAAAAAATCCTTCCATTTCAGTTTTCCAAGTGTGACTACAACAGTGGTATTTTTAGTACAACTTATGTCATAATTGGATGAAACTTGGGCATTTCGGGACTCGATGACAGCCAGGTTTCTTTCTGGTCACAATTTACATGTAAGTCTGTTTCTGCAGTTCTTGCACCTCTCTAATTCATTTGCAGGGGAGAAACAGGAAACTGGAAAACAAAGTAGCAAAGCCTAGCTCTGGGCAACAGTACACATTTTAAATGAAATTTTGTTTTTAAAAATGTAAAATATGCCATTATGGAAAAATTGCTTTCAAGCCTGTGAAGATGACACTCCAACACACATTAAGATGGCAATTGCTTTGCATATGACTGAACTGACAAGGCTCTGCAGTACTGATGTAGCACTAGAGCTTTTACCAAGTGATTTAAAGTTTTGATGTGGCTCAGGCTTTATAAGATACCCTGACAGTGCAAAGTCTCTGCTGGCAGAAATAGCAAAGAGTTCCTTCAGCAGCTTGGGCTGGTCTGTTTCAAACTGCAGTCTCCATGGTAGAATTTCCTCATCTGCATCAGACTGTTCTGCTAGCAGCCACTGAAGGAGTATTTAGAGGGGTACCACACACCGTGTTTAAAGACTGCACACCAGACTACTTCCCTCGAGGATGACAGAATTGAAAATAAGTAACATTTACTTTCATTGTCTCCAGAACAGGAGAAGAAAGCCTTTGTCTGTTTTACTGATCAAGTAAAATAGTGCAACTTAGGTGAGACAAATAACAAGCTAAATTAAAACTGTTTCAATAAATACTGCCTTGAAATAGTAACAGTTGCTTTCACAGCCTGTGTTGTTCCCGTGCTATGGAAATTGTGTACATTTAGTGCGAGTAGAGGAAAAGAAAAAAAAAAACAGAGAAAAAAAAGGTGGCAACTCTCAGCAATTTGTATGCTTAGGCATATTTTCCCTTTCATCTTTTCTGTCTGTTCCATTCCATACCCTTCATTGCAGTGTTACTGCTTTCTAGAGTCCCATGCTAGGAGAGAAACACGAGAAGTTATCCTTGTCTTCCAGCTCTGACTCTCGACCTTTGTTTCCCCCATCTGCCACCAGTACAGCACCCTTGCACTAAAGAACGCTGATCATCTTACAGAACATAGTTTGACTTGAAACTCCTACTACTTCTCTAACATTATTTTTTACAGCAGATAAAGTCAAGCTGTATGTATTAATAAGAAAGTTAGACACACAAAGTCAGCTGCAGTGCTCCAATACTGATGTGACTTTATTAAGCTTTTCCTCCCATAAAAGCTGTTTTACAAGACACAATGGACATGCCAGCAACCATTTCCCAGAGGGCTGATGGCATTATAGAATTTTTTCTTCCCCTCAGCACTTCCCATAATGATACACCCCTCAACTCAAAAGTGCAAACACATACATACACATACACAGAGAATCACATCTCCTCCTATTTGCCAAAAAGCCAACCAAGCCCTGAAGAGGAAGCCAGGTGGGTAATGGCAATCAGCCTGCTGCTCACTAAGAGGGATTTCTGTACAAGTCATTGAAGATTTGCTACTTCAGGATCCCCGATGAAAACTGCCCGAGGAGGGGTGTGGGTCAATGAAGACTCTCTCTGGTCAGTAAATACCAATAGTATTTCATACTCTGTAGTATATATTCATATAGTACCTAATAAATACCAATATTATTTCATCCTGTCCCCTTAAAAGGCTGGTGACCATTCAAAGTGCACCTGCCACGTAGTGGCCAGTTTGACAAAAATCTATGTGCTATCTTACCTGTCAGAGCAAGTAGGTGATATACAGACTGAAGCCTTTTACAGAAGGACACACAGGGTTTCCTACTAAATGGTTTCATTACTTCCATGAAAAAAAATACTGTCTACTAATCAAGTAATCCAGACAGCCTCTATGAAAGCTTAATATTAGAAATGTCAACTAGAGGCCCGCTACTGAATAATTCAAAGCAAGAAAAGGTCTCTCTCATCTCTTGTCATCTGCTTTGAGCTATTCTTTGGAAACACGTAACAATTAGTTTCAGCTAAAGGCGGCTGGGCTGAACACAGAATGATGAGGGACATAGGAAAAACAAAACCCTGTGAAATGAGAAGAGAGATTCTCACCTGCACAAAGCTTATGTTTGAACTCTATGGCTTGAATGAGAAGAAAGCATCTTTAGAATTTCTGAAAAATTCCATGAACAACTGGAAGAGGACTAACAACCATAATCTTCTAATTTTACAATGCTCCTCTGCCTTACTAAAGTAGTTCAAAGTTTCAGAAATTAAAACACATTAATGTACTTTTTTGGACAAAAGCATAGTTTGACTAGGACAACAAACAAGTTCTAACATATTTTCATATTCTGTAAGTGAAATATAATTCCAAAGCGAAAAAGGAATATCAAGTACAAATCTTTTTAAGTCCCAACGTTTTCAGGCCTGAAAAAAGTTATTCTTTCAACTTTCCAATCCTGGTCAGCTCAGTGAAGTTTTTTCCTTCTCAATATCATAGAGGTCTCCCAGTACATAACAGAAAATGAAATAAGAAGCCACTTAAGAATTTGACCAATATTGTTTCAGTTATGTAGGCAAGTTCAGCAAAATCTGCTCTTTATATTGTGTCATAACAAAAGCTGAAGCAACTATTTGGTATGGAAGGAAAACTGATCTTAAATCTAACAACAGGGAGCAAATTAGAAGGAATTCTCTCAGATTTTCTCCACTCCCTGCTAAAGGTTTTGCTGAGATGTATCCAAGTTTCTCTCACCCTCCTCATAAAACAAAATCTTAAGGACTCTGCATAGCACTCAAGACGTCATTGTTGGCAAAACTTCTTTACGAGAGAAACCAGTATTCCAGCAGCTCGTGGAACTAACAAATTCTTTAAGAACATTCAGACGTGGGTTTGCCATTTAATTTTAAAACCTGTCACCAGTCTTTGTAAGCCTTAATAGAAAAGGTACCAATTACAAGAATTCCCCATTATTCTTTGACTGCTAACTTAGCAAGAGCACACACTAGTAAGCTTTCCCAGGGACACAGAATACCATTCTTTCTCACTGAAGAGCTGCAAAGAAGCTGAAAGGAGTGATTTTTCCCTGCATTCCTTCTCTTTTTCATTATTTCATTAGTAAATTTCTCAATGCAATTCTATTCTATTTTTTAATTTAAGCAGTTATATTTGGAGAGAAACCACACAATTATTTAACAAGGCCAAAATCATACAATCTATTCATTTTGAGTGTCAGAGCAAATGCAGTTACATTCTGAAGTGTAATCCACTCTCACTCTGGTTAAGACATTAGTGCTTTCCCAGGTTTGTGTACAAAGAAAACGACTTCTGGAAGTTCTGCTGAGTACTACACTACACATAACACAAAAACCCCTACACTGTATGTTTATCAGGCCCCCTTGTCTTATAGCGGGCTGGAATCAACTGCTCCCTGCCTGAATTTTTCAATTTGCCTGAAAGATTTGAGACAGCAAGACAATTCCTCTTCTTCCAAATCTCAAACCCTTTCACAGTCTTAAAATCCCTACAACAGATTCTTCAGCTACAAATGAAAGGTCTCAATTTGAAACACCAGAAGCAATAAAAAACCCAAGAATAGCCTGAAACAGCCTAGCTTAGAAAAAAATCTTGTTCAAAAAAATCATTCATCTGAAGCCTGCAAGTGACTTTCTTTTTTTGCAGTTAAGAAAACTAGACTTAAATTCCTGTCTTTAATAACAAACACCAAGGGACCCTCTTCCACAACAAACACATATCAAGCACACTCATTTTGTAAGACTGGATTAAGTATTCAGCCAGAAATCATGCAGCAATTCCTCCTCTTGTTTTAGGATGAAATATCCTTTAGTATGCACGAAGTCCAACAGCTGGACCACGAGAAAGAGTTTATTAGTGGCACCTGAAGCCTTCATGAAGCATAAGTCATTTCCTAAACCTGCATGAAAGTTAATGAGATTCCAATATGGGCAAAACAGAGCACTGGAGACATATCATGCAAGGAGGCTGGTTACACCTCAAATCCTTTGCTGAATGCTCAAGCAAAGATGGAAATACAGGGGTAGGACACACACTTTGGAGAAACGAAGATCTACAACCTGCCAATGGAACATCATCACAGGAATAAAATGGGTATCTAAAAAGCTTCAAATTTAGGGGCAATACCAAAATGGTTTCTCATTGCCTTCTGCCAGCAACTCAAGACTTGAAACTCCAAATATTGTCTTTGAAAATCTAAAAAAAAAATTAGTAAAGGAAAAGGATATCCTTGTTTTCACTGGCATGTTATGTAAAAATAGCATTTTTGTATCCTATATGCAGTCTATGCATTGCAGCTCAGGGGGGGGCAGGAGCTCAATGTTTGACACAGCTGCTATCTTCCAAGAATACAGTTTCCAAATGACATTTCCACCAATTACATATACAGTAAGATTTTCAGTTGCTTGCAAAGTGATACAGAAGTTTTAGATTTTCACTGAAAGAGTAAAATACACACTGTGCCACAAACTTCTACTTCACCAGAATACCAAAGTGCTAAAGCTGTTACACCTCTCCCCTCACCAAAAACATACTGCCCTACCTCTTCCACAGGAAGACAATTTAATCGCTTTAATATTTCCTGAAAGTAGTTTAAATATTTTTTTCTTGAGGTTTTATAAAAATAATGCAGAATAAAGCAGATACTCTGTATGGAAAATATAAGCCCATACAGTTTGGCCATCTTAGCAGCAACTGCATTGCTATCTCTTTAAGAGGAAAGCTGCCTGACAAAGCAAACAAATGCAGGATCACTACCAGTTTTGACTTTATTGTGCAAGCCATAAAATGGAAAAACTTTAGTCCTTTAATTGCTTCAAAGACCCCACCTTCTTTCTTTGCCATCTTAACTATTTGCTGCAGAGGACATAAATCCAGATATCACGGTCTGTGTTGCATTAGAAATGCAGAGGATGCATCATCCAGATATCATGGTCGGTGTTTTATTAGAAAGCCTTCTCCATTTATTTTTTTAAGTTACAGAACAAAAGCAATCAAAACAGAAAAAAAGTAGGTATGAATCATACACCTTAAAAGAGAGGGTCAGCCTTTGACTACCAAAAATAAAAGCAGAAGCATCTTTAGAGACAGCAACTGCAGCTCCTATACAGCTCAGCTGCCTCTAACACTGATCACAAAAAGCTGTGCAGCACAGTCTCTACAGGAGGCATCAGAACTGCCCTAATGTAATACCCAAGCCTCCTCTCAGGAGGGACTTCAAACAACTCCACAGTGCCAGCCCATGGAAAGGGCAGACCTTGTCCAGGACAGCACCTCCATCCCAGCTCTTTCGCAGTGCTCAGCGACATGGAGAATACTCGGCAGCGCCTGCTGCTGTCAGCACCCTCATGAGAGCAATGATGCTTCCCTGCACTTGGATGCTGGAAAAAGCAGGGACCCGTGTACGAAAAATCAACTACTGCTCCTGTCAAATCTCATCTATCCCCTCTTGGAGAAGGAAGGCAGAAGAAAATACACTAGTGAACACCAAAGGTTCTTTCAATCCTTTGCTGAAACCACGTCCATTTCTCAAGGAGCAGGATTCTCAGCCCTATGGCCAGTAACTTCTCAGGATAACTAATCAGCACTTCAGTGCTGCTGCGATTAGAGACCATAGCCAGGGAGTGCACTCTCAGTGTTCTCACCCTGTCACAAAGCAGTCTGATGAGAAAGATGATATTTCCAGAAACATTCCAGGATGAGGAGAAAAAGAAAACCAAAAGAACCCCACACCTCCTAACAACCCAGCAAACTAACAAAAAAAAAAAATCCCATTCAGCACTCTATCACAAGACATCTTTCACCTCTAAGCTAGCCGCTAGGTTACCAAAGCCTGCAAATAACTACCATCAAAAACCTAAAAAGTACAGTTAGATAATCCCAGTAACTAAGCATCATTGTGAAATCAGATCTACAGCTTACCTTTGACCACCCAGGTTGGTGAGCAAGAAGTAGATTACACCACTTTCTCCACTTCAGTCTGAAGCCCAAGCCCTCTCTTCTTCAAAGAGACAAATACTTGCAAGCCGTGATATTTTCAGGAAGCTGAGCTGCTTGCAGTAAAAAAAGCTGCTTAGCAGACTACACATTATCTTTTGGGAGGTGTGATGAAATATTCATTTTGGTCTGTGTAAGGCATCCATCATACCATATGCATGCTCATTAGTTCTTCCACGGAGTAACAACTCAGGAAGAAAGCCACAGAAGCAAAGCAGAGAAACCCAAAATCCCACCTATTACATCGCTGTTGCCAATGCCATCAAGAACTGTTCTCCCCTTTCCCCACACCACGTGCTCTCTTGCAGCCACAAGTACAACACAAATGAATGGCCAAGATTTAAGGTACCAAAGGAATGTATGGATTGAACATCCCAACTGTGTCTGGGGAGACAGATCCATCACAATGTTGCCCAGTTACTGAGCCAAAAAGTGACTAGCAACATCCACTGATGATTGGGAGCCCAAAGTCTGGATGCTCGACTGTCCCAATATAGAACTTTCTCACATGAAACCATACATCAGTGACATAGGGACAGAATCATTCAGACAAACACATATTCAGTCAGCCCCAGTCACAGAAGGAGTTAAAATATAGCTTTCTTTTTGGCAATGCTTCACACCATTTTTCACCTTCTAAAACCAGCAATAAAACAAACTTGCATGAGCTCCCCCCATTACTTGAAGGGCTCTGCTAGACAAAGGGGGAAGAGCAGACTGGAATAAACCAGTATCATACTCTTCTGCATGAAGTGACAGCACAAACACTCTCTACAGCCTGGATAACTGCTACCCAGGAAAGCAGCAGAAAATAGCTTACTTTAAGAACTCAAGTGTCCTCTTTTACCCTGGAGTAATTACAGAACACAGCAGACATTCATTCTGGAGAGGAGAGTACAATAGCTGTTTGTTACCATCAGCACTACAATTTAGGATTTATCTAAGCCTATCACACACAGAACAGACAGCTCAAAAATGCTCAAGACAGAACTTGAAAGTACTAACCATAAGAAATTACAGGTGAAAATCCAAGCAAGGACTAGGACTAAGGCTTGGCCCACAACTCACAATTTAACCACCCAGTAATCTATTAATTGAACACATTTTTATCCAAGCTTCATCTAAGAAGCATTAGGTGTAGCTGGTCAGCAAATACACAGCAGAAAAAATATTTAAATCATTGTAATCTACTGCTAGTAAGGATATACAGCAGAGGCACAGGCTTTCTGAAGAGGAAGAGCACCCATGTGTTTAACATCAGAAACAATGTTCTGAACTCACAAAGTCCATAACCAACATAATTAAGGTGCCTATGCCTACATTTACATTTTTTCTGTTCGGAGGGGTTTTACAAGTTTCTCCACACTGAAGCTCCATCTCAAATTTTAAGAAGCACAAGCTATTAATGTTCCACATCTTACCCAGGTGAGAAGCTGGGATTCCTTTCCTCCCCAACATCCTATAGCAGCGCTGATTTAGACCTTCGTAAATCAGAAGTTTTAACACACTCAAACAAAGTGTGCCTCAATGTCCACTTTATTTTACAACCACTACCAAATTTACCCACATACGGACTCAGATTGAGAAAACTCATCCCATACTTCCAGGCAGATTTTAGAAAAATCAGACTCCATCTTCTTAAACATGTAGCATCTTAAGAGCTACCTTGTTTACATTAAGAACAACACTGAAAAAAACCATAGTTAGACTGGTGTGAGCTCCCAGCTCCCTCCTTACTTGCATGCCCTTAGCTTCTGTAGAGGAGAGCAGGGCAGCAACACTCACATACTGCACGGGAAATAGAAAAAAGCAGCATCTATCCCATGCTTGGAAGATTTCTGTCCCATCTTCAGAGGACAACAGAAATAACAGGATTTCGGAAGCTACTCTACCACATCCCTGAGTAACCTCCCGCTGAGAGATAGTAAGAAATTCAAATAATGAAGTCAAATAGCATCAGTACATACTTCATGCTTTCCTCTATTACAGAAACATGCCTAGAACATTTATAAACATTATTCCTAAATATATTCTGTTACAAATGAGGAGACTAACTGTGCTACTTAATTTACTGTGGTAAGTATATTTAAGTCTCTTATTTTTAAAGACTGCACCATTGGCTGAAGGAATGCAGATAGCTGAATACAAATACTTGTTTGGACTCGCGCAGAACAGCAACACATACCTTTCCAGAAGGGCACACTGGATTGAACATGTAATTACAATCTCAACCCTAGCAGCACAAATAGACTAAACAAGCACTGTTCAAGTTACTCATGCTCAGTTTCGCAAGTTTGACCCCTGAAGCCAGAAGTACATTCACGGAGGCAAACCAATTTTTCCAAACTGCCAGAAACACAAACACAAGTTTAAGCAAGCTTACAAATCCTGAATAATCACAGTACCCCCTTAGTCAAGGCTAATTTCTCCATCTTAAAAGTTTCAGCTCGGGCACAGAAGGAGCACTGGAAATGGAATTCTATTTCTATTTCATTTCCAGTGCTTATACTTTTGAATAGATAGTCATAACAATTGCCCCAATAATAGATAATTATTTCACTTTAATACTAAAATCATACTTTATGTAGAAGTCAGACTTCCCCAGCCAAACTTTTCCTTCCACCAAAAATTCCAAGATCTAAGAATTCTCTTGCTTAGCAACTTCCTGCCAGAGAACACTCATAGCTTCAGGAGACAATTGTCTGTATTTTGGCTCTTCCTATGAATAAATACATTTAGAGCCAAAAGACCAGAAGCTACAGCTCTTACTAAAACTTCCTAAAAACAGGTAAAATTTCCATTTTGTATTTCCAATAGAAGCTAGCATTTGCAGCAGTATATAGATACATAAGATCTTTAATCAAGTGCACTCCCTATATATTATTGCAGGTCCAAAACAAACTACTCCTGTACTTAATTCAATAATTAAGTACAGAAGTCGTTAAGTTCAAAAACTTAACAATAATTCAAATCCCGAAGTTTTACGAGAGAACTATGGCTCCCTATTAAATCCATACAAGGTTTATCTCCTCAGTGAACCAAAACACTATTGAAATGAAATGCTTAAGACAAGACTGCTGCTGCTCTGAATTCATTTCTCAGAAAAAAAACTGAGCCCAAAAAAGATCTGAGTAAGGAACCACACATGTGAAATAATGCTCAGATCTGCAGGCTAGAAAGTGCAGATTTTAAGAAGTTGCAGATGCCACCAGCATAAACCACAGCAGCCAGTCCCGGGTTCACTGGCAATCGCACTGGATTAAGATCACAGACAGTGGCTGGAGCAGAGGTCTGGCGGTCATTAGCCCCACCATCCTCTTTGGGTGGCAAACAGCACATCCCTCTGTAAAAAAACAGGATCTGGCAGCACAACCAAGAGCTGGTCCTGCAGGAAGCCATTTCTGGGCACCTGAACAACAAGGATGTGACTGGGATGAGCATAGACTGCACTCAGCCAACCTGACTGTAGTCAAGGGACACAAGTAGGCACATATACAGCCAAAGGAAAAGCAGCGGATATTTCTCATTGCCATTTTTGCAACACCTTTTGGTTGGTCTTCTGCAGCACCCTCAGCTAGGGATATTAACTAAGTGGACAATAACATCAGGTTCAAGGCTTGAAATCAGTGGTATGAAACTCAAATGCCGGCTGTCCCATTTCCATGGAAATAATTCCAAACTCCACCAAGTAAAACCTTGAATAACCTAATCTAACCAGACCTGACCTGCTCAGAGTTGGAAGTGACACCAGATAAGACCCAGAGATGCCTTCTGACCTAAGTTATACCATGATCTCTGCTTTGTGTTTTTAATTAAAGAAAACCCAAAATGTCTGTTGCAGCCTTTGTTTGATTTATGTTATGTTTCTGCCACCCTGCTGGTTTCAGCAGACAAAATGGACTAAGAGCCACAATAGAAAAAGACAGTAACTGTCCTTCTTAAAAGATTCACAAGCCTTTCTGAAACAAGCCTCAACACTTGACTTGTAGTCTCAAGTCAAGACTCTCAAACTTGGTTCCTACTGGGAATTAACATCAACAAAACACTCAAACAAAACCCTCATAGACCTGCAGCTGAAGTGCTAAGCCAAGAGAGAATACCACATTTGTTACTGGACTCTTGCAACAAACCCTTTCTGGTAAATATGTCAAATACATTTAGATCAGGAATAGTATAGAAAAAAGGTCCCAAAACAGAGTTCAAATAGAAAAATAAAACAGAAACCAAATACAAAAAAGTCGCCACGCAAAAAAAATACCCCTAACTCTCTGCTTACCCAACAGAAGTAAGCAAGCATCCTGAAAGAGCACAAATAAAAACAAGTTTCCATCTTGCTTTTTAAACTGACAGCAATGTCTCATCGAGGTATCTAAAACTGAATAGACAACTTTAGTTCACCCTCTGCTCTGCTTGCATTAATTCCCACAGAGAGACCCTGCTATAAGATTTTAAGCAGCAGAAGAAAGAGAAGTAACGACATCATTTGCTGGATGGAGGCCAGGATCTCACATATCCACTCAAGCTTGCACCTCTGGAGACGATGTTTGTTCCTACCATAATTGAGTTATGTTCTGTGCAATGAGAAAGTGAATCAATTATGTTCACCACTAAACAAAAAAGCTTAAGTATTCTCTCAAGAGCTTAAAACTTTGCGCCATGGCACCTTCAATATACTGTTTATTCTTCTCTTTTAAATAACTAACACCACTTCTATTCAATTTCTGCTCTTCCTGAAAACTTCTCATCTTACAAACCCAAGAAATGCACTCAGGTTTTAATCCAGCAGGGCTTGGCAGCCAGGACTCCCTGTTTCTATGTTTACACTTAAGTTCCTGATGGAGTAATTTATGTTAAGGGCAGAATTATATAAAACTGCCATCTAAGTCTTTGCTGAGGCATTAAGGAATTTAGGAGGGAACAATCATCATCTCAGACATTAGAGTCACGTTGAAAAGGAAGACTTTAATCACGTCTATAAAGAAAAGTATTAATTCTGTAAGGTCATTGGATTTATAGCATTTTAGAGGTTAATCCTCTATGTTGGCTGCTAATACTGGCTCATTACTTTGGACTACAGATAAAAATTGAACAAAACCACTGCAATAGGGCATTGATAAGGTGCCAGTCTTCTGTACTTGTTCAAATACGATACACAGGTTGCCTTACTCAGAAAATAAAGCCAAACTGATGACAGATTTCTGCACTCAGTTATACATCACAATTAAAATCTATTTTTGTTTAGTCACAGAAGTCAGTGACTTAGATTGTTTTCTGGAACCATCCCACAGATATGAATTAAGCCTCACATACCGCAAACAGGCATATTTTTGGACAACTTTCTAGCTAGAAAAAGCAGGCACACAAGCACTTCAACCTATGCATATTCAAGTGCTTGGTAAGCTTTAGTAAGCTTTGAGCTTTTTCATAAATAAAGACTGAATTCACCTGTAGATTAAATATCATTACTATCAAAACTATCAAATAAAGCCAGTGTCATTTCTATCACAGTGAATGCCCAGTTCTGCAAAATAATGAACACAACTGCTTTATCTATTTACCACAGCTTACTGAAGACATTTTGCTTACTCATGCTTTCCAAGGTAAATCTTAAACATGTTCTTTGAAAGATTAAAGAACCCCTTAATAAAAGTTGTGTAAACTGTTTTAAAGAACATGCATAACATTTGTAAAATAAAACAAAGAATAACCACTTGGAAGTAAATCCCAATCCACATGGATTTAGCCTCCATTTCTGACAACGATATTATTTACATAATTGAAAAGGAAAATAAAAGGCAATTTCCTACTAATCATATTAAAATTTAAAACTACCTGGACAAGGTCCTGTAGAGAAGTCATATAATATCTAGTGCTTTTTGTAGGAATGCAAAGTTACTTTATTCTAGATCATACGGTTGAAGATTCTGGTATTAAACTCAATCTCCTGTTTATATTTTTAATCAGTAAAAATCAAGGAAAAGAACTCTACAGGAGATGCTGCAACAGATCAAGTGGACTTTAACAGGAATGACTCACAGCACACCTCTCAACTCCCTCACTTCAATAAAACAGCTGCAGAATAAGAGAGGACCTACAACAGCCATGAGCAGGAGAATGAGCCTTGCAGTTCAAATTATTGCTGCAAAACCAGCAGAATTCTTTTACAAGGTTTGCCAGTGTTCCACAAAGTTACTTCAAATCTCCTTGGGAGATTTGTTCTTCAACACGAAATAGTTAATATCTTTTCAAGGCAAAATACGATATTCTAAAAATACCAAGAAATTAATCCACTGACATAGAAAGCTTTAAATAAAACAGCTTGAAAGCAATTTTGCACACAAATGTACTAATTTGGACAAGAAAATATATTTCCACGCAGAGTTGCTAATGAATCTTAACTTCCAATTCACAAGAGACCTAATTTCCAATTCAGCAACACAAACATTAGAAACCTGGAAATACATCTTTCTTGTTAATATGCAGCTTTCACAATCTAAGTTACAAGCTTGCTGTTTATTATTAGATAGCCTTTACATACATAAATCTGGGTAAAAGACCCACCACTGACAAGTTCTTCGAACTCTAACTAAACACCTCTGAGCTAGATCTGTTTAATCCAGCATCCCATTTTCCCCCAGCTCCACACATACAAATGGTAACTCCACTTGCTCTCTATTCTTGAAAAAGCCTCAACAGTCTGGTCTAATTCTGCCTCCAATTCTTCCTGCACTATATTCAGCCAACTTCCATACAAACACAGCTCATCTGTGAGAAGCCAATCTTCAAAAACCCAAGTACCATACCCATTGGCTTCTGCTGTGCAGCGCCTCCACCTTCCCTGCACCCTTTGATTAGAACAATTTACTTCTTTCCAACTCCTGAGTTTTTCACAGTTTCAGGAGTGGACTCATCCCTTCAGCTGGCCAGAGTCATCACTCGCCCACCAACTAGTTTCATCCCACTTAAAACAATGTTTCATGAATGTAACAGAAATTCAGAACCCAGTTGGAAACGTTTCAGAGTCTCCCCCTGAGCCAACAGCCTCAAAGAGGCACCTGCTCTGTCACATGGGTAACAAAGGATAACATTGTAAGTTCCAAGTGAGTCCAGCAGAACAAAAAAGACATTAAAACGTATTTCACTTTATTGGACCTTTGAACAAAAATTCAAGAGCCTCATTAGAGACAGGTTTATTGTGAGATACCTGCCATTACCCTCCACAGACAAAAGATACCTATATAAAAAGGATAAACCAAACTAGACAAACCATGGATTAAAGCAAAATCCTGAAACACATAAAGTCTTATTAATACCTACAGCAGTATTTATGAAACTGAACCTTCTCCCTCTTTTCCTATAGAAGAGGGCTCTAGGTACCATCCCTGAAGTCTAACATCCAAAGTATTCCAAGCTCCCTATTATCTACATAACTTACTTATCATAAAAAGCTGTCTCTGCAACAACAGTAGAATTAAGTGTTCCTGGGTGACTCAAAAAGGTCAGAGACCTAAGCATTAGTAAGGAACCAAAGTTACCTGATTTTAACATTGCAGTTTTAAACCTGTATTTTTGCTCCTCCATAAATACAAATATATACACACATTATTTTAACCATTCTAAGATAGATACAGTGGCAGGGTGCTACACATTTCCCCTCTCCATTTACTACATTTCAGGAAGTATTTTCAATTTTCCCTCCTACCACTGTTCTGGTACACTTCAATGGCCTCAGACACTGTACAAGAAACCAAAACTACACTGGGGGACAAGGGAAAGTGTAAGTAAAACACAAAACTAGTCACCAATTACTTCCTGTAATTATGTCAAACTGAAACAGCAGAAATAAGCTATTAAATGCAGGTGGTAAATCTGTGACAGTAATTATAAGTTAAAGAGAGCAAATCTGCAAACAAATCTGGTATTTAAATGCTTTCAGTGCTGTTTGTTCAAGCAGGGATATCAGAAACACCCACAAAAGAACTCAAATATCAAATCTGACTTTCCAGGTTCACTCACTTCAGGGAAGTTTTAATATACATTTTCCTATCCTTTGCAGCTTGATCTCTTACTGACTAAAGAGCAGCTGCCTGGGCTTACAGCAGTCAAAAGCAACCATGCTTGTGGCGACCATGAGACACTGGAGCTCAAGATCCTGATTGGGAGTGAGGAAGCAGAGCAGCAGGGTAGATACTCAAACACATGAAAGCAGACTCTGGCTTATTCAAGAAGGCTGTAGGAGGAACACCCTGGCAGACACCTCTGAAGCTATATTTAATGGGGTAGAACTCATCCCACTGACAGCAGAAAAACGTCACATTCATTTCTTCTCTAGGAGGAAAAACTTCATAACCATGGTTTAAATAGGAAAGATCTTAACTGCTAAGAAGTGGTGCAGCACTGAAAGATGATGCTAAGCATCTATGAAAGGGTATAATATGCACAAACTAATGTCTCCTTTTCTCCCTACACAGCTCATTTGTCTCCAAGGCAAATTCTGAAAATCTCATTCCAAGAAGTAGCTGAGAAACTTTGAGATAGACCTACCTCTAAAAAATGCTCATTTACAGAGTCAAATCTTATTTTCCTTACATTTCAGTTCTCAGATCAGAGATGGCTGAAACAACCTTGTATTAGATAGGATGAAAGCACTGAGTTTTGGATTGTATTCAATCCTAAGCATTTAGGTGTTGATTAAATCCTCCCCAAACTCCATTTTGCCACCATCTAAAGTCACCTCAACTCCAGCTTCGTAAATTCCGTTCTCAATTACTTGCAGCAGTACTTTTCTATGATAAGCACCTACATTCAAGGAGAAGAACATGGAACTCCAGTAAATGCTGTACTTTTGAGGAGATCAGTACAACACATGTTTCTTTTCCCATTATACATGAACACCTTACTATAGCCTTAGGAGAGCGCTTCCTTCTAGAAATAGAGCTCGTCAAAGAGATCAGTGAGGAAAAAGGGACAAGGTAACACGTACATTCCTTTTTCTTTCCCCCTCCCCCTGCTCATCTTTATGCTTAAATATGTCTCTCTCTTAGCATTAGAATCTTAGCATAAGAACAGGTAACAGCCACCAATTTGTTTTGGCTATAGTCTGAAGGTGAATTTCAAGGAAAGCAATAAAGCGTTGTTCCAGCAATTCGAACAAACAAACCCAGCTTCTTCCAAAACAGTGTCTGAACACACACAATCCTCCTATTAAAAAACAGCTGCCCAAGCTACCCTATTAGCAACGTAGGCTGTTCTCTAGCCATGATTCTGGGAGAAAACATAAGCACAGAACATACCAACATTGCTTGTGTAAGTACCACTATAATGCAGACAGAGAAAAGATCTTCTTGAATCTCTCATCCTGTATTTGTCTTAAGTATTAGCAAGCACATCTGATTAGTATAACAACCACCCATTTATAATTTGTGGTTTTAAATACATATTTTACAGCCAACATGTTCTACTCGGGATGTCAACTCTCTGTGAGCATTTTACACGCATGTCAACAGAATTGCTGCCAAAGGGGTTACATACCTATTTCATACAGCAACACCAGTTAGTAACTGGACAGCTTACTCAGTAACCAGACAGCTTAAACAAGCTGATTAATTTCAGACAAACCTCAGCAAGGCAATACTGCCCAAAATAAGGCTCTTTTAATCCCTGCCCAAAAAGTCCCCATGCCACAAATACCACCCAGATGCCTAGAAGAAATACGGAACTCCAAAAGATCTAAGAGACTCCTTCTTCCCACTGCAGTTTTCTATCTGGTGGTCTACTTGCTTTGTTAGCAAGGCAGGCCACAAGAACCTTTTCTCTCAAAGGGTCTCCCAGAAAAAAAAAAACACGTCACAAAGCAAAAGGATTTCCCTCCAAACATTTTGGCCACCTGCACAGTGGAGGAACTGAGCGGGGAGAAAAAGCAAGTACTGGTGCAAAAAGCTCAGTTTTAACCAACCTCCTAATATCATACCATGAAAATATTCATGGTACCATTTTTATGGTGTTGTGCCACTAATTTATCCGACTTTTGAATACTTCCTACTGACCTCTGGATCCAGGGGATGCCAGCGACATGTCAACATGATACTACCACTACTGTGCAAGCTACCCTTGAGCAATTCTCTAATCTGCACCAAGTGCTACTTTGGGCAGATTGTTTTGTTTATGTCTGGAGCTTAAGTCTTTAAAAGTTATGCAAGTTAGGGCATCCAGGCTTAACCTTCAATTTTTGTGTTCAAAAGTGCAATCTTCTTGATTTCAAATTCTTCCACATCACTGGTGAACCATTTTTACTAGCCATTTTTAAGTTTTAAAAATGTTTTCTTTAGCTATAGCACATCATATAATACTCTGTAGTAAGAAAGCTTTCTGCAGAATTAAGCATAATTCAAAACGCCAATTACACAATTAGCAAATCTCTGCAAGCTGACAGCCCAGCACCAGGTAGGGAAAACAAAAGAGAAGATCAACTTTCCCCTTGTAAGTTTCTTAAAAATAAGACAAGTTTCTTTTACCTATCATACTGATGCAGTTCCCTTTGTTTTGAACAAGAAGTTTTATATGTGCAGTCTTTATTCACATTTTATGACCCTTATACAAAAGAGCCTAACTGACAGAAAGGTCTCAAACTTCAAATCACCAGACACTGTGGATTTTGTGTTCTAGCTTTGTCCCTTTGTATCCCAACAGAAGTTGGTAAGTGAACTGCACACAACTTGTCTTTTTCCCTGCATCCAGACATTAAAATAAACAAGGGTGAAAGAGACTAGAGTTTCAAGTTTTTGATTTATTAGTGCTAAAATTCCATTATTATCATACTTAATATAGAATAATAGCAGAGATTCAACATACTACTAATTTTATCCTGTAATAGGTGGATTGGATGGTATGCAGCAGGAGTCGTGGGAGGACACTCACTGAAAAAGGTAACATAAAAATAAATGTGTAAATATTTACAAGAAGGCTTAAGTTAGAAGTCTGTGAGAATTCAACAAATGTTAAGAGATACACGCAAACTCCTTATTTTAGATACTTCAAAAACAGGTTTTTAATATGTTATAAAACGATGTCACATCAGTACCTTCTGATTTTGCAGTGACCATTATACCAAACCTTTTTAAAAACAAAATGCTCACACACAAGAGTGCACAGCTAGACAGCACTAGTCCTTGTTCAGATTATAAAAGATGCACGGAGGCACAAGTAAATGGTACTGACACATTTATTGATCTTAAGAATTTTCTGTAGCCCCCAAGTGCCAATAAGGCAAAAAAGAGATGGCAAGAAGCACTGCCTCCTGAAAGCTACCCCCAAAACCATGTTTTTCAGACTCAATGTCTTGCAGACATTAGGATGGAAGAAGTTGCCTATGGAAGGCAACCCTGAAAGTAGCATGTCCTGGTGAGCAGCATTAGGCCCATGCACACTGCACCATGCTGAAAAGGCATCACTTCTGGGAGATGTCAAAGCAAGGCCTCGTCACTGCAAGTGAACGTAGGAAATTAAAAAACAAAAAACAACCCCCCCCCCAAAAAAAAAAACACACAAACAAACCACACACACAAAAAAAAAAAAAAAAAACAAAAAAAAACCTCATCAAAACAAAATGAATCCATTATACAGATTAGCCAATCTTGGAAAAAAGTACTGCATATTACTCCACAGGGAGGAGTAAAAGAGACTATGCTAACAGGGCAGAGAAGTGTTACACACACCACAGTACAAAACCAATCCAGCACGGCTAAATACACCCACCCACTCAGCCAAAGCAAGATTCTGCCTTTCAAAAGTTTTAACCCATTCCCACTCATTTCTACACACTGGAAGACACAGCAAACAGCAGCTATCTTTTCAAGGCAGAGACAACATACATTTATTTCACTTAACCATGCCCAGCAGCCTAGTAAGAACAGACAGGGTGTTCTTTTAAAGCAGGTTCAGAAAAGCTGAGGACAAAGCCGCACCTAAACCCAGTATTTCCAACAGTGGCTGCTTCAGGAAGCTTTCTAGAAGAAATGTAATAGAGGGCTCTCTTCAGTACAGCAGTCCCTTGAAAGGAAAGATTTCATTTTCATTCAGCCCAGACCAGCCCTTTGGCACTCAAGGCTCAGAGCTGCCTGAAGCTGTGCAAGCAGTGACTAACTACCTAGGGCCTCTAAGAGCAGTGGTTCAGGACAGCACACTACAAAACACCAATCGATAACCCTTCCCTTTCTGCAAACAAATCTGCTTTATTCAAAAAAAGAAATATCCATTATCCACACTAATTAATAATTAGCATTTTTTAACAGGCAATAGGGCAATGGAGTTGGCAGAGCACTCTGTACTGCCTCCCCCCTTGGGAAATTCTGTATTTGCTCTCTGCATGCCCTAAAATCACCTGTCCCTAAACCACAACAACAACGCCCTTGCCCATGACCACTTTTTTTTTCTGCAGTAGAAAGTATACACAGCCAAAAAAAAGCTGAGGTGAAATTCCAAAAATCACAAATATTTAATCTCAATCATCTAGATAACTGCATTTAAGCTTGAAAGCAACACTATAAAGACTGATTAAGGTTTAAAGTGTACAAAAATTAGAGCAATGCACTTGGACTGGTTGCATTTACCTACCCTATTATGAAGCCAGGCAGAAATAAAGTTTAAAAGCCAACAATGTTAAAAGACAACTTGTTTTCCTTAAATTTTATTAAAGACCAAAAATAATTTCTGCCTTTCAAACCCCTCCCAGCCCCTCCATTTTTTCTTCTAGAATTTACGTTTAGAATCTTTAAAATCTGATTTTTTAATTTTTTTTTTCCATGGAGAAGTGGGAAAAAAAGGAAGAGCTGTAAATTAGGTTTCTGGAAAAGTGCTCCAATGATTTCTTGCAACTGGATTACAAGTCAACAGGAAAACAAGGGATTTGTAGCTACTGAACTTTTGGATTATTTAGCCCAGCAATTTGCTAATGCAAGCTATTGTACGTTCCAACATCAGGGCCACATGAAACATCTGTTTTGGTACTCACAACCCACATGCAGCTCCAGGACTGTACAGTGACTTAAAATGGAAGACTGCTTGAGTACTTTAGATAATGGTATGACAGCCCAGCATCATGGCCAGCCAATTTGTTGGAAGGTTTCCTGGGAAGAAAGTGCCCACCTGCACACAGCAGAAACAAAAAGGCTGCTGCTCTTCTGACTTTCCATAATGAGTCATACCACAGAAGAAATCTCCACCTTGCAAGCATCCAGCTTCCAAGAGAGAACTCCCAACAGAAGGACAAAAATCCAGGGGTTTCTAGGTGTGCTACAGAAATGAAAGGGAAGAGGAAAAAAAGTAGCTCAGCATTCCTCCCTGTAGTTTTAAGATCAAAACTATGGAAGCAATGTGTATGCTAAAAAGTTTCTCACCATTATCAGGAATATGGAGGGGAAAGGACTAGGTGCTACAAAGTTTACCATCTTGCCCAAAGCCCTCCTAAACAATCTTTCATCTCAAAATACTTAAGAAAAAGTTAAACATAATTTTAAAAATAATAAAAGCTGACAACATAGTGTATCCAATAGAGTTGCCTTCACAGTTTTTTTTTAATGACAAAAATATGTGAGCCAAAAGAACATGGTACTGTTGCATCACTAAGATTATACAGTATTATCTTGTATGGACATAAGAATCCTAGAGGAATTCTGAGTCTCAGGTAAATCAGTGTCTTTTACAGTCATTATAAAATGCAAACACTGAAGACCTGTGAATGACTATATATGCCTGTACTTTCCAACTTCAAGGGTTTAAAGTAGAAATATTAAAATATTTTCAAGAAAGGTGCTACACAGTGACTATAACAGTTTTAAAACTCACAAGGAAACTGAAAAAAAGGACAGAAGCTTGCCAGGTGAGAGGACATAACCTCCATCTGACTGTCCTGATTTGCCCCAGCTTTGCTACTAGTTTGCATGTTATGCTCTTGCAAAAAACAGTACAAAGTTGACATTAAAAGTGAAACAATGACAGATAACTATTATCACCATAATAAAATGTCTAAGAGCTGGCTAAGTTGAACAGGGCCAGAGGGAAATTCCAAAGCCTAATTTTATCCTCTTAAGTATCTAGATATATAGACATGTTTGCAGAAATATTTTCCATTCACATGATGGCTACAGTATTAATTACTATCCTACAACATTCTGCTAAACACACACACACACAAAGGCATATGTTTTAACAGAGTAAATCCTACACCACTGATGGTGGGGAAATGAGACACACAAGAAGTGGCTTTCAATAAAAACCAAGATGGTTTTCATATGTAAAACTCATCCACACTGTAATAAGCCTTTGACTCTTAGTTTACCTGTGTGATAGGTCTCCAATACCAGATTATAAAGGCAGAGGGAACAAGCCAACCCTATGGAGACTGGTACTTTCAGGTGATAGTATCTTGCACACAGCATCTTGTGGCAAGTGCTTGATTTGCTTATATAAGCCAGAAGCTAAACAAAAAGACTTGGCATTACAACAGAATAGGCAGCTCTTGAGCATTCATCTACTCACAACGCTAACAGCTAGGAGGAGCAATAGCATAAGCACACATTCCAACACCCCTTTTCATAGCAGCAATCATCAGCTCACCAGAACATGCCATAATAATTTAAAAAGGATAGGAATTACACTTTCTGTGTAGCCCAGCTCTCCTCTTACTCACAGTACTTTCAAACTTTCAAAGATAGTTACCTTAACTTTAATGTCCTCTATTCTGGAAGGTGAAACAAGCTAATTTCAAAATAGTCAAGTTTCTCTTAACACTCTTTTTATCTCCATTGTCCACTCTGCTTCAACAGCAACCCATAATTTGCACTCATTTCCAAGTGATGCCAACGCACTTCTATGGCTGCCTGGCAACAGGAGTTTTACTTGTAAATCTCCCCTCCACTGACACACTCCCCTCCTCCAGTACTCAAGAATGTGTGGAATAGCTGAAGCTATTTATCTTCATTTTGCTGAAGACTTTCACAAGGTGTTGAAAAAATACCAGAAAACCAACCTTGAAGCAAATCTGTGCTTGCATGCACTTTTTAGTCTTGTTATGAAATTGGGTTCACAAAGTAAGTTTAAGTAGTGACCTTCTAACTTTGAAGAGATTAAAACCTTACACATAATGTGTAATTTTATACATACAGGCAAGCAGAAGGTTTTTAATATAAATCTGTAAAAAGTAAAGCTGCCACAGTACTTTTAGAGCTTAAAATGGTAAGCTGTTCTTAAAGGAAAGCTGCCATGGATATTCAGCACCAGTACTTATAATAGAAAACAGAATTCAAAACTCCTAGTTTGAAAGTTGGGGGGCAAAAAGCAGCATGAAGAGGCTATTTACCAGCAACAATTTTTCACTCCTTGCTTCCTCATTTTTGCTAGAACAATCCAGACACTTGGCACTACTTTCTCAGTTGCACGTGCGGTAACAGGTGCCACAATCCATATGTAAATGTTCTCAACAGACCACAATCCAGAACCAATGACACCTTGGGAAAGCTACTTCATTCACAAGACTTGTTATCTCATGAAAAGTAATTGAGACTGATCTCTAAAAGTTGCAAGCTAGAGCGTGGAAAGGGAAAAGAACAAAACAGCCAAAATACTCACTGATGGAATAATAAGCACAGTCCTTTTCCATACAGAAACTAGAAAGGAACAGAAACTCAAAAACACACTGCAGTTTTCAGGAGAAGAGGAAGCTGTTCTACAAAAGCACCAGAGTTTCAAATTAAGTCTCACAGCAGGGCAATGCTTAAGTCCTACACATGCCAGGATCCCAATAAAGGTGGAACCTTATAAGGGTGATTACTTAGCTTTAAGGTAATCCAAGTTTAAAACATTATTTTTAAGGGTACAGTGGCTTGCAGGTTTTACACACCAGCATAAAAACACATACTTCACCACATGCTATGAGCCAGACACACAAACTTTGGGTTCCCACCTCCAATTCAGTTTCCAGATGAAACATGTTGGATGTAGCCCATCCTGCCTACATAAAAAGCTTTTCATCTATGGACTTCCTTGCTATTCAGGTACCAAATCATGTATATCCCAGTATATACAGTTCCATCAAGTACTTCTCTCTCCATTTTCCAACGGACAACCCAAAGACTTGTTAACAAGCAAATATCAGAAGGGTCTGCACCACCCCAAATCTGTTTGTTTTGGTGAAAATGGCAACTTGCCCAAATCCTGCTGGACTCACCCTAGATAGCTGTGTCCTTTCCTCAATGCCTCAGCCATAACAGCAGAAAACCCACACCAATATGCCACTTTCCCTTTTCCAGTACCCTTTACAGGCGTCAGTAATGTCTATCACAGTGGTATCTAGCTATAAAGATTAGAGACCACAGATCAGAGATGTGGCACAGCTTCTGAGAAGTGAAATGAATGCTTAAGTCTGCACAGCAATTTGTAGCTTTGACTACTAGCTTTGATTTAGTAATTGTTTTCTGAGTTTTCCTTCTTCTTCTTGTCCCCTCTCTCTCTCCCCTTCCATGACCCAAAGGAAAGCCCCTGTTACCAACTTTCTTCTCACCAGGCAGCAAATTCACTTCCTCATCCCTCCTTGAGAGACCATTAGCAACAGTCTGTGGACAACAAACATATTGGCTAGAGCCTTAAAACTCAAATAGAAAAAGGACTATTTAACTTGAGCAAGTTAAATGTAAGCAGCCAGCCACCACATGCCAGCATAAAGTTTTCCTCATCAAACTCAGCATTTCAGAATATCTAAGATTACATGTGCTAGCAAAAAAGTGCTAATCTATCCCTCGTCAGACAAATCCAAATGTACCAAAGGATTCAGCTATCTTCAGGCTGTGGACTGTGAACTTCTCATGATTCTTTGCTCTTTCTCAAGAGTTGCCAAGTGTATAAACTGTTCCCATTATTTACTCACAGATTAACAGTTGGTAAATTGGTCCCAGGGAATTGCTGAAGAATTTTCCTTACAACCATTTCCCTTGATTACAAAAAAAAAAAAAGCCAACCACACAACGCCTTCCACCCCCAACCCCCAACCCTGAATGAATGTGAGAACTTCCTGCACTCAGAACAGCATGAATAGACCTGGCAAGTAGTCAGGGAGATAGTACAGGCCCATGAATACTCTGAATTCAGCTTCTGTGCTGCCGCTAAATTAAAGGAATTCAGGAGCCTCACAAAGGCTTGGTTATTTAATTATATTATAAAATAAAAGGCTGAATCTATTAGACAGCATACGAAAGAAACCCTTTCCCCGAGTGCCTGTGCAGAACAAGCAGCCCCAGTGACTCTGCCTAACCTTCTCCCTCTCCTCAGGGTGATGTCACCAGCACACTGCTGCCAGATCCAGCAGAGCTGCCCATGGTGGCACAGCACTGCTCTACCTGCAGGCAAGAGGCCTCACCAGCCAGCCTGAGACAAGCCGTGCTTCTCTCCCACATTTTTACCTTTGTTCTTCACTCACCATGAGACTCATGACACTTGCAAGCAAGCTACATCCGTATTTATCTCTGTTAACTGGATGAACTCATACATCAGCATTCAAACCCTCTTTTCACTTCAAGTGCCTTCAGTAAAAACCAAAGCACACACATTAATAAGAGTAACAACTACCAGTTAGCAGAGATGCAAAAACTCTTTTTTCCCCATCATGTGCTACCTCCCCCCACTTCATAACTACCAAGGAACAAATGCACTCAGCAATCTGCCTTACAGGTCATTAGGAAACCAAGTCAGAGCAGCTTCCTCTAACTGAGGACTCTGTTACTCATCAAATCTCTCAACAGCCTCACATACACACGAGAAAATGGATAGGGCAAGAATAGCACTCAGAGGGAAAGATCAAAATGACCCAGAGCACTGTGCACTCATTTCTACAGCTCAGCTAGCCATGCCTGCGTTTTGGGGACCCAGGCTGGCACACATGAGACAGCAGCACCTCACCCTTGTGCCTTGCCAGAAAGGTGACAGCCCTACATCTCATCAGTCACAGTGAAATGCTCAGGGTGGTGGCCATGCTGGCATGAGCTAATGAGACCTGCAACCAGCTACCATCACACTTTTCACTACCAAGAAGGGAAGCAAATACTCTCATCCAGAGCAAAACTGCCAGGTGTGCCTGCCGGCACAGTCCCACAGGGCTGTATTCTCCTCAGCATCAGCTGCCAAAGGATAACTGTAACTCCAGTGTGGAACAGCTAATGCACAAGAAAATCCAAAAAGACAGAACAGGATGTTTATGCATGAATGATAAGACAAGGTTTGTCTAATATTTCATTAGGAAAGTAAGGATATTGCAGTATTTCCTGGCTATGGATGAAGACATCATTATATTCAAACATGTCTGCTACAAAAAGGTTGGTGGGTTTATAAAAATAAAAAGTGGGCATAAAAGACTTCAGGCCACAGCATTTGTTTTGGTATGGACAGCATCTACATTAGGAATGAAAGTTAGACATTAGTCTCCAGCCATCTTCAGACAACTATGTCTTTTGCTGCAAAGCAAAAGTCATGTCTGCAGAGACCAGTCCAAAGGATTTTCAACTGAGAAGATGCTGTATACGAAAATTAGTAGATATGAGCTAAAGTAAAACCTGAATGTGAAAAATGTGAAGCAAATGTGAAGAAAAAGGCCAGTGCAACCAGAAATCCATAGTGCCAAGGGCAAATTGCCCAAGAACCTACTGAAGAGCACGTTAAATACCATCTCTAATTAAGGATTACCTAAACACACAGCAATGGAACAAACTTGAACTAACAATACCACCCCGGGAAAGGCAATTCTCCAGCTTCAACTGCAACATGGTTAAGAATCTCACAAAATAAAGAAGACATAGATGCAGGAACAGGTCACCTCTACTAACATTACAGTTGTTCTTGTTTCACCAGGAACAAGGAAATATAGATTCATAGAAGATCCTGAGTCGTAAGGGACCCACAAGGGTCATTGAAGTCCAGCTCCTGACCCAGCACACAGCAGCCACAAGAATCATGCCCTGTGTCTGAAAACATTGTCCAAACACTTCCTGAACTCTTGCAGGCCTGGTGCTATGACCACTTCCCTTGAGAGCCTTTTCCAATGTCCAAACCACATTCTGGTGGTTTCCTAACATCCAGCCTAAACTTCCCCTGACACAGCTTCATTCCATTCCCTCGGTTCCTGTCACTGGTCACAGATGAGAGGAGATCAGTGCCTGCCCCTCAACTTCTCCTTAGCAGGAAGCTGTAGGCTACAGTGAGGTTTCCCCCTCAGTCTCCTCTTCTCCAGGCTGAACAAACCAAGTTGACCTCAGTTGCTCCTCAAAAAGTTTCCACTCTAGGTCTTCACCATCTCTGCAGCCCTCCTTTGAACTCTTCTCAATGGCTTGAAATCTTTCTTATACTGTGGTGCCCCAAAAGTGCACACAGTGTTCAAGGCAAGGCTGCACCAGTGCAGAGCAGAGCAGGACAGTCCCCTCTCTCAGCTGGCTGGTGGTGCTGTGCCTGATGCACCTCAGGATGCTGATAAGCCCTTATGGCTGCAAAGGCACACTGCAGACTCATTTCTACTTGCCATTGACCAGGATCCCCAGATCTCTTTCTGTGAGGCTTCTCTCCAGCCCCTCATTTCCCAGGTTGTGTGCCCATCTAGGGCTCCAACATTCCAGATGTAGAATCTGGCACTTGCTCCACTGAAATTCATACAGTTGGCATGCAATCCTCTTCTGGACAAAAGTCTGAACACTGAGGGTCCCAGGACTTGCCTACCAGGAATCCTACCTTTTCCAGGGCTACAAGAGGAGAGCAGACTTTCCCTGTACAATACTCCCTAGCAGCACTTTTGTTCACAATTCAGAAAGGACAATGATTGTTAACTGCATGTTTTACTTAACTTGTCTAGTTGATCATGCCTAGCTTAGCTGGTGATAGCAAACATGAGAGCAGGGCCAAATGCTGAATCTCCTCCATGTCTGCTGTATGCATTCCTAAAAAGCAGAAGCTTTAAGGATGTGCTGCACGTAATACCACTGTTTACAAGTCAGTCTAATGCTAAAGAATCAGTACATCCAATTCTAGGTTCAAAGGCTATAACAGCATGAACTCTTCTACCATCAGCCAGAGTTCTTACTATGCAAAATCAGCCTTTTTTTCCTTTATGTCATAATCAGTTTACAAATTCTTATAACAGACAACCCAGGCCACAAGCCTTCCCTTTTAAAACTCTACATTTGCTAGAGATGCTCTGCTGGATGAAGAACACGACACGTGACACAGGAGATTTTATTAAAACAAAAAAAAAACCTTAAATCTTTTCAAATGCTTATTCCTATAATATAAAGGTACAGTACACCTTAAACTGCTTTAAGGCTCTGTTCTTTTTATCTCTTTTGACTACACTATTGCCAGATCCTATACTGTTGACATATATAGACAGCAATTTGTTACAGCCGTGTGCTGTCACTCTCTGGAGAGAATTTTACTTACTTATTTTTGCAGCCCTGTGTTAGCCATGCTAGAACAAATGCTCTTCTCCACAAATAATGCAGTGGAACTGTTTGATACACAGCCTTACAGATACAGGCACGGGAGAACGAGGAACACACAAAGAGGCCTGCTGATACATGCATATTGAAAAGAAATCCTTCAAAATCTGTAATAAGAAGACTCAAAATGTACAAAAAGGCTGAGTTGGTAAATGCAGCCAAGAATGTCCAAAAACCTCCAGTAGAAAAAGGAAAAGGAAAGCAGGGGCAGGGGGGAAGAAGGAAAGAGGAAAAGGCGGCAGGAAGGAAAAAAAGACAAAAAGTAAAAACGGAAGAAGAAAAATAAAAGCACTACAAAAAAAGACAAGTAGGAAAAAAGATGGAAAAAAATTAAGGCAAAGGGGGGAGAAGCATCTAGCTGCCTGTTCTGGGCTGAAAAGATCTACAGTTGATCTCTGCTTCACAATCTGCTGGCACTCTCAAGACAGCACTGTTCACAACTAAGGTGACAAATCTGCATTTCCCATTTCCACAGTGTAAGAAAGTAGTAGCAGTTATTTGCCAGGAACTCAAAATCTATCTCCTATTAACACAGAACTGAAGCAGCAAGAGGTGCTGAAACTGCTCACATTCCAGTGGAACACTACACAAAGGATCACATCCCACCCCGTGCTGCAAATTAAACACCAAATATACCTCGGGTTCCAGCAGAGAAACATCTACTCAGACACTCACAGAAGAGTATGGCCTAGTCCACTGCAGGCTACAAGCTGTCTTAATCTCTGTACTACAGTATCTAGGGATACTGATCTATATTATTTCATTTTAGATTTCAATTACATGAAGCTGCAAGTTTCAAAATAAACTAGGATCACTTATCACAAAGATTCAGAAAAGAAGCATTCTGAAGCATTTTTCTTAAAAGAGACACATTGAATATGTAACCCATAAAGCAAAATAAGTAAAATAATTTAATGTACTCTTCTTGTATTAGCAGGAATTAACATTGTCATTTGATTAAGGAGATTAAAGACACACATACCAAGCAGTTCTCAGTGTTACAGTCTAATCTTAGTAGGGATGAATATGCTTATACAGATGATACCATTGTTCTTGAAGTCATGAAATGGAAACAGTTTCTGTATTTGATAGTCTGAAATGTACCACATTAACCTATTGTTTATTCACAGGGAATGCACAGACTATAGGTACTTTAATTTATACAGAGAAGAGGCATGTTTTTCATGCCATCAAACAAACCCACCCACATCACCCATAAAACAAAAACAGAACAAACAAAAAAAAGGAAGAAAAAAAATTTAAAAAATTAAAAAAAGATAAGACACATTCCACCAACTTCCCAGAGCTTGGACATTTCAAATTTTTTTAGTCAGTATTTTCTTTTATTAGCTAGGACACCCAAGACAAAAATTGTTAACTGCTTGCTCTGATAGGACGTAAACTCAGGTCTACTTCTAAATAATCCATTTTTAATCCAGACAACCATGCATCTACCAAGACAGTACATTAGAAGTCCTCAACTCAGGAACAATTTTGTATAATTACATACATACTGCAAAGCTTTCAACAAACTCCTGTTTGTATTTCTGAAATGTTAAATTGCATCTCCCACACATATATGATTAACTTCTCTTTGAGACATATCCTGTTTGCAACCTGCAAACGATCATGCTTTAGTGTTTGTGACCACAAAATACTGGTACCAGAAGAAACCAAGAGCTCCTAGACTGTTAACTTCAGTTCATTAGACATGCTAGCCATCTTCCAGATGTTCCACCACTTCATTCTTAACACTTTGTCATTAACATCTTTATTTCTTCAGACAAGCTTCATAGCATGAAAGCAAACAGACACAAATGCAGAAAGTCAGCAGTGACACACAGTAATTATGCCTGAGACAACCTAAAAAGTTTCATAAGTAAAATGATTGCTCACTGATGTCCCCTAGAGGTCTGTCTGTCCCACAAAGTAAGACACAACAAGGAAAAATACCTTCCTCCATCACTTACTAGTCCTGCACTTCAGTGACAACAACCCCATGCAGAGCTACAGGCTCTGGGTACAGGCTGGAAAGCTGCCAGGTGGAAAAGGACCTGCAGGTGCTGGTTGACAGCAGCTGAACATGAGCCAGCACATGCCCAGGTGGCCAGAAAGGCCAAGGGCATCCTGGCCTGTATCAGCACTTGTGCGGCCAGCAGGAGCAGGGTCAGGATTGTCCCCTGTACCCAGCACTGCTGAAGCTGCACCTTGAATGCTGTGCCCAGTTCTGGGCCCCTCACAGCCACAAGGACACTGAGGGGCTGGAGCACATCCAGAGAAGGACACTGGAGCTGGTGAAGGGTCTGCAGCACAAGTCCGATGAGAAGCACCTGAGGGAGCTGGGGGTGTTTGGGCTGGAAGAAAAGAAAGTTCAGTGGGGACCTGATCACCCTCTAAAACTGCCTGAAAGGAGGGTGTAGCCAGGTGGATGGTGGTCTCCCTTCCCAGGCAACAAGTGACAGGACAACAGGAAATGGCCTCAAGCTGCACCAGGTGAGACTCAAGTTGGAATCAGGAAGAATTTCTTCACTGAAAGGATGGTCAGGCATTGGAATAGCCCGTCCAGGAAGGTGGTGAAGTCACCATCCCTGGAAACATCCAATAAACAATAGGACATGGCACTTAGTGTTTAGTTGGCATGGAGGTGTTCAATCAAAGGTTGGATTCAATGACCTTGGAGGTCTTTTACAACCTCCACAATTGTATGAATTTGAGTCAATAATCATAAAGAACTCACGATAAGGAGTCACTGGTTCAGCTGATCAATCATCAGTAAGCAGATTGCACACACAGTTAGCTTTGCTGCTTGTAGGACTCCAAGCACAAATGCAGTGCTCCTACTTACTATCTGCTCTAATAAGAAGGTTAGAGTGGATCTGGCAGTAAGACAAAGCAAGTGCTTCAATGAGAGCAACAAAATGTCACTGTACACAATTCTGATCAGAAAACTCACTGTCCACTTAGATACTTAAAATTTTCAAGGCAGATCTAAAACTCAGGAGAGTTGCTTAGATAGAGCTCCTCCGTGGTGTATATAAAAGCAAAACTGCTGCTGGTAAGGACTTCCAAACTTTTCTGTACCGTTTATATTAGAGCCAATAACAGTCTGAACTAGGCATAGTTATTGTTTAAAGAAGCATGTTGCTTTTTCAAAGGAAAAGAGTCAGAATTATTCTCATCAACTGAAGGTGCCTGAATCACAGGCTCTGTTCTACCCTTAATGCTGCATCTACATTTGCTCCTCCCCAGAGCACACATTCAGAAAAGGAGTGGCTTGCCACTTATCTTAATTACAGGTCTTACTATCTCTTTCTCTTCGGACACAAAGCTTCATAAATCAGACAAACAGGAAGAGAAATTGCATTCAGATTACATAATGAGGTTTATGTAAATTACATCTACAGCCCAGGGTCCTGAACTTCAAAGGCATTCCAGCTCCTCATTACCCCCTGGACCAAGACCCACTGTTTTGTCTTTATTTAAATAAGTTGGCACAGCATTTGGAGTGCTTGAAGATGAGAAGAACCGGTTAAAGTAGCTATTATGGACTTTTGAGAATTATGACTACAATCCAGAGCCTAGTAAAGCTGAAGATTCCCATTGCCACTGCACAAGACTAAGAACAATTAACACCCTGCAGAGGAACAAATTTACCTCTGGCCCACAAAAACACCTCGACTTAAACTCTAAAAATCTTGCCCACTTGCACAATTTTCCTTCTACCAAAAACTAAACTAGATAAAACTGGAGACAAAAATTCCCTGAAACTCAGTATTTTGCATCAATATGTAAATAGTTATTCTTAGCTGTCAAATCGAGGAACACACAGTTAGTTGAGCAATGAGTATTTTCAGCATCCCTCCAAATAAGTCAAAGCCAGCTGGAAGAAATTTTACTTCCCTATCGACAGAAAAAGCTTCAAAGAAGAGTATGCTACGTTGTGAAATTAAATGACTTCACTCCAGGAGGTCTTTCTTCCTGATTTCACAGTTGTCATTTTTAAATGCAATGTCCTCCAAAGAACAATTTTTGCCCCCTAAATAATGGGGAGATGGAGCAGGAAGGGGGGTACAAAGAGATTATGTACCATTCCCATTCTTTCACATATTACCCCATCCATGGGAGCAAAAAGCCCCAGCCATCAGACCCCGAGGTCAGGACTAGCCGACCAGGGAAGCAAAAGGAATCCTGGTTGGGACAACTGCCACAAAGAACTTGGACTATCCACTTAGGTAACTAAATGATTTTATGCAACAGTGGCAGGGAGTACAGAGGGACCTGTGACCACATCCATGGTGGGTAACAGACAAGACCCCAAAGGGTGATTACTGACAGTGCCTCTTCTAAAAAAAACCAAACACCACAGTGGCTGTGACAGCACAAACACCACAGAAAACCAGTTCTACCATTCATTTTGCCGACCTGAAATCCTGAATGGAACTCGAGCAAAACGCACATACACGCCTCCATGATGGTACAACAGCTGCTGCATTCCAAACAGCAAGTAATGCTTTTTCTTGACATTCTCGTTTACCATACAGCACACATATGATAAAAAGTAGACAAAGAGTTAAATAAAATATATCATAAATAACTATACTTAAGTTTTAAATCCTCAGATATCTAAGGTGATGTCAGTATGTAACAGCAATCAGTGGGAAAATGTTCAATTCAAATCTACCATGAGTTATTTTTAGAAGGTGATATCTATGTTAGGATACCATGGTGGATAAATGCCAGACTAATTGAAAAAAATAACTAATCTACAATGAATACAGGTTATTTTCTAGTGAAAAATGTACAGATTATTCTCATAAAAAAGGCAACACTAAAGCTAATTCAACTGTTCAGAAAAGCTATTTAAGGACAAAAGAATAAAAGTTACGGAAAGAATAAAAGTTGGCACTTTGGAATGAAGCACAAAAATTTTCTGCCAAACTTTATAGATCCTAATTACCTCAAATGTATACACAATTCTGACACTACCACGCAGTTGTAATTTTAACAGGTTTCCAAACTCTCTGATGATTTTCATAAGAAAGATATCATTGTTTGGGGTTTTTTAAATGAGGTCCATTGTCCTCCTGCGATGTTTTTTAAATATCCTGTGAATGTCTTAGTGTTTCAGAATTCCTGTCTTAAAGACAAATATAGAAAAAGTTAAGACACATTTATTTCTCAGTGAGTTCAAAACATTTCAGGTGTTTATGAAGGTCGGTTGCATTTCTCTTAAACATCTCGGAGAAGTGAAAGCTAAGTTGGAAACATACGGCCAAGACAGTGAAGTTTACAAATCTGAAGATGTTTTGGTACACCACACGCTACTGTTTTTACTTGGGTTTTCCACACACAAACTGCAACTGACTTGAAGCACCAAAATCTATTCCATTTGAATACACACACAAAATATTTTACCAACATACCCTCAAAGGTAACTACAGCTACAACTAATTCAGTTCTCTGGGTTAAAAATACAGTTATTACAGAGCTACTCCACACAAACGGCTTCTCAGAGTGCAAATCCTCATTTGAGGAAAAGCTCTAAAATACAGCAATAAAACTGACTCAAGGAAGGCTGAAAACAAGTACATGAGGACTTTGATCTGAACAAAAATGCCAGTGTGCCCCATTCCACAAGCAGTGAAATAATGAAACACTGCAGATTAAGTCAAACTATCCTTTCTTTGCACAGATGGTCAGTCTTTGGTTTCTTTTTCTTTTCCTCCCCCTAAATTAACAAACTAATATCTCAAATAGTTATTCAAAATGATCACCCCTTAAACACAGAGGGAAATGAAGCTGTAAGTATGTGAGGCACAAGCTCCCTCCACATTAGAAAGCTGAGTACAAGAAGCAGCAGTCTTCAGGATTTCCATCTCTAAAGTTCTATGGAATTCTGTATGCATATATTTTTCAAATTGACCTGCTCAGGCAGGTTATCTTATATATGCCTGTCTTCTACTGGACCACTTAAATAACAAATATCTCTTTATATTGTTTTATAAAGTTTTTTTTAACTATCAAAGTAGGTTTTGGTAGTTAAGAAGCACACACCAGTTGCTAACACTGGATCGAATTAATCCTTTTTTTTCATAGTAATAGGTAGTACCTTCCCAAGAACCATGTAGTGCTTTAGATGCATAGCAATCTGTCAGTGTACTAATAGAACAGATGGATGCTTTAATTAGAGAAGGGCTCTTAGGTATAGCAGCAATTCCATCATCAAGAGGATGTTTATACCATTAAAAAAAAAAGGGGGGGGGAATAATTGGTAAAAATTGCAACAATGACAGTATCAAAATACATTAAGAGAAAAGAAAGGAGAAAGAATGCCATGTTCTGTGCTGCAGCAGTGAAGAAATTCAGCTCCTGGATGTACCAAATTAGGTACTACATATTCAGTATATATACTAACTGCTATGTACATCACACTAAAATCTCCCGTGTCGGTACTTAACACATACTTAAGTTATGGATGCCAGCCAGGAGTACAACAGAATTTAAAAGTTGCAAAGACCATTGTACTTAACAGCTGTCACATACCAAAGCTCAGCTGTGGCAGCACCAGCATTCCAGCATTATCTGCATGGCTCCTCCTTTGTAGGAGCCCAGAACCCCCCCGAGAGCTGCCTACCTCAGAGAGACCCCATTCCAACAGAAGATAAGCAAACGGCTATGCACAGGTGGAGCCAGCCAAAGGCAATGCAACCATTTTAAACTCTCCCGCAGAACAGGACTAAAAATGTCATTATCTTGGGACCAACATGGACCAAGCCCAGATTTAAACTGCTATGTAGCTGAAAAGTGAATTTCCCAAAGAGAAAATTTTAGGTATTACTTCTCTCTGCAAGACATGCCAACACATAAATGATTACAAGGTAAAGAATGTTCATCCAAGTCACGTTAGGAAGAAAAAAAAAATTAGGATTACAGCAACCCTAGGCAGAGATTGTTTTGCCTTTCAGATTCAGACAAGTTCATGGAGACCTCTCCAGTCCAATCACACCTGCAAAAAGATATCCATTCACATTAATGTGAATTAATTCCTTTCATGTTAAAGATATGAGACGTCAGAACTATGTCAAGTGCTCCAAAGGCAGCTCTTTAGGGCACAGCTGCTCTCCCACACTCAATAATAAAAAGAGTGTCTCTGGCATGCTTCCCCCCCATAACGGCACTTAGTCACCTTAAATCGAGTTTATCAACGTATTAAATAGCTGAACTGAGTTATTCACCAAGTAGCATAAACAGCACCAGCAATTCAACACATTCCACAAAGCTCTGCACTGCCAGGCGTCTGGCACCTTCTAAACTAAGCATCTAAAACTGTGTTTCCATCCATCTAGCTGGAAGTCTCAGTATGACCCCAACTACAAGGTGTACATATTTTAAAAAAGGCAAGCAAACGCAATTGCTCAGAGCACTGCAACCGATCCTGACACAAGATCTTACCCCTTTTTCTTTACTGGACAGAACAGCACCACTTATACCTCAAGACCAAGCTGGATTCATTTTTCTTCACAGCTTTCTAAAAGGCCACGTGAGCCGAAAGGATCTCTTCCCAAATAACATCTGACAGCCAGATGCAAAATTAACACCCTTAATTACAGCTGGCATTTCTTAGTATTCTGCCTATAGGCAGTCACCTACTGAAAAATTGATATATTTGATGACACTGGCAGGTGCAGAAGCCCTATCTCACATCAGGGGGCAGAGAATTTAATGGTGGCCAAGTGCCAGAATCAGAAACATTACCTTTCAGCACTTAAACAAAAAAGCCTCAAACACCCATTGTACTGAACCAGTCTCCAAGACCAGGCTCATATTACTCATGCTTCTTGCCATGCAGAAGCTCCAGAACACAGCACTGCATATAATTCCATGCTTATTTTTGATCTAAAACAAATAAGCAGTTTTGCAGCTTTTAATGAGACTGTTCTATTAGTCTGTTTTTCCTTCCACATGCAAATTATTGGGATGTCAAGGACACTGTGACAACAATTATTTTTACAAAGCAATATGGAATATTAGAACTTGTTTGCAAGAAGCCTTCTGGATCACAGCCACTCTTGAGGTTTTAGGAACAGTTTAGGAAGTCTGACCTAATCGGTCTCCCAGAGACAATATCGTGACTGTAATTGCACTATGGATTCTTACACAGTTCCAGAACTCAGTCACACAGTATCTCAGCAGAAAGCTATTTAACCATATCCTTTTAAATAGAGATTAAGTATTTCAAACTTTGAGGACATTATCTTTTGTTAACGTAGATTTCAACAAAGAGAAAAACTGACATGCCTGACCAATCACTAATACCCAGTTTTGCTCCAATTGATGTTACAAGTAGGATCAGCCCCTTAAAGCAGTAAGGGATTTTGTTTTAGCAGTGGTGTTATCCATTTAATGCTTAGGAGTCAAGACACTGATGAAATCAACCACATTCACACTCTTAAGGAAGAAAATGAGAGGAGACACCAAAATAAACATGCATTAACCACATTCTGAAACAAACCAAGGCAATGTACAGGAAGCACTTTTACGTTCTTAGTGGCCCATTTTGGTTTTGAGGGTTTATAAAAGACCAGATATTTCATTTACAGAATATTTGTGGACTGCTATTTATTAAGAAAACTGTTTTGTCATAGCAGAAAAATCTAATTCTCTGCAGTTCTCCTAGCAAAAATTTTTTAATCTGTGTTTTCCAGATTCCACAACAGGAGAAATTACCAGCCTTCAGCAATCACTACAACTATTTGCTGTATTGTCTTATATGGAATTTGTAATGGTAAGTTTCAGTACAATCATTTTCCAGTCTTAAAACTGTCTCGCCTCAGAAATAAAAAAAAAAAAAAACCAAAGTCATCACTTTGCTCTCTTCTTCTCTCCCTACTCCAGGGGGATTAGGTGAAAGAATTCCTTTTAGAAGCAATGCAATAAATCTAACCAAGGTTTATATCATTTCACATCAGCAAAAGACAAGTATCACCAAATCCTACTGAGATAGCTTGCAGGAAATTACAGGGATAGAGATGCTAGTGCTTCTCTATCCATTGGGACAAGCCAGGCCACTTAAATCAACGAAGTCCTAGGCAAACAGGAAATCACTGTTTTAAAGCTTTCCTTAGGGTATGATCCTGGAGGATCATTTATTAAAAAGGTATTTCTCCTAAGCAAAACACTTAACTTTGGGGCCAAAAAAATCGCTCCCTTTTCCAGTGTAATTTGGTGTGTACTCTTTTTAAGTGTCTCTCCTTCCCTCCCTTTCATCTTGTCTGTATAAAATAAGGAAGCAGAGATAACTTGCCAAGACAGTTACATAAAATCAGTATAATTATGTGTCAGTAATATTTTCTTAGCTGTTTTTTGGCTGGCCTGGTACCTTAAATGCTGCAACCTTTCTGTTACAAGCACCTGATCACAGGTGTTTTAGATGTTGATCACAGATCTTCTCAAAGAGATAAGGATTTCAAAAAACGCTGCACTTTTGAAGTACAGAGGCATACTTGTTAGCATATGAACTTGCATAAGAAATTTGCATTAATTTAATCCTTATGTATGCTCACAGAAATATCCTTCTATCCAGTAGTTTTGTACAAGGAAGTCTAAAATGTACGAGCTACATTAGCAGTCAAGTTGAGACACTGAAATAAAACAAAGCTGGAACATCCTCATTTAGCATGTATAATTAATCATTTAATGCATTAAAACTACATGCAAACAGGTTTAACTGTGTGTAAGACTTCGCTGTGTTTCCTGATTGTGTTTTCTTTAGAACACATCCTAAGAAAAGGAGGCACACAGCTGTCCCAATTTCAAACACGTGTGTACATCCCCATTTAATGGTGGGGTGGGACTGGAAATAAAGGAAGTAACATCCCTCCCAGTATGACTTCCATCCTCAAGAGCAGGCAAAGAAACACAAAAGACCACAATCATGATCCAAAAAAAAGTATTTTAAGCTGCTTTCTAACCCCAATGCATCTAACCTATTTCTGTCAATTCCTTTAACAAATGCTACTTTTGCACTCGTTATGCCACGGTCATTGTACAATCAGACAAATCTGAAGAAAAGCTGAATTGACCACTTTCCACCACTCCCACATTCTCTTCTGAATAAAAAAAGGCACTTATCCAGCATACTGTGCTCCTTCCCACCCCACCATTACCGACTCCGTTTGACATTCAGTGGAATTCACTCGAGAAAAGAAGCTCTGTATTTTTCAAAGTTAAAGCACTGAATTCTCACGGTTCATTGAAGGACCATTCTGCTCAGCCAACCCAGCAAGGGGATGGATGGCATGTGCTACTTTGCTAGCATGACCTCATCTCGGGATATCACATTTACCTGTTTCACGGGAAAACTGACAAGGTGTCTGAATGCATACTTGGACATTAAACAATGTCTTCGCTTTGAAGAGATGTACAGAATAGTTAAAACCCAAGAAGTTCCGAGATCTCAGTAAGTCTTTTACACAAACCAACTCAACTGACACACAAGGTATTTTTAAACCTCCCTAAAACTGCAGAATGTTGCATAATTACAACGTGGGAGCTAACTTTTCCACCCAACACTCTCCAAATTCTGTACTGTATGCTGTAACAGTAAAGCTGCATTACAAAGCTTCTCCCTTTCCATTATAAAGGTTTTGACCACCCCCGCTCCCAAAGACCATGACCTGTGCTTCCCTACTTCTCTGGCTCGCTGCCCTCAGTCTCTCAGTGAACTCCCACCACTCTAACGGGAAAAACTGATGCCAACAACGTAGAAAGCCAATCGCAGGCTCTTGTTTGCAGGCATGCACCGCTCTCAGCTCAGGCAGCCACCGTACTGGCCGTAACCTATTTCAGGAGCAAGAACTGCGGGCATTCCCCCTTTGGGAGCGAGCCGGCCGTGCCCTCGGCTCCGCCATGGGGCGTGCTCGGTGTTCCCCGGAGCGAGCACACAGCTCCACTAAACCGTGAGCCAGCTGCCGGCATCCCGCAAACATGTGAAACGAACCTTCGACCTCCCGTGCCCGGCAGCGGCACCGATGCAATTCTTCGTCACTAGGGAAAGCAGTAGTAGATTAAGGCTGATTTAACCTCGAACGCTCAGTGCCGCTGCTGGGAACGGGAAAACAACATAAGCGCGACCTCCATTACCGAGGCGCTGAAAGAAGGGGAGGCAGCCCCGGGCACAGCGCTGGAGCAGCCTGAGCGCCGCTGACACCGAGGCTTCTCCCGGCAGCCGGCTCGGGGAGCGCTTCCCGCCGCCGCCGGGGACCTCCCGGCACGGCCCCTCCCAGGCGCGGCGCGGAGACACCCGCGGGCCGCCTTCCCCGTGACAGGGGACGGCCCCGGGCCACCTTCCCCGTGACAGGGGTCGGCCCGGCGGAGGAGCAGCGCCCAGCCGCCCGCACGCCCTCCGCTCACCCCGGCGCCCGCCGCGCCATCAGCCGGGGCAGTGGGCGCGGCTCCCCCCCTTCCCCACGGTCGCCCCCCAGCCCCGCTCACCGGCGTAGAAGCGGATGAGGCAGCCGGTCTCCGAGTCCATGCCCTCCTCCTGCACCCGCCACAGGTCCCGGAAGCCCAGCTGGGAGAGGTAGTCGTTCTGGATCTGCAGCGGCTTCTCGTGGGCCTCCAGCCGCCGGCTGGTCTCCCCGTGCAGCTGTACATACAGGGCGGGCGGCCCCGCTGGCTGCTCCCGCCCGCCGGCCGCGCCCGCAGGCACCCCCACTGCCCGCCCTGGGGGCAGCTCCCCCGGACAGGGGGGGCCCCGGCCCGGCCCCGCACCTGCTTCTTCCACCCCGTCGGGGGGCGCCGGCTCCACCTCCAGCTCGTCCGAAGAGGACGAGCCGCCGCCGCCGCCGCTGCTGTAGGGGTCCAGCCGGTCGGAGACGCTCTCGGCGCTGGGGCTGAAGCTCTCGGTGTCGGAGCCGGCCGGCCCCAGCTCCCCCAGCAGGGAGGGGCAAGAAAGCGGCGGCCCGGCAAGGTAGAGTTCGGCCGGCGGCGCCCCGGGGCTCAAGTCGGAGGGCGCCGGGCTCGGCCGGCCGCCGGCCAAGTCGCTCTCGTCGGCGCCGCTGCACAGCGGCAGGCGGTCGGGCCGCGCCGCTTCCCCGCAGCCTCCTCCGGACAGCCCGCTCCGCATCCCCCGCCGGCTCCTGGGCTTCTCGTCCGGCTGCGGCCGCAGCCCCTCGGCCGCGGGCTCGGGCGGCGCCTCGGCGGGGCCCGCCGGCGGCTCGGGCGGGGGTTGCGGCGGCGGCGCGCCCGCCTTGCCCAGCACTCGCACCACGCTGCTGCCGCCCCGGTGGCCGAGCTGCTGCAGCCGGGCGGCCACCTCGGCCGCCGTGGTCTCCAGGGTGCAGAGCACCGGGCGCAGGTAGCAGTTCATGTGCCGCTCGTAGACGTGGACGCAGCCCCGCTGCAGGTCCCGCCGCACCCAGTCCCGCTCCGGGGGCTGCAGGGGCTGCAGCTGCCGGGGCGGCTTCAGCAGCAGCAGCGCCTTCCTGTCCAAGCTGCGGGTGCCCAGCGAGGGGGCCGGGGCGCCTCCGGCAGAGGGGGAGGCGGCGGAGAGGTTCCTCTTCAACCTCCCCCGCCGCAGGAGCAGGGAGTTAGCGCTGCCGGCCCCGCCGGGGGCCGCCGGAGTCCCGCTGGCCGCCAGTGCCGCGGGAGGAGCGAAGCCGCCGGCTCCCCCTCGCCTCCGCCGCGGGCCGCCGGCTGCTTTGCCGTCCAGCTGCCCGCCGCCGCCCGACGGCTCCGCGCCGCTCTCCGCCTGATTCCTCCTGCCCGGGGAGCCGCTCTCCGGCTCTCCCCGCCCGCTTCCCGCCGCCGGGGCTTCTGCCGCTCGCTGCTGCGCGGGCTCCATCGCCGCGGGGCCGGGGATGCCGCCGCCGCCGCCCTGCTGGGAGCGCCGCCCGGCGCGGCGCGGGGAGGCCGAGCGGAGCGCGGCGCCGCGTCCCGGGGGTGGGGGGCGATTACGTAGCAGCCGCGGGAAGCATTCCGCCGGTGCCTGGCTCAGTCCCGCTGCCCGGCTGTCGCCAGCGCCATTAGGGAGGGAGGCAGGCGGGCGAGGAGCGAGCGATCCCGCCGCCGTCCGCCGCTCCCCGCGCGCGCGCGGCTCATGAATATTAACCAGCCCACGGGGAGCGAGGGAGGCTCGCGAGGGTGACGCCACCGCTCGCGCGGCGGGGCGGGGCCTCGCCGATAAACACAGCGTGACTCCCAGCCGGCTCGGCCGCTGCGCGGGGGCCGCTGGGAGTTGTAGTCCCGCGGCGGCCGTAAGTCCCGGCAGTCCCGCGGCTTCCCGGGGGCCGCGCAGGCTCTGGGAGGGAGGCTCCGGCTCACCGGCGGTGTCGGCGCTCCCTCACGGCGCCGGGCTGAATCCGTGTCAGAATTATTCCAGGACTTTGTCCCGCTCTCCGTGTTCCTTACGTCTGGTCGGCGGCTCTGGCAGGTCCAGTGAGCGCGCTTGCCCCGCTCTGCCCAGCCCGGCGCGTTCTCCCCGTTGGCTGCCTCGGCGCAGAGCCCGAGCACTGAGCCCAGGCAGTTTTCCCCTCTGAAAAGGGAGATGATTTTTCCAGATCAAAGATGGAGAGAGACATGGAAATGTGGGTGGAAACATGTATGGTTATATGCACGCACATACCGTAAGAAGAGCTGCTTTGTGAGTAGGCACAGAGAAGGTTTCAGTGCCATTAGTCTGTCATTGTATTTTGGGGACTAAACTTACCTAAGATGCCTACTTGTAGAAGGTCGCTGAGAAGTAGCCATTAAATAGAAATATTTTTTTAGAAAAAACATGTCCCATGATTTAAAACAAATCACTGAAAAGGAAAATCAGACACATTCAGTTAGCAGTGTAAACGTGAGGTTTTATACTGCAGGTACACCATACTGTGGAATTCAGAGAAATCTCTTATGCTCATGGACATGTTTTAGCTGAGTAATGCCGGCTGGATGGGGCTGTAACTGCCTGAGATCTCTCCTTTTTAATACATTTTGTAAAATCACAGCAAAGCATCTTGCCAGATACTCATGAAAAACGCAATAGACTGCAATAAATTGGGAATTCTGGGCAATTGACCAGTTATGTCAATATCGGGGGAGATAAATCATCACTAAGCATCCTGAGATAAACTCTTAGCGAAACATTATTTTTAGCTGGTCGGTCTTTTTGTGTACATGTGTAATATATGAACCCCAAAATAAACCAGAATCATAAGAAAATTAAGGTTTACATCTCCTAATTTCTTTACACTTCCACATTAATGTGTTCATACTACAGAGAAGCAGATTAAACAGGGCACAGCAAAGAACTTACAATGGAATCATGTAGCTGCCTTTTTAAAGTTTTTTTAACAACAAAGCTGATGTTTACTGTGTGTGAAAACCACCCACTTTCTGAACAGAACAATCTAAAATTTAACTGTTCTGATTGGGAAGTTCATGCAGAGCTGTATCTAGAGCTGCAATCACCAGCCGGAGCTTCTTTGGAATTCAAGAGCACAAACTGACAGAAGATGACGGCAGCACTTGGCCATTAAAGACTTAAACTGGTGCCCAAAACCTCCTCTGGCAGTGGCAACACTCAGCAGAAGTCAGAACTGAGTAGATGAGCTCTGGTTCTGGATGTTTGATATATTCTGATTTATTTCTACTGCTTTGCACCACCCTTGTGCCACCTACTTCACAGAGGTTACAGCAGGTCCCCCTGATTTAAATGTGTGAGAGAAATGTTCTACATGCAAAAACACACACACACAAGACACACGCACTCAGAAGGAGACGGCAAGCTCTAGGGACATTATTGTTAATGGTGATACTTGAAATGTTTCTAGCACAGAGTTTCCAGCCCTTCTCTTCTTTAGTGGGAGTGGCAAGAGAGAAGATCTACCTTTCTCAACTGTTCAAATATCTGAATGTTCATCCACACAGGAAAAGTCCAGAACACAGAACCAAAGAGGCATCTCCTGGGGCTTCCAGTTTTCTCCCTTGTGGCTGGAGATGCCACATCCTACATATTAGTGAGGTCCCCCTAACACAGCAGATAAACAAGCTGAGCATCAGTTTGAACTAAGCTCAGCTGCTTTGTCCTCTGCCCTAACTGGAAGACTGTCCAAGGGCCACCCTGTCCTCCCTGTTGGGACATTCCTCCCAATTTTCAGCCTGAATTTTACACTTGGGTAGTCCATGCACACTTGCTCACATGCCAGCATTGCATTGCCCTTTGACTCAAATAGTTGTGGGTTTGGGGTTTTTGTGCTCCAGAGCCTTTACCCCAAGGTGCTTAGGAGCAGCAACAATATTCCCTGGCAGGCTTTGTTTTCTCTCTTGGGTAGACTTAAACACAGTCTTCTTGTGTCCTCTGAGGAGATAAATCCCACAGTGTAGGAACACGCAGTTAAGGTCATTTGGTCAGCCTTGGGCCGGATCCTCCCTGGGGTGGATGGTACGGGCACAGCTCTGGATTTTCCCTGCGAGTCCGCACGGGGCAGCCGCCGGCTGCGATGGAGCTCGGAGAAGTGGCCGGGGACTGAGCTGACCCCGCTCTCCCTCCTGCCAGGCTAACTCACCGCTGCCAGCAGCCCTGCTCATGAATGGCTTTATGCAATTAAAGCACAAAGTAGCTGTTCTAAAGTCCAGAGGGAGTGGGGAAGTTGTTGGGTTTATCTCTGCCCCATGACGTTTGTTCAGGAGCAGAGGGCTGCTGTGAGGCTCCTGGCATCCTATGAGCCCTGAGCTGAGCTGTGAGAAGAAAAGAGAGCATGGGGTTGATTTTCATACTTTGCTCAATATGAAGGAGAAAGTTTCTGTAGTGGCCTAGCACCTCCAAATGTTAGCAGTACCCAGCCTGATTATTTTTGCATTGTGCAGGGAAGTGTGCTTGAAATCTTTAAAGTATATGCATATTTACATTGAATTCTCCAGCTTATGAGAAAACTCTGCTATTTTCCATTTCCTGGTATCTCATATATACTCTTAAACTCTACTGAAATTGTGAATTTTGATAGGGATTAACTGGTGTTGTCAGACATGGGAATGGAGTTTGTGAAATTGATGTTTGACAGGAGGAAGTGGAAGGGTGAAATACACATTCCCTTTTCTGAAGTTGGATTGATGGCAGCTGTTTGGGAGACAGGTAAAATGAAACAGGGTAGTTTGCAATCTGCAGTTTTCTGACCAGACTCAGGTGATCTTGAGGAGGAGTTTTCTGAGTACAGGAATTGGCAACAAAAAATGAGGGAATAAAAAGTAATTTATCCGAGATTACTATAAATTACTCCAAACCAAAACTTTTTATACTGAATGAACAAATTATACTCTCTCACACATAAGTGCAAGAAAATGCCAGAAGGTCTTGAAACCACAAGAAGACTTTTGAGGACAGTTTTGTGTCCAGAGTTACCAGACCTTATCTGAAATCCTCACAGAGGCTGGAGCTGTTGTGATCTTCACTGTCTACGTTTGTGCTGCTGCTACAGCAGGAGGCATCAGGCTGCACACACAGCCCTGGAGCTGACTGATGAACTGCAGTGGTGCTTGGAGTGTGTTAATTCCTGCTCAGCCTCTTCTGAAATCTGCCTCCCCCCGTTCTCACAGATTCCTTTAAAGCCCTCAGGGATACACTGTGCTGTTATTAGATGTTTCTGCAAGGGAAGGGACAGATTATGGGCATCAGCTGATGTCTGTGGTTTTCCTTACTCTTTCATTATGAATGTAGAAGAAAGGACCAGGTCCAGCTTTGATTCATATTGCTGCTGGTTCTGTTCCTTTCTCTTCTTTGTTAGCATTATACCCCTTCATTTCTGGTAACATCTTTGTTTAGCTATATTAATAATTATAGTGATAGACAATTCAATGATGGCTTATTTGTTCTGTCTAATTTTTCAGAAATGTCTGCTGCAGTGGGATAGTAAACAGCTTTTGTAGGCTCAGTTTTACCATGAACTATACTCAAAGGGATTGGTTTTAGTTATATCAAATACACAGTGAATACCCAGTTTCAGTTTTGTTTTCAAAGATATCACTGCAAAATAATATGCTATCATTAAATAGAAATTGCTTAATCCCCAGTCCTTGACTACAGAAAAATTGACTGACAAGTCAGTTCTGGATCAGAAGCTGAGTGCTGAGAAATGCTAGTGTGGGAAAGACGATATTTATACTTTCTCTGCTATAAGTCATCTTCAGTGATGCTGCTAAATGTTCATCTGTGTTTCAAAAAGGTATGAATCACTTTAGTGATTCCAGTTAACGTGTGAAGGTGGAGAGGGAGCTTAGAAAGAAAGAATTTAATGTCCTTCAACCCTGCAGAGTGTTAGGGAGCTTACTCAGCTCTCTTCTTTAGTAGTCTGTTTTTGTAGTAAGGGAGGATTTTTCTACAGATGACAAAGCAAGAGACTTACTTCAATGTCAAAATGCTGAAACAAAAGACATTTGCCACTGTATGTGTAATTCAGAGACCAGGAGATGGATGAGCAAATGGACCATTTCAAATTAAACAATGAAGTAAGAATAACCTTCTTTCTAAAGAGAAATTGAATGTTGTCACATGGAAACTGTTCTCAAAATAATATTTTATCAGTAGGGATTAATGTCATTTTTCAAAGTGCTAGGTATGCACCTGTGCCCTTCATTCATATTTGCAATTGCACAGCTATAGGAACCAATTGGATATACAGATAACAAGGAACTGAAATTTTATGCTGATTGCTGCTCCAGCTGTGAACTTGAGCACAGTAATGTGTGTATGTTCCATGCAGTTGTGCTCATCTTGGCATGTAGGGCTTTCAGGGTAGTAAGGCATTTAAGGTGGTGCTAATTCAGGGAAATGTTTACTTTTAAAAGTGTTCTTATATTGAGGATATGATTAAGAACTATTCTTGAACAGGGAGTTTCCATTACTCAATGCCTGAAATATAATTTAGAGGCTGTAAGTGATCTTACAGTTGCCTTTTTGTTTAAGCATTCAGTAACACTGGATTCTTATGATCCAGGAAGTTATTTGTACCTACAACTCCCTAAATAGTTTTCAGCAAGGATTGATCTGTGTTTCTGATTCCAAAACCACTTCCATACAAGTAATATCAACACTACTACATGTTCTTCAGCAGTGCACTTGAAAGCACGTCACAAACGAGAGCAAGTGTAAATATTTTCATAATACGGAGAGCGGAGAAAAGAGGCAAGGACCTTCTTGGCTGTCCATTAGACTCCTCTAAAGGTGATAGGCACAAATCAGGTCCCCATGTTCTGAAAGTGAAGTGCCAGGCTTTGAAACTTCCTTCTTGGTAAGCTGGAGTCCTGTCCCAGCTCTCTCTGGGCAGAGGGGCTGGAGGTGGGTGCAGAATCCAGCTGTGATGTTGTTCAAGTGATGGTGATTCTCACTTGCAGTACTTGGCCACTTGAATTTCAGTTTCTTGTAGAGGTAACCTGTATTGCTTTCAGCAAGGCAGGGTTTTCCTAAGCCAGCAGCAGCAGTGTGGTGTGGAGATCCTTTGATTACACAAATGTTTCCCGTTGTGACATGCACAGGCTGGGCTCTGTTAGCATTGCAGTTAAACAGTCGGGAGGTGCAGCCTCCTTAGCAAATTTTGGAATCTCTTCTGCAGCACAAACCTCTTGCTTCCGTCACATGAAGAAAGAAAGGAAACAGCAGCACCTCTGCTGCAGTTCAAGGTGATGAGCAGCTGATCATGAGTTAGCTGTACAGCTGAAAGACACATGCAGAGGGACAAACATGAGGAAAAGAACTTCAGCTTCGTTATACCTGGATTGATTACAGGTCTATGTTATACATTCTAGTGTTATATTAAATACTATGTTAAAATTAAACCAGTATTTTACAAATTTTGCATTTAATTTGTGTTGATACTATTTGCAAAGCCAGACTTTGTAATTGCCAGTAGACTCAGCAACACCATACACTAATCCTCTTACAGTCTTCAACTCTTCCATTTTAAGCTATTTGTTTTGTTTGTTGCTTTTTTAAAGAAAAAGAGCTTTGCTGCCTGTTAGATATTAATGCACTAAAAGGTTCTCTTCCAGAACTTTATAAATCCTTCCTTGTAATTATTTCTTTTTATCTTTCTTCCTCATATGGTGTCTTAAGCCCTTTTTGTTTCAGAGCTCTACAACTCCTCAAGGTACATCTCCTACTGATAGAGATGGATTAATGGGGATTCATTAAGCTGCAGCCAACACAGTGACTCGAATGTGATGGTTTTACATAATGCCCTAAATAGCATGACTGGCGCATTTGAAGTGACCCAAGAGATTCCAACATTTTTGGTATCAGCTTTTCACGAGGTAAGTCATCTCCCATTAATTCCCTTGTAAATATCTTGCAGGAAGGTTACTGTCTGTTGTTTAAAGGCTGTGCATAAAGGCCTTTCATGTGAGACTGGGGATATGTTTCTGCCATACAGCAGGTTTGGCAACAAAGTTGGCTTAGAAAGGTCATGCCCCTACTCACTTGTCTTTGCCTCTTCTGCATGGTGTGTTGCCACTCTGGTGTGCCAGGATGAGGGGAGCAGCACTGCCAGCAGGAAAATGGGAATGTTCTGCATTAAAGCAAATTGTGCCTGAAGAATCTCAGGTATCCCTTTAATACAGTAAGAATCTATTACATAAATGCAAGTTATTTATTTGTGAATGTCATAAGCACTGAAGTGAGACTAGCCCAGGGGAAGCTAAACCCTCAAAAAATGTGTTAGTCATGATTTATCCTAGTACAGAGTGCTATCAACAGCTGCATCTACAGTACTTTACTTGAAGTATAAACATAGATGCACATTATGTCCTTTGAAGCAGCCTTTTAAAATTTATTTCTTCAACACCAAAGGTGTCTCTTGTTAAGAGTAAACACAGAAACCCTCCAAGGAAATTTACAAAATAAAGCCTTAGACAATTAAAATATTGGCAGGATCAACTTAGAAGTTAATACTAAAATAGCTCACTGTCACTTCTGTGGCTCCCCAGGTACCCCTCTCAGAAGGGCTTTCAGGAAAGCTGTAGGGAACATATCTGAGCTTTGATGAAAATGACCATAAATCTAGGAGAGTAGGGTTTTTTTCTTCCTTAGCTATTCTAATGACAAAATGCCCATTGACTCGTGGGCTGGCAGCCATGAACTTGTGTGCAGAAGGGCTCTCATGTGCCGTGCCAGCAGCCCTTGGATGTGGTGCCAGAGGTGCCTTGGCCTCAGAGCTCCGCCCTCCCTTGCCGGGCTCAGCCACCCCCGCGATGACTGCGCGGTCACAGGGCTGTGACACGCCGTGTGTGAGATTGAGAGAGCTCTGCAATACACTGGAACGATGGGAATGGGCTCGGTATTCATGGGCGAGGCTAGACTGAACTTCCAGGAAAATGAGTCTGTCATTTCACCGACAGATCATGTGGCTCCCTGTGCAGTAACCCACAGTGGGGGTCACTGCAGTGCCCTGCTCCGTGCTGTCAGTCTGTGCAGAAGCTGGCCTGGCACAGTCAGGAAGGGAAGCCATAGGAAAGGGAGAACAGCTAATATTTTAGGATCCAGGTTTGACTGAGGTGAAAGCATGCATTGTTAGCTTTGCAGATGTTGGTCAGGATACACCAAACTACAGTCACGTGTATATAACTGGCATCCAAACTCTTTCAGCAGCAGCAGCATCCTGCTTTTGGCTTTCTAAAGATGTCCATTGTTGCTTTCTAAGTGGCAAGAACAGATCTGAATGCTCTGTGAGACTTCACCTGTTCTGGTCAGAGCAAGGGTAAAAAGCAGGTTCTCCAAACTGATGTGAATTCTCATTGCTGGAGTAGAATGAGCTCTTCGTTTTCCCAAAAGGATACATGCCCAGGCACTGTCACTGGTAGCATGTTCTCCAAGATATTTAATGCCTGTGACCTAAGCACCCTGCAGATCAAGACATGCCTTGGAGTTGAATTTTCATCAGCCTCTTCATAAGACAGGCAGTGAAGCCATTGTGAAAACCCATTGGTGGCCCCCACGCAGTTGGGAAATGCTGTGATTGAAAGTCAGCCGGATTTTTAGGAACATTGTTTCTGCCAACAGGTACTGATAACCTGCTTTCATAATAATAGCACAAACTTCACCCTCCAGCAACCTGACACACTTCTTTGCCTCGCCAAAACAGATCTGTCCTGCACCAATAGTGGAGCTGGAATGCCAAAGCTTTCCAGCATCCGATTTCTGACAAAAAAAAAAAAAAAAAAAAAAAAAGCTGGTGCACACGGTGAAGAGTTTTCCTGCAGAGTTGAAGAGACAAAGGGATGGACTTGCCTTGGTACCTGTGACTGTGAGCAGTCAGGCTTTTGAAAGAAGCCCAGGTGGTGAGGTTTTCCATGAGACTGATCCACAGTCCAGCACACAAGAGCCAGCCAGGGAGCTCTTCTCTGCACTGATTGCAGCCGGGCTGCTGGCCAGGGTTCACATCCGCCATGGCTTAGCACAGCTGGGCTGCAGGCCTTTCTGGGTGATAGCCAAGCATTTTGTGTCCTACCATTCTTGGCTGCCCTTTTATGTTTTCTTCATATCAGGTCCCAGCATACAAGGAACTTGCAGCAGATTTTGAGGTGACTGCTGGAAACCCATTTATCACGTCATTCCCCCACATGGTGGCATTGCTTGCAAAAAGTATCCACTGATTCCCAGTGTGTGATGTTTTGTTCTCAGGTGCTTTAGCCAGAGTTCTGCTGCCACAAGGGAGAATTTGCCACCAGGCATGCCTGCTCCTCTTCACTTTCTCTGAGAATGAATGCTCTTCCAGATCAGATGGACCATGGAGCTCTCCGAGACCAGCAACCCCGCTGAGGATCTCTCAGGGGAGCTGTGTAGGAACATGCAGAAAGCAGCTACAAGAAAGGCTCCAGTGACTCTTCTTCTGTTATCAGTGGTGCAGACCAGCTGTCAGAGGAGTGGTCACACTGCAGGCAAAAAAGCAGGCTGTTTCACGACCATCCCGGAAGGGATGCACTGACTGAAGAAAGCCAAGAAATTTGGAAAGCCTCTGTATGAGATGTCCAACGAACACGTCTCACTGCAGAGAGGAAGTGTTGGTCAGTAATGTGTGCCATGGTGGATGACCTCTGGGCCTCCTCAAGTCATCCTGCCAGGAGCAGGAACAACGTCAAAGCGAGATCACATCACCAGGGCCTGGCAGTGCACAAAACCTCAGAGCAGTTCTGGCAGGCTGGAATTAGCAGGCTGAGTCACTCAGCCAGGAATCAGTTGTCAATGTGGTCGCTGTTGAACGAGTGTAACGACAGATTGGCAAATACCTAAACAAGGGCTGCTTTTTGGCAAGAGCTGAGATATTGAAATGATTTGTAAATCACTTGCAGGATTTCCTACCTACATCTTTTCAGCAGCATAAGTGGATTAGACTACTGGTCCTTCTAGATAGCATTCTGCTGCAAAGGGACTGTTACCCCACACTTCAAGGAAAGATGAAAGGACAGTTGTGGTAGATGGTGGGGGATAGCCAGTCTTAGAAACCTATTCCCAAAACTGCAGTGATTGGAAGCTGGCTTTACTCCAGAAGCATGAGTATAAATCCCTTCCAAAACTCTTGTTTATTTTTATGCATGTATTAGCAGTCCTCTTTTGACTCCTGCTAAGATTTTGGTTGTGATGATACTAGCTAGGAAGGGATTTGGCTGAGTAACTGCATGCTGTGCAAAAAAAATTTATTTCATTTTTATCAGTTTTAAATGTGTACTTTTTCAATTTAATTGAATATTCCTTTGTGTTAATACGGTGGAAGGGAAACCAGCAGCATGTATTTGTGAGTGGATTTGCTGGATAAGGGCTGGGATTGGTTTCCCACTGCTTCAAACCAGGGGAAATCACAATACAGTGGAATACACAAATTAGGGGTTCCAGTTAATCAAACTCAATAGTAATTTGGAACAAAGAGAAAGTCTTAGGAGAGTTAGTCCTTACAACACACCCATATTTTTTCACTGCCTCCCTTCTTCCTTTTTCTTTCAGGAATGATTCAATACAATATTTTATGAGAAACTTAGCAATTTCTAATTGAGCAAGCTAGTGGAAGGTATTGCTGCTTATGGCAGGGAGGTTGAAAATAGATGATCTTTAAGGTCTCTTCCAACCCAAACCATTCTGTGCTTCTATGACTAAAAATCAAGGTAAAATCAATCAACCTTAACCCGAATGCATTCTTCCAGTTTTAAAACAGGCACCAGAACATCTCTTATTAAAAGGGCTAACTAAGTATGATCCCTTTCTCTTTCTTGTAAAGGTCATTGGAAACCAAACCAAGCAATGTCTTTGTTATATTTTTGCTGAGAAAGTTCCTTCTTTGGCAGGGGAAGGGTAATTGTGATAGCAAGATGCTTCTGTTCCCAAATTCCCTGATGTGCTGGGGTCATGTTGCATATTTGCACTCTGCTTTAACAAGGAACAACAACACAGACAGAAGGGCTTATTTTTGGTGGCACTACATTTAGAGCAGATGTTATAGGCTCAATTATCCTGGTACTTCAGCTGTAACATTGCATTATTCTCTAAGCTCCGTATCTTTGGCAGAAATTGTTTTGTTGGAAGACACTGCTTTCTGAAAGCGGGTGCTTCTGCTCCTCCACTTAGTATAGCCTGACAGCTACCTTCAGTAAGCAAATTTATCATTTTGGATTGCTTCTGCACTGTAGCTACAAATCACATTGAATGTACTGCTGAACAAAACATGTTCTATAAAGTGGTGTGAGCATCTGCCCATTATAAGAATATCCAGCATTTTAACGCAGGATCATTAGTCACCGAGAGTAAATTGATAGGTTATCAAATTCTGCATATTTCAGTCAGCATTCAAAAAAACCCTACTTGTGTAATGCAGGAATATTCTAAGTTCAGCAACCTCAGAGTATAGTTGAGTATCTCCATATATAACAATGTTGTGAAACAGAAAGACACCTCCTGCAGCTCCTGAATCACAGCTTTGAAATGCACATGACAATTATTTCATTTTGAGGCCAATGGTGATGAGCTCTGTCAGCATGGCGAGTAATTAGAAGAAATAGGGATCACTTGACTCATCTTTTCCTCCTGCCTTTGCCAGGTCATTAAAGATACCATTTAAACATTTAAACACCATCTAAAGCTTATTCCATTCCATTATGCCATTCATTTACTGCATCATGCTGTTCTGGAGTTATGTTTATGAAAAGGGACTCTACATTTTTAATTTTAATTTTTTTGTCTTTGAAGCAATACAACCATTTCTAACGCTTTCTGTAAAGGTGATGTTTTTTAGAATGCGTAAATTGAGATGAAAATAACTGAAAATAATGAGTCAAGCCAATAAAACTAGCAGAGGAGTCAGCCAAATGGTAGCTCAAAGAAGGCAGATCACATATTAAAAAACAGTTGAATCATTTTCTTTTAAAAATCCAGCTAGACATGCAATTCCTTATCTCTGTCACCTAACATTTGCCACATCTTCTACTTTATGAACACATACACTTTGCTTGGTAAAAAGGCAGAATCTTTCACTAAAATGTATAGCAAGATATGGCACTTTTACACTATTTCTGTTATCAAGTAGTGTTATAACAAGAGGGGGCTTGTTAAAATTTCATTATTTTAGTAGCAGCATTCTTCAGAAAAAAATACTCATATATTTCCTATGCTCAGACTGTATGAACTGATTATCCAACAATTACATATTAATTATTAATCACCCAGTGCTTCAGAAGCCACCCTGTGGCTCTCTAGTGCAGGAAACTCCACTGCTTTTGCAACCTAACGATATGATTTTCCCAGCTGTGGTGTTGCAGCACTCAGCCAGACGAAAGGCTGATGGCAGAGGGAGACATGAAGTTATGGGGATGCCTAAGGTTGAACCTCACCTTGCTTGGAGGAGGTTATGAAACAGTAACCTAAACAAATTCAGCAGGCAAAACACAGAAAACTAGTTAGATGACAGACTATGGTTAGAATTGGAGGGGGCATGTGTTTTAGGCGGTCTGTAAAGGGATTAATGGAAATACCTGAAAATGAGCAAATAAGGAAGAAGATATTTTCCTCCTGTGCTTCCCAAGAACACCTTTTCTGACTCCCTGTTTAAGTGGCAAGCCTGAGAACTGTGATTTGCATTATCAGTACACATTTTTGGCTATACATGGTTACCAGTCAGGAAAACAAGATTGATTTCTCATTCTCAAGCACATTTATAATGTCTGTGCAAATGAATGTAGGGCATATCCCGGCTAGATCAATATTTATGCAGCCTACTTTAGAAAGCAAGGGAGTTGCTTCTGAGCAGCAGGGGATCTTGTAATTTCTTTTCCTATGGTTTCCCCTTTTCCTGGTTTCCAGTGAAATTTGTTTGCATAATGCTTCATGCTCACTGACAATTAAAGGGAGTTTTCACGGAGGCCCCTCCAAAAGGCCGAGCTGCTGCTGGCACCGAGGCAGCGCCGGCACCTGGGGAATGAATCCCTGGGGTGGAGGGAGGTGTGGGTGAGCCCATGGAGCTGCAGGCCAGGCTGGGGACAGCAGGATGGCGCCGGGAGGGGGTGCTTGTGACAGGGGTGTGCTTGTGGCAAGGGGGTGCTTGTGGCAAGGTGTGCGAGGGCAGCGAGGGAGCACAGTGCTGCTCCTCGAAGGGACAGCTGGCAGCAGAGCTGGTGGCTTCTGCCACCTCCCGGCACCAAGGCCACTCAGCTTTGGCTTTGCACACTTCATTCCACTCACGAAAGAGCAACAATTAATTACCCTAATTAAAGCCAACTGCAGAATATCGAATACTGTGGTTTGTTTCGTTCTTCTAGGCTCACCTCTTTCGTGCACACATTCCCCATGCTGTTGTCACAGCTAATCTCTTTCATTCATTTTGAAATGGTGGGCAGGGGGCCAGGGGAGAGCGGAACACATAATAAATCAAAAGGCAGTAGCAAAACATGAAAAAGAGCCAAGCTCCCAGCAGCATGCCGGCATCTATGTTTAAAAGGATCTTCCCAAACAGCTGTTTTCTCACAGCACAGCTTTCATTTTCTTGATGCTTAGGAGGAGGCAACTTCACTGACCCACAGGCAGAAGGCAGCATTTGTGAATATCCCTTACTTTTCCTTCTGCCATATTTACCAGAATTTTCTTATCTTAACCTGACTTGAATAAACTCAAGGGCCTTCAAATGTCCGTAGTAATGCAAGTTCCTGCACAATGATGCATGTATCTGAAAATTAATAGGGAGATGATAACAAGTAACTTTACACTATTGGTATCTTCTGATTGTCAATTTAATTTGCCCTCAAATAAAATACACTTTATGTATATAAAGTATCCTCTGCAAACTTTTTTTGCTGAAGAAGCTCCTCCATGATGCAAACATGACAAGCTCTAGGCTATTAAATCATCTTGATTTCCATGGCTATAGCACTGAAATGCAGCATTAGCAAATACAATATATTGAATGCCTCTGTAATAAATAATTCCATTTTTTTTCAAGTAACTAACTAGGCAATAAGAACCCTGTCAGTTCTGTGTTGACAAAGTATCTTAGTTACTGAGTAACTATAGAGATGTTTTCCTTATGCTTGACGTAATTATCAAAATGCCTTCCAATAGCTGGTGAGAATGTTAAGGCTGAAAGAGTAATTCCTGGAGTGTGGGTTGCTGTTTGCAGGGACATACAAGTCAGCTCTGCACAGGCCAGCTATGCACCCACAACTAAAAAGATCATCAATGTATTTCTTCTTGCCATCAGTCCCTTTGGAGCAAACTGGAACATCTGGTGCTGCCCTGAACATCAAGTGTCAGATTTGGTCAGCCTCAGGCACAGGGCCAGGAGAAGACACAGACACGGACCTCCTAGGGCATAAGTCACAAATTACTTTGTCTCTCATAAAGCTCCAGCTTAGGTAAGGGCTTGAACTCAGAAAGGGGGGTGCAGTTGAAAGTCTATGTGCAAAGCTTGCCCAACCCAAAAGGATACTGGCTTTGCTACTTCCCTGGTCTGTAGGCAAATCTTTCTTCACGGTCTCTGGCCTGTGCTGTTTTAGTACTTTGGGGTGGTTCAGATTTTGCCCGGGTGCTGTTAACTCTGCAGATCTTGACTCTCTGGAGCCTCTGGCAGACCCCCCCAAAGCTGGATGTGTCCTATGGCCTGAAGAACATGGACTAGTGCAATGTGGTGAGGGACATTTCCTACTTGGCATTCATGCTGATCTCTGCATGGGTGATTTTTCTCCTACAACTGATGTGGAACATGTAGAATTTCAATCTGAGCTGTGCTCAATGAAGAATGAAGGCTGGAAGGGATCCCAGTGGGATATTTACTGTCTCTTACTGACTTAGAGTATTATAGATACCATACAGAAATATTACTTATAATATAATGTCAGCAATAATATATAAACTGTACTCATGATGTTCCAACAGGTTGTTTTTTAGATATGCAGTGACAGAGGCTCCATCACCTCCCTGCCTGGCTGCTGTCTGTCCTCTGCCCCTCTGCCCTGACCAGCCCTAATTATTTCCCAGTGACTAACCCGAAACCGCCTTGCTGCCCCACAGGCAGAGAGCACAATAATTGCCTTCCTCTTTGCAGCCCCACGTGTGGAAACGCCCTTCTTTCCTTCCTCAGGCAGAACAAGGACAGTGCCTTTGGACTTTCCTCATAGGTGTTGTTCTCCAGGCCTCCTGCCAGCCACATGGCTGCCCCTGTGTCCAGCTGGGGTGCCCTTGTTCTGGGAGAGCTACAGCCCAAAACCAGCCTGACTTGCAGCAGGGTAGAGGAAAAGGGCTTGTGCCTGCATCTTGTGAGCCGTTCCCTCGTCGGTCCATCCCAGTGTGGTGTTTGCCTTTGTCTCAGGAACACCGTGCTTCCAGGCTTTAGCTCACAAGCCGGGTTCCTGCCCAACAATCTGGGCTGTTACCTGATTGGATTTGTCCATTGTTCCTGCCTGATAGCACCATCTCATATGAGCCTGTCCCCATTCTGAATTGCATCCTGTGTTTCCCCCAACACCAGCACAGTGTCCCCTCAGTGACACCAGTGACCATGGCAGCCCCAGCACCAGCGTGCCCTGCTGTCCCTGGCACAGCCACTGCACCTGCTGTCACTCACCCTCTTGCTACAATTGGACAAGTCTTGTGTCAGCCTCTTGTAAATTTCTCTTTTGAGTTTACTTATGATGAGAATGGCATCAGAGACACAGTCAAAAGCACTTGGAAGACAAGATACATGACTTGGTGTCTCCTTTCTGTAAGACTGATGGTTGCCACAAAAGGAAATAAATTTGCTTTAGTTCATTTAGTGTTCATTCCTTTTATCACCAAGTGTGAATTAGCCCACATTTGATTACTTGCTCCGGTATTTCAAGGGCATTGACATGAAGTTGGCCAATTTTCTCCTTTGCTCTCAGTTTAAGGGAGAGCATTTTTTTATTTGTCCATCTCTGTACAAAGTCAGTTTGACTCATCCTCCATCAAGTCATACAGGCAACTAACTACTCATGGCCCAGAGGTGCCATTAGCCAGGTCTTCAAGTATCTGAGGTCAAAGTATCGCTGCCAATTTGCAAATAATTAACTTCTGCATGAGCTCTTTCCTTGTTAGAGTCACCCATCTTTCCCAGTGGTGCTGCTGGTGTTTGTGTTACCTGCCCACATGCAACTGGTGTTTTGGGGAAGAAAAGTGGAAACTAAAGGCACTAAACACCTCTTCTACAGAAAGGAGCACGATGGAAGCATTCCTTTTTTCAGGAATTAGAGACCACAGAATCATAGAATGGGATTCTTGATGTGATTCACGTTAGAATGTGGTTCCTGGTGTCCCTTGATAATCCCCTCTCTTGACCCTGCATGTTGGGGCAATGCTTTGTGCGTGCTTGGCTTGCCAGGTCTCCTCTTCCTGGGCATTTCCCTCTTGTGCTGAGAATGGAAGATGCAACAATTAAAGAATAAAAGATTTTAGAGAGCAAATAAGTGAGTCATGCCCTGGTACATGTCACTGTAAGTAAAATAAAACAGTGAATCAGTAGATTTCATGGAAACAGCATGGTCCAGGCTTTGCTCATGGAGGCAGCACAAGAGACCTGTGCATTCACAGATCCACATGAACGTAGCCATCCCTGGTGCACCATGTCCCACCCCAGCTCACAGAACTGATGAGGCCAATTTCTCACAGTGCCATTGAAAGGAGTTGGTTCAGAGTGAAAAACACTTTCCTGCAGCATAAATCAGCCCTGCAGAAACTCGGTGCTCAGCCATACCATTAATGCCAGAGCTGTTGTGCTGTTTTGAATGGGGAGCAGGGAAACGTCCCCAAGGCAGCCCAGGGAGAGACAAGGAGAGGGTAACAGGAATGCCAGGGTGCAGGTATTTGACATAATCTTTGAAAAAGGCCAGTGGCTGCTCTCTCCCACTCTACCCACTATTTCTTCTTCCACTTTGGCTGGCCAAAAAGCACAAGCCAACCATGTTTTGTTAATAATGAAGAAAAATGGCTCTTTGTTGACGGAGCTGCCACTGCACATCCCCAGAAGTCCCATGAGCAGCTCTGCTCAGGAAAGCTATGCTTGATTAAACTGAACCCTGGCTTCTGAAATACTGGAGCAAGAGCTGTTGTGGGACTTCATCCAATATAACTGTGTTTTATTTTTATTGCTCCTCATCTGTTTTCCCTGATTTTGATAAGGCCAGAGAGCACCTTGGCTCAGCAATCTCCGCTCTCAGCAGGAGGAGGAGAATCATGCACTGAATGACCTTACTGAGGTGCCTGTCACATAAAAACCCTTCTGCCACCTGGAGTCCTGCCTGCACCCACTTTTCCCTCTCCTTCATGAATATTTATGGTGGCAAAACTAGATATAGCATGAATTACGTGGAACTTTAAAATTACGCAATGAGAAATTTCATACAGAATGAAGTTCCTTGGCAATTCTTCCATATAGTTATATCAGTAAGGTTCGTGCCTGTGCAATTCCCAGGGTGAAATCAATCTTACTTTTTACATTTTTTTAGGGAGGGATAGAAGATTAATGTGATTCTCCACACAATTTCATCACCAGACTTTGCTGGTTTCCATTCCACTGTAAAATGATGATAGTGCCCTGCCTCTCAATTTATATTTTCCTTTGCTTGCATATTGCTTTCGTTTTCCTGAGGTTGTCTGTTGTACCTTCCCTTTTTGTGTTTCCTTTTTTATCTCACATCTAAGATCACTGTTTTGTCATGAAACAGGGTTTTCCTCCAAAATGCATAAATAATAGAGAAAAAATGGAGGAGACAGTCAACGCTGCAGTAGGCGAGAGGAGTAAAGTAGGTTAGGCAGTTAGCATTCATCAAATATTTAGTGAGTGATACAAGCTGAGGCCAGCTGTACGGGATCTTGATATGTTTTCTCTTTGTACAACTTGCTTAGTCCATCACACAGGTCCCTGCAGAGCACCCCAGCACTTGCCCGTGGCCCTGACCTACATTTTGCACGGCTGGTGTGCCCCTCTTTCCCCAGATGGCAAAGCCCACCTTGGAAGAGGGTGGGCTTTTGCTCCCATTCTAAGGCATCTGCAGCCATGCACAAGCAGAAACTCAGCATCTGGGCCCTGCTCACCCTGGCTGTGACATGAGCTGCCCTTGTAGGCAAACATTCCTAAGCCTGTACTGTAAATGCTCTCTGTGTTTCCCTTTTTCTTATTCAACCTTTTTTTCATCCTACTTTTTTCCTTCTCATATCAGACATTGCTCTGGGAGAAGCCAGCATTTCCCACTGGTAAGATCAGCTGAGCTCACATAATTTCTCTAAGCCACAGCGCTGGAAGTTAGGACTTGTCTTGTGCTGGGGATTTTTTTTCCTCCCAAAACACTAAGGATTAAAGATATTATCCTATAATATCATGGGAATGGTTTATCAATTCAAAAGTGCTTTAAGATTCCCAGGGAGATGAAGCCACTGTGCCACATGAGGCTTTGTCATGGCGCCCCCAGTGTGCCAGGGGTTTGCTGTGCCTCTGGGTCCACACCGTGCCCACGGCCTGTGGGGCCAGGTGGCTCCTTGTGCTGGGCTGTGTTAAAATGCAGGGGCCTGTGCTTGTGCAGAACCCCTAAACTCAAAGACAAACAGGGACAAACTGCCTTGCCTCGTCCCTTAAATCCCAAGTGTGCCTTCCCACTGCCAGGCTCTTTTCCCCCAGCATCCTGGTGCAGGTGTGCTGCTTTACTCAACAACTTTTTGCTAGCACGTGGATTTCTCTCTCTCTGCAGCGAGGCTGGGGCTCCTGACAGCTCCTGCAGTTTGCCTGCATGTCCCTGTTCCCCCTCACCCAGCTGCCTGCCGGGAACCCACACACTTTTTGGCTGCCACAGCCCGGAACTCCAGGGGTCCTGCTTGGCAGGCACCTGCTGAGTGCATCCCTTTGCCTTCGCCTTTGTTCCTCAGGGTCCCTCCGTACCCCAGCTCCCTGCCTTGCAGCTCCCTGCCTTACAGCTCACAGAAACACGAGGCTGCAGGATAAGCAGCCAGGGCTCAGGAACGTGCCACGATTTGCCAAAATTGCCTAATGAAGCTTAGAGCAGCAACTTCAGGCACTTGCAAAGCATGTAACAAAAGTAGCGCCCTTAGGCAAATATAACCCTAATTTCTTCACATAATAATTAAAAGGGCAAATTTAGGAGAAAATATTAATCCCCGTCCATAGAAGACTTGCGTTTCTCTTTTACTCCAGGCTAGAAATATCAATGGAGTTAAACATTTGTCGACGCTTGCACAAGCACAGCCAGAGCAAGAGAGCTGAGTAAAGGCAAATCTTTCCAAAAGAGAAGCCAGGCCTGCTGTCGCTGGCAAGATGCGGGGTTCCAAGGAAATGAAGATGAGTGAGATTGCAAAACTGAGATGCCTGCACTTGCAAATTACTTGTAATGGCTCCAGAAACGACTTGTCTAGTGCTGTTGTTTTACCTTTTACCTACCACTAGGTATGCACCCAGCTCATTTAAAGGGCTGTATCGAGACATATAATTTGTTTACAGCTCGTTAATTGCCATTATAATAACAATAGCATGATACATGCGAAAGCACTCTGGCGTTTTGGTGGTAGCGTGCAGCAGAGCCTCCCGAAGGCAGCTCATTGCTTGCCCAGAGCCCGGTTGCAAAACACTCTTTAGTCCTATTAGGAGTAATTTCGGGGGCAGAGTGGGGATCACGAGTCTTCCCTTTGCCACAGACTGCACACACACAGTTCAAACTTGTTTCCTTCCTAATTGTTGGTGAGCAAAGCACAGGCACTGTTCTTTCCATTTAGGTCATTTAGGGTTTAAAAAGGAGCTAATAAGGGAGCCAAGGAATTATAACATGAGGGTGGTTCTCTAACTTCTTCCATCCCAGTTGTAACACACGCAATTGTAGAACTTCTTTTGCAGCAGGAGCAATGCCTCCTGCTTGCAGCAGATGATCCTAAGCCTGGGTACCAGCTCAGAGGTTACTGCTTTCCTTTGGCAACATCCTTAGGCTGACCCCCTGTGCGGGGGTGACCAAGGTGGTGAATCAGCTCAAGAAAAGAAAAGGGACAGAAAGGAGAACAGGAATTGTATTACTGGCTCAACCTCAGGTGCTAATGGGAATTTGGCTTGCCTGATGCAGGATGCAGATTTTGACTGGGATGCCATGAATCCTGGTAGTGTCCTCTGCTGGCATTTGGTGCTTCTTCTGGAAAAAAACCAACCCAGATCTCAGAAACTGGAAAGGGGCTTTGCACTTACTTTATCTAAAGAAGAGTTTAAAAACTGCAGCTAAGTAAAAAGGATTCAAAGCTTTTACAAAATATACAGACAACTATTTCTTTTCACCAGCTTTAGTAAGCATAACCAGGTTCTGACTGAGGGGTATGAATGCTCTTTTTTGGAATGGAAACATTTTTCCTAGTAGTTTACTATTCTCTGAACTTGTCATGAAGAACAGAGCAGTTGTCAGCAATGCGCCCAATGAGCACAAAAATATCTTGGATAAACTCCATCACAAGATTTTGCCTTTCAAACATTTTTCATTGCAGTAATCACTGTTTGCCAAGAAATACCAGATATAAAGAGAAGAGGTTCTGCTTGGTTCAGTAGTAGATCTAGAACAATTATTTTGTGGTTACAGAAAAAGCCTTGCTGTTTTCACTGTGTATCTTGAGAAAAATTCTTTCTTGCCAAGAGATTTTATGAGAAGCACAGGCTGTGCCATAAAATCATGCTGTATTCTTCATTTAATCACAGGGAGCTGATATAAAATGCAGACACTGAAGGCAAGAGATGAAATCTCACGACTTTGTGTGAACCCACTCTTGTGGTGGAGGAGAACTCCTGACTTTGGTTTTCACTGCAGTGATGTGCAAGTCCCGACAAACACTTTCAATCCATAGCATCTGCACAAGTTTCATGCTACAGCTCCAGAGCCAAGTAAACATCATATCACAGCAGGATATGATGGATTTCCCATCCTTGTGACATCAGCTCCTTAGCAAGGCATTTAGTGGCTGAATGCTTCAGTCATGAGTGTGGCCTCTTTCTTGGTCATTTTTCCCAACCTGACTCCAGTACCAGGCTCTTTCTGGCTTCCCATGTAGAGCAGAAATCCATTTCTGTTTTCCCTGGAGCCATTACCAGATCTGTGTCTGTGGCCAGGGCTGCCTTGCAGGGGGCTTCTGCAGCAAAGGGAGAGGCACCGACACCGACTGCGTCAGCCACAGCACACTTGCCAAAAGCCCTGCAATGTGTTTTATGCAGAGAAAAGTCTTCAGCCCTCCTAGTCTGGTCTTGCGAGGCTCCTAGCTGAACTTAGGTGTCTCTGCCTGCAGGTGGTTTTCCTCTAGAAGAGTCTGTGGGCACATGGCAGAAGATGGCACCTTCGTCTGTCTTCCCGAACTACCCAAGGTGCTGCAACTGCAAGAGAGATACAGCAGGATTTTTCCAGAAGCAACTGGAAAACAAATCTAGGACAGAGCTCACCAGGGCTCTTCCAGATCATCCCTCTCCCTATAAACCAGATTTACATATCTTCCTGTTTTGGTATTTTTTCCCCCTAGGATGTGCTCCTGTGGCAGCATGAGTGGCACTGGGTACATCTAGTATATCTTGAGGAAGCCAGGTTTGATAAGGATTGCTTTCCCTGGCTTTTCAAAGCAAGAAATTTAGGTTTTACTAAATGTGACTACATGCGACTACATGTAGAAGTGTGCTTTTTGGAGTTGTCACCATCATCCAATGCACTTGGATTTTGCTTCCATTTTGACTGTTTTCCCTGTGCTCACAAATGGTGTCGCCATGGAAAGCTATTAGGCACCTTGCACCTTCCACTGGAGCAGACATCACATATGTTCAGAAGGGTTATCTTTGTTCCCTCACTTATGCCAAGCCCATTAATCTTGATCCAAAACAAATTAAAATGTTGTCATCCACACTGGGGCAGTTGCGGGGCGGGGGGTGTCTGTGTAACGTACCAAGCTTCCACTGTTTAGGGTGTGCTTTGTTACCTGGAATAAATTAGTTACAGTTTCTTGATCTACAGTATCCAGCTGTTGTGTAAGTCTGGAAAAGCCTTCTGTTGTTACACAACATGGTTGGTATCTCCCCATCTATGATACAGCTGTGCAATCAAAGCTATGTTGTGAGCCCGGGTGCATTTGTACACCGCACATCCCTCTTCCTGCCCCACTGTGTGCAGGCACACACCAAACACCACCTGCTTGTTTGGGCACACAGGGAACAATCCTCTTTTCCCCACAGACTGGGGGGAAACTGAGGTCAGAAGCTGAAGCAGCTTCATGACAATGATTTTGGTTTGAACTGCATGGGTGGATGCTGTTTTACTCACAGGAAAAACTACCAGCCCTTGCCCCAAATTCCAAATGGCCACACACACCCTGCTCAAAATGAGTCTTGCAAATGGAAACGTGGTTTCTGGACCAGCTCTGCTTTCCACTCCTGACATTTTCCATCTGGGATTCATAAACCCTGGTTCATTCCCATTTATGTCACATGAAAAGAGGAGAAGAAATCCTGCTCCTGCTGGCCACACATGAGCCCTGGCCAACCTTTGTACCCGGGGGCAGCAGAGGTGTCGCCAGGCAAGAGGTTTTGCTCCACCCAGAGAGGAAGCGAGTCAGGTGCCACTGTCCATGGTCACGTGGGGTCACTGGTGCTGCCCGGGGCTGTGGGACAGAGCGAGTGCCAGCTCTGCTGCAGCCTTCTCTGGGAGTGGGAATGTGCAGTCTGATAACATGAGGGAGTTTTATTCTCAGCAAGCTCGACACTTTTCCTTTTTTTTGGGGAAAAAAATAAAAAATGAGGAAACACCTAATCTGTGTACCTTCTCCTGCACATGCTGTGGATGTGCACACAAGGATGAAGAGCCGTGCATGGCTGTGTTTACCCTGCTGCCAGCGGCTCCCAGCAGCTCAGGACTGGCACCAGTCCCAGAGCCTGACAAGGCATTTCAACTTTGTTGGAGCGCTTGGCTGCACATCACCAGAGCCCACCCCGGGTCACTGACATTGCTGTCTGTCTGTACAGCCACAGACCTCAAGCTGGGATCAGTATCTCCAGACACAAACCAAGTGTGGACACCACCAGTGTGTGGCAACACAACTCCCTACATGGACCCTCAGAGGAGAGCAATAAAGATCAGAGCTCATAATTTTACAAACACGTAGAGACCAGTCCTCATCCCAGAGCTCTTGCAATGCCTCACAGGAGAGAAACCCCAGCAAATGTCTCCTGACTGTGTTCAAGTCCTCAGCTCCCAGGCTAACTTATGCCTTCTGATTTCAGTGGAAGATCTGGCTTGAATGAAGCAGGACACAGCCACACTCCAAGTTGCACAGTGGCAAAGAAGACAGCAATCCTAAATCTCCTGAATCCCAGCCTTGTGGTCTTTCTTCCCAAATTCATGAGTGCTTAATCTTTGAGAGGCTTATGCTAAGATTTTCATGTTTGTTTAAAGTTTTAAAACAAAACCTAATCACCTGCAGGCAATCCTACATGGCATTTTTTTTTTCAGTCCCAGATGCAAAACAACCCTAAACCTGCTCTGCAGATCTGCTGACACAAAAGAGATTAAATGCTATTTTGCTGGTCTTTTTAAACCCCTTATTGATTTTTTCCTGGGTTCACGTAGGGTTCACAAGTGAGAGTGTTGGTCCTCCGAGTATGACTGTCCATTTTATGTGCCAATTTCTGCATTAAAGGACAGGCTGCAGAAAGGGCAATATGGACAGTAATGCTGAAGGGCTTGCTCATGGCCCAGAGCCCCAGCAACTTCATTTGGGATGTGTTTTTCACCTGATATAGTTAAAGGATCACAGAGGGTGGTGTGGAGGTCACAGCCATTTCAACCAAGCATGGTGCTATTGCCTGAGAGAGCCATGAATCCAGAGCAGTTGGCCTTCTGTGGGTGGCAGAGAGGAAGGACCTGCTTCCTTTTGGACCCGCTGCCACGCCTTGGTTTTTAATTGCCTGATTGACCTTGACACCAAGAGGTCAGACTCTGTCCCCAGGGTGTGGGCACAGAGCCGCTGCAGGAGCCACAGGCACCCTCTGGGCACCAACGCCCTGGAGATGTGAGAGCAGGGCTCCCTCCAACCCAGCTGGGCTCAGAGACACCCACATGGGGCTGTGTCACTGTCTGGGACAAAGGACACCGCAGAAAGGAGACCCAGGAGCTGAGCTGAAGTGTGAACCTTCATCATCCGTACAGCTGGAGGATCAACCCTGTCAGCCACATCTGCTGGAGGTGCTGCCTGGCTCCCAAGCCATCCCCTGGCTCTTGGCCATGGCTTTGTCAGAAATCTCATTCTTTGAAATGCAGCATGGAAACTGGAACAGCAAAGGGAAAGAGATGAACATACTGAAAGACAAGATGCGGCACAAAGAGCTTCACTGGCAATTTCAGCATAAATGGGTGGTATCTGCTGGTACCACAAGGAAATGAAAATGAGGTCTTATTACAAGTGTGATTACACTTCCAGTTGCCTGGGCTACAGGTACACATACAAATGAAATAAAAGAATCAGGTATACCTAGAAACAATACATAGAATCACACAATAAATAAGGTTAGAAGGGACTGCCTGGCCCAATCCCCACCCAAAGCACAGCCAGCTCTAAAGTCAGAGTAACCCTTTGTTGGGAGAGTTTTGCACATTCCTGCAGGAGACAGTTTGACCACCAACCCTGTGAAATTTTTTTGCTAAGGCTTAATTGGGATTCCCTTGTACATAACTTCTGTTTGGTGCCTCTCATCCTGTCACTGTGCACTTCCAAGGTGAGTCTGGTTCTGTATTTCCTGCAAGGTAGTGTCAGACAGGGCTGAGGTCTCCTTTCAGCCTTCTCTTCTTCAGGCTGGACAAACCCAGCTCTCTTGTCCTCTCCTTGTATGCCACATCCTTCTGTTGGACTTGCTCTGGTACCAAGGACCCCACAACTGGACACAGCACACTTAGATGTGGCCTCCCAAATGCTTTGTGTTTTCCTCCAGAGAGGGTGAAGATTTGTTTGGTTTGTTTATAATCTAGGTTTTCTAAGTTTAATAGGTCTTGCTTTTCCAGCTAAAATATCCTACTAACTAATGCTGGGCAAATGACACTCAGAAAGGTCCTCCAGCTGACCCCACGTGGCTGCTCCCTTCTTCTTGGCTGGTTTCTAATTTGCCAGAGCAGGGAGACTCCAGAACAACCTTTTATTGAGAGAAGTAGGACAAAATTCAGCCTAATTACCACTCTAGCAGAGCTAGGGCAGTCTGAAACAGAAGCCTACAGCGAGCTGTGGGCGATGGAAGAGGTTGCCAGCCGCGCACAGGAGTCTCATGATGTCTTTAAGCCCCTACGTTCCTCTTGGCCGTTTTCAAAGGCAAAACCTGTGCTTGCCCTCACCTCCGAGCCTGCACAGCGGAGCACAGCCTGCGGCAGCGCTCTCGGCCCGCTCCGCTCTGGTGCCGCTCCTCTTTTCCTGCGCATCCGCGGAGCCGCGCCAGGGGAGCCAGCGGCTCCTCGCGTCCCGCTTTGCTCCCCCTCCGGGCACGGGCGCTGCTCCCACATGCATCCTCTCTTCCACGTGCTTCATTTCCCCCATGGTCTGACTTACACCTCCTTTTTTTTTGCTTTTCCTTTCGTAGCAAGCTCCACCTTGGCTCTGCGAGAGTGACCCGGGCTCCAGCCCTGCAGGGTGCGCGGTGCTTTTCCTCCGCTCCTTCCCTTCAGGGCGGCCTCCGTGCGCTGGGAAACATCGCAGGGAGAGCTGACCGGCACTGAAGGCTGAGCTGGCTTTTGTTCTGATAAGGAATCAGGTTGCATAAACGCTATCAGACATGATCAGCTGCATGAGCTCTGCCGGCAAGTTCTTCAGCAAGGAGGGCAAACCCTCGGTGCTGTGCTCGATGGCAGAGCCAGAGCTTTGTGCATTCCGTGGCCAAGTCCTGTCGCATTTGGGGCAGGAACGTTTGCCCCTGGGCAGGGCGAGCAGGGCAGGGGCTCTGTGGCCAGCCTTGCAAAGCCTGGCTTGCTCCTCTGTACCCTTCCCCTGGGATTCTCTGTCTGTCTGTCTCTATCCATCCATCCATCCATCCATCCATCCATCCATCCATCCATCCATCCATCCATCCCTGCAGGTCTGAGGCAAGCCGAGGCACGTGGCCCTCCTCTGGAGCAGGAGCCAGTGCTCGCTAGCAGTTCCCAGCCTCGGGATCTTTCCCTTTGAACAGCTTGACAGCAAAACCTTTCATCCTGGAAGAGACTGACGTGCATCTGCGGCTCCTGCGCCTCTCTTCCTGGGATTTGCACACCAGTGGCTCAAACCTGGCTTTGGCTTTAAGGTCGAGTGCTTGAGTGGGGTGGATCTGCCAAGGTGCCAAGCCTTGCCCCAGCTTCAATCCCCGGCTTGAAAGGTTCCAGAGGGCAGTCTAGGATACATGGAATGACTTATGGCGGAATTGCATCTTGGCAAAACAGCTTATTATTCATCCTTCAGGGCCAATTGCTGGCTATCATACAGAGCAGGGGCAATTCATGAAGAAGAAAAGGCATCTTTTTGAAAAATAAAGTGGTTTGGGGTTTTTTTTCCCTTCCAAGAAGCCTGCAAGGCAGAATGGCAGCATGCATGAAGAGAACATTTATGCAGACAAGCAGCGTGGCCTATTTAAGAGCAGAGTGAAAGAGCAATTATTCTGCAGCTCCATTCTGATGTAAACCAAAAATAAAAAATATCAGGACTCGGCAAAAGGACCACACACAGCCAAGGAAGCAGCACTGGCAGTGGGGGAGTTACACTGGCAAAGGGACCCTGAGTGGGCAGCAAATGAATGCTGAGGCTCCCACTCACAAAATCACCAATCCAGGGTTTGCAGGAGCGATTGCCATGAGTAGGAGCATTAAAACCCCTCTTCAAGGCAGGCTGGAGGCAGCAGGGAATAAAGCCAATTGCTGTTGTACTCATTTCCCATCCAGGAAGTCAGGGCTAACTCTGCTCTCTGTTCCTGGCCAGCTGAGCCAGCACAGCCAAGGCTGCACCTCAGACAAGGCACAAGGCAAAGCTGTCCCTAAGTCCTATAGGCACAACCCAGCACCTCTTAGGAAAAGACTTTGGAAGCCTTTGCAGAAGCCACCACCAATTTTTGGTAAGAGAGAGCCATCAGTTTTGCCTACAAAACAGCTGCTTTCTCATTTTTCATTTTGACCCTTAAAGGCGCTTTTATTTACCCAGGTTTCAGAGAGGGCAAGAGGAGACTAAGCTTAAGGGACAAGGGCAGCTGATCTGTTACACAGATTTCTGAGCAGAAACCTCACCAAGTGAGCAAGAACAGCTCACAGTGGCAAAATACCTGCAAGGTTCAGCACAGGTGGCCCTCCATCCCCACTTACACCCTCCACCCTCTGCAGGGGTGAGGTACAGTGGAATTCCCTGATCCTGTGCATCTGAAAAGTGATTCATAAAAATTGACCTGCAGGTGTGAGCTCCGAGGCCCTCAGAAGCAGATTCCCAGAGTTCCCTGCTAAATGGCTCCCAGGTAGCATAAAGTTAGCTCTCCTCAAGTCCAGAGTGGCAACTCTGCTCTCCTTTTTCCTCATTACACTGAGAAACAAAGTCAACCATCTCATGATCACTGTGGCCCCCTGTGCCATCCCCCACGAGTCTCTCTCGCCCACCTTGGGGCAGAGGGATCAGCCGTGTGCAGCCATGCTCTGTTGTGAGCCCCATCCCACAGCCAGCAGGATTCAGGAGCAGGGATGTAACCCTGGGCTCCTGACACCAGCTGGACACATTTCTCCCAGAGCAAATGCCTGTTGGAGAGGAGAGGATTCATGCTTTCAGCTTCACACTGCTGTTTACAATCAATGCCATGGGGGACAAAAGCATCTCTGTGTCCCATGGAGCCATGGAGGTAATTCTTGAGAGAACTCTTCAGTGCTCAGATAACCTGAATCTTGAGACCTGTCTACATAGTGTAGCTGCCTCCTTGAGTCATGGTCTGTAAACTCAGAGAGAGAAAGAAAAAAGCCCCCATGCCCCAAACATGCAACAAAGAGCTGGATACTGGGAGAATAGGACAGCTTTCCCTCTGATCAGGACAGGGAATGACACACATGGCTGCATTCACCCTTTCTCCAGGAACATGCTTAGAGCAAAGGAAAAAGCACTAGAAGGAGGAGGGGAGTGCACAGCACCAGAGGCAGACAGGAGCCACCAGCCCCAGAGAGAAGCAGTGATGTCAAGCTTGGCTATCAGACTCCAGCAGGTGTGCCTCCATTTGGATGCAATGCCATTTATAGGTAGTACAACTGAGGGAAAATTTGATAAAAATAGATAAAATTGGCAATCAGTGGAGAGTTGATCATTTTGCCCATTGGTAAAGGGCGGCCCAGCAAGGGCCTCCTTCAGCCCCATGGTCTCTCACTGCCACCAGGGCCACCCACAGCCACTTGTGGCAGCAATGCAGAGAGAGAAAATAAAGCTCCAAGGCATACAGGAGACATCCACATGCCTGGAGAGGCAGCTGAAGGCCTGCTGGGATGTACCCAGGTTCCTCAAATGATGCTGGACTACTTTAATCCAGCCCCCTGTCTACACCAAAAAACAGTATTAAGTAGGACAGGTGGAGACAGCAACTCATCAAAGAATTGCAATGATAAACACCAAAGGGGCATGTCCCATAGTTCTTGCTTTGCCTGCTTAAGGAGGACATTTGTATCAGCAGTGGGAATGACAGGCCACCAGCTGGAGCACAGTCTGTGGGACCTCTAAGACCTGGCAGCCCTGGCTGGGTTGGGGCAGGAGACGAAGAAATATTCCCACCTCACCAGCATTCACTGGGAGCTGCTGGAGATGCAGAATCACAGAATATTCTGAGTTGAAAGGGAACAGGAAACATTAAGAAACACAAACAAAACTCTTGAAGGCAGAGACAGGGAAGGAGTGAAAGTTGCTTGGCTTGTGATTTGTCTGTGTACATTAATCTGGAAGCTTTTTGCTGCTGTTCCCTTTTCAGCTGTCACTTCGGCATGAAGATGTAAAATTTTAGAGGGAAGGAGAAGCACTCTCAGTCTACCTTCAAACTACATGTTGTAATTTTGTTTAAAATGGAACAAAGAGAAAAGCCTGGCAGGGAAGGACATCATCAACCCCTAATGCTGGTGGCGGCTTCAGAGCCCTGTGGCCCAAGCAGACGCCCCAGGCACCTCAGGGAGGACAAGAAGGCAGTTTCCAGCCAGAGGAAGCAGGACAGGAGCACTGCTGAGCCACTGAGGTTCACCTGCTGTGCTGGGTGAGATTTCCACCAGTACTCATGTCCAAGCCTTGTGCTTCTCCTGGGCTGTAGCACAGCCAAGTCTAGCCCTGCTTTGACCCTTGGGCAGCAGAAAGATCCAGAACGTGCACGTGCACTTCTACCATGTGCCACTCCAGTCTAGAGCTCTGCCACTCTCCTGCCACCCACTCAGCTCCAGGAACCACTGAAGTGACCACAGTGCCTATGCCCGAGTTTCCAGTTCAATCCCACAAGGGACAGAAACCACAGCAACGCTCCTGCCCAGTGCCCCATGTCCTGGGCACGGGCAGGCCCTGGCTCCCCACTGCAGCTGATGCTCCCCACAGGAGTGAGGACAAGGGCAACCTGCTGAGTGCTCAGGAAAAACTCAGTCTGGAGAGAGAGTTTGTCTCCAGCTACATTTTTTGAGCTTTTAAAGCCCTTTGAGCCAAAACATGACATTATCCAAACAGAACATGATGCTACAATAAACAGTACAGAACAAAAATACATAAACTAATTAAAAGTGAAATAACTTACAGCCACCGAAACCCAAAACAGAAGGATGGAGCAAGGTCATTGTAGACACACTGAGGCAGATAAACAGCAGCATATGAGACTCACAAGGAGATGAAATTAAGAGAAAACACAGGAAAATGGCAAAAGCAGGGAAGAGAAAGTATTGTCCAACTCACCCAGCAGCAGGCCTGGAAGCAGGGATTTTGTGGCTGATCCCATTGCCTCACTGTGAGAAAAGTGAAGCAAGAACATGGGAAGTGGTAGCACAGTATGGCTTGTGGCCAAAACTTAAATGAGACCCAACAGAGGCAGCACAATGGAAGCTGAGATGAAGGGGAAAATGACCTTTTTTCATTTGGATAAGTGTGCCCAGCTGAGCTCAGGTTCTTCCTCACAGGTGCTATTGCACACCCCACTGGTGAGAGCCCAGCCAGAATCACTCTGCTCTCCACAGATAAAACAAAGGGCAGGCAAAGCCCTAGACTGGCAACAGGGAGCCCGTAGGATGAGAACGTCTCTGGAAATAAACAAATCACCACTCAGTGCATTTGCATTCACATTTGTGAGGCAGCACCACAGGATTATTGCTGCTCCTTTTCTCAAGGAGGGAAAAGTGACATTTTAGACACTGAGTGCTAACAAGCACAGGCAAGTGAGTTTTTAGCTGAGACTACAGTATTTGTAAATTAGAGAAATCTAGTTTGCTTTCTTTGATAAGGCAACTGCAGTCTGGTGCCAAATCTGCCTTCTTTCACCTGTCCCTGCTGCCTCAGGCACACGATGTAATACCTTATTTTAATAGGTCTCAGGTGAGCAGTGAAATCCATCACGGCACAGTTCGATGGCCTCCTCACTGCTGCACAAACACTCGTGTGGGAGTGTGCCTGCAGAGCTCTGTGGGCTTCGCTGGAGGGCCCCAGCCAGCGCCAGGTTCCTTTGGCTCTCCATTTGTTGTGTGACCAAAATCAGTTCCAGAGTACCTGGGACTGGATTTGAACCTGAACCAGCCTTAAATAAACAGTACTGAGTGACTCTATTAGCTACGTTTTAGTCTGAGTCTTTGAAGCTTTTCTTCCCTCTTCCTATCTGTGTTATGACCTCTGCAGTCTGGGTGACCACCATCTTTATCTGCCACCCTCTGTTTTTCAGTTCACAGCCAAGACAGTAAGAAGCAAACCATGGCTTACCTGGGAAGGATTTTAACACAGCACCTTGCAGAAGGGCCCTCACCCGAGATGAGGAGATGCTTGCCAGGGGGCTGCAGGACAGCGAGGCTGCCCCGTGAGGGAGAAGGCCCCCAGCCTTCCCACAGCCCCCAGATGGACACAGGTCCATGAACAGCCCCAGCCCCAAGAGCAGCAATGGGGCAGGCCCAAGGACCTCCCTGGGGTCTGGGCAGGAGCAGCAGGAGAGGGAAGCACCCAAACCATGGCCCTGGGAGCCACCTGGGCAGGCCTGGCCAGCACCGAGCCAGGCTGAGGCACACAGGCAGCACCAGCGCCCCTGGCTGAGGTGAACCGGGGTTGCTGGGCCCGGGGGAGGCTGGACGGGCCCATTAAGGCACATCGGTGCCCCCAGGGCCCAGCCGTGCATTTTGTATCAGCTCTGGCTCGTTCTCCCCTCTGCTTTGCCGAGCAGCCGCCCCGCTGGAGCTCGGCTTGCACAGCGGCCGGGACAGCGCAGCTCCCGCTCGAGGACAGCGCAGGCAGCGGCCGTGGCTCCCCATCATCCATCCCTCCGTCCTTCTCTCCCTCCCTCCCTCCCTCCCTACTTCTCTCCCTCCCTCTGCCGCCTTTCAACTCTCACGTTTCCCTCTATCAAAGGCACGGCCAGCTGTAAAAATAATATCCTGGCATGGATGGAGCAATATGGCAAAATATGCAAACACCTCAGCAGAGCAAAGCGAGGCTGTGTGCGGTGTGAGCGTTTAAAGCAAAATTAATTTTGTTTAATTTTATTAAAGAACCAAGGGAGCTTCCCAGCTTTTAAGTGGCAACAGGAGGAGCCTGGCATGTCCCTCCGTCAGAGACAGACGGGAAGAGCTCGTGGACCAAAGGGAAGAGAGCATATGGAATGTGTTACACATGTCTGTCATTGAAGTAAGGAGCTTTAAAGTGCTCAGAAGGAAACTAGATACATTTTCGAACAAAAAAAAAGGCTGAAAAATACAGGGTGAGTGACAACACCCAGTGGGGAGGGGAGAGGGCTCCCATCGCCTTCCCTCTGAGTGAGAAAGCCTGAAGCACTCAAGTCTTTTGAATATGGAAGTTGTCTAAAACTGGTTAAAGATGTGCACTGAAAGCTGAAACTTTAGGGCATTAATCAAGAAGGCATTTTTTGGCAATTAAGAAAGTAAGGGCCCAAATAAATGGTTAAACTTTCTAGGAGCCCACACTCTGCCTATACACACCATTGGAAATGTTAGGCTGGCTTCACCCTACTGCATCCCAGCCCAGGCTCTACTTGTTTGCAAGAAGACCACTGGCTAGGTACTTTTAACATGGATCCAAAACCAGAAACAAATGAAGTTTGTAAATGAAGCTTCTGTAGCACGCAGCACCAGCAAGAAGTCGTGGTCCCCCGGTGGCTCCTGATCACAGCTCCCACCCCCACCCCTGTGCAAGTCAAAACCTGCTCTCAAGTGCTGTGCATGTGGCCTGTCACTGGCCAGGAGGTGGCATCCTCCTGCCCGAGGGCGTCCCAGGTGCTCTGGAAAGAGCCCGAAAGTGAGAGCAGGTCACCAGCTAAATGCAGGTTGAGGTGTATCCTGCAAGCCACAGGGCGGTCCCTGCTGAAGTGAACTCAACACCTCCTGCTCCCCTTGTCTTTCTGATGGGGCTGTTGGTGCAAATGACAACAGGGCTCACACAGGTGCCTGAAAAAGCTTCAGAAATGGCACATCAGCATTCTCTTCCTTCAAGCTCCCTGCCAGGTTTTGGGCAGCAGTCCCTGCATGCTGAGCCCAAGGGCAGAGTGCTGCTCAGGGCATGAGAGCCCTGCTCCTGCCAGTCTGCCCTGGGCTGTGAAGCACATTACCTCCCACCAGCTGTCCCACACAGGCACCAGCATTAGGAACCTGCTGGCAATAGATGGCAATAAAAGCATTATCATATTCCACAGTCAAGAACTAAACTTAGGAAAATGCTGCGGTTAGTCTCCAGCAGCTTGGCTAGACATCTCTGGCTTGGACAAAGTGGCAGCTTTGTCACCTCAGGGCAGCTGCTCTCCCCAGTGGTGCTGGAGGCATGACAGCCTTTGGGAATCAAGCTTTAGCTGTAGAGTATCCAAGCACATTTGCTTTCCTGTCTAACTCTGAATTAACATCCTGTTCTTTGCCTCCTCCAACTAAGAACGTGCTAGAAATGAGATATCCTTCCTCAGCAAGGAAAAAAAATGTGTTTTCAGTGTGCAGTGCAAAGTCCCAGCTCCCATTTAGCTGCATTTGCAACAGCAGGCACTGGCACAGGCTCAGACTCTGATAGCTACCCTCTTGCACTGGTTATTTTTATTTTGAATTAGCAAGTTGTACTATCATTTGGGAGATTCCCTATCACAGATTAAAGCATTTCAAGTAGCCCTCCATGTCCTTCATAACAATGTTTAAGCCATGAACCCTAACATTACAGTCTCTGCCACCTTCATCATGTGCATGGCTTTAGCACAAATGGGTAAGAGACTTAGAAAGACTAACCAGGGCAAAAGTGAGATGAAAAAAAACCCAGCAAACATAAATGAGAAATGGAAAAAAAAAATCAAAGGGAGACAACACTCTTCTGAGTGTCTTAGCTAGAGCTCTGTGTAGCCAAAGCAATTATGAACACATCATAAGGTTTTGAATGTATTGTTCTAGTCTGTCCCATGCCCACATAGCTCAGCCCTGTGCAGACTGCTGGAAGGGCTCATCTCCTCTGTCATGTGTCTCATCTGGCCATCTGCACTGCGGTGACATGCAGAATTCAGCTGGTTTTGTACCAAATTGGTGCCGTTGCTCTTTGAAGTTCTGTGCTATGAAATTGATCTGAGCTGTGGTAAGAAATCAAGTGATGTGTGGAAATTGTCTCTCCCCAATGCCTGTTCCTATTTTTTTGGTGCTGCTGTTGCTTTCCCCTGCTCTCCTCTCCTCATGTTACTGCTCTTTTCATCTGTGATCTTTATTTTGTACACTGACAGAGGCCAGGATTTACATGCCTGGTTTGAAATACCCAGGAGGCCTTGGCAAGATGTACCTCAGAGCCAATCTGGTCTTAAAGGAGCAATTAAAATAAGTCCCATGATGCTTTCATCCAGAAATCTTGAGACTGCTAAGCTGTCTGCTCTTTTGCTGAGGCATGTGCATATCCTGTAAAAAACATTTTAAAGAAAGGAAAGGAGCATTCTGATAGCAACACAATTATTTTTATGACATTATATTTATTCAGCCTAGACATGCCATCAGTTTCAAATCTTATTTTTGGTAAAAACAAGAAAAAAAATCTGAAGATGTTGAAATGGCATCAAACTACAAATGATGTAAAAGACTATTTTAATGTAATGTTTGATTATATAAATTATATTTTATTATGTATCCCATATTTTTTAAAGAAGTTCCTAAGCAGTATTTTAACACCAAAGCTAAGTGGCAAGTAAGTTTTTAATGCAACAATCTCCATCTTTCCATAGGCACACCAATGAGCATGGGTAGGAGTTAATCCTTATCTTTGTATCCATCTTCAACATCCTCTGCCTCAGGATAAAAGCATACTTTAAAAGTCAGTAAAAATGGACATTTTAGATCAGAGGAAAGTTCCAAGATAAATGCACAAGTGGTTAAGATACAGCTTTTCAAGTTCAGCACTTTTTTCAGCCTCTGCCTTTGTACCTTGTGCTATTGACTCATTCATGTAACAGTGACCCTGTACACCAGTCAGGGAACACATATCAATATTAAAAATAATAGTTTTATTATGTTCTGTCTCAAGGGCAATCTGTTCCTGAGCATGAGATATTCCAGATAATGTCTGATCTGTGGACCTTCAGGCTAAGTAGAGAGAGATAAGACATTACCCTCAAAGATAACCAGACTGCCTCAGGAATTACTCCCAGAAAAAAAAAACAAACAAACAAACGAACAAAAAAACCCCCCAAACCTTCAGAGTGCTCAGAAAGCAATTTTCATTGTATGAATGCAAGATTCTAGAATAATTTTAATCCTCAATAGTTCTTAAGACACAGCTTCCACATCCAGCTGCAATTCTCTGGGTCTTCAATATTCCGTATGACACCTGGGCTATTCTAGCTCTGGTTTGGGTTGGCAGGGACCTTTCAAGGTGTCCAGGTTTAGAGCAAATTTGGGGAAGACACAAGGTCATCTATTCCAACTTCTCTGCAATGAGTAGGGACACCTTCCGCTAGATCAGATTGCTCAGAGCCCTACCCAACCTGACTCTGAATGTTTCCTGGGATGGGGCACCTACCTCCTCTCTGGGCATCCCATGCCAGTGTTTTACCACCCAGAGAGTAAAGAATTTCTTCCTATTCTAAACCATCCTCCTTTTAGTTCAAAACCACCTTCCTGGTTAGGCATCCTTGAAGTATCAGAGGCCACAATAAGGTCTCTCCAGAGCCTTCTTTTCCCCAGGCTGAACACTCTCAGCTTTTCCAGCTTTTCCTCACAGGAGAGACGCTCCAGCCCTCTAATCATCTTTCATGAACCTTCTCTGGACTCAAGGTCCACATCCTTTTTAAGTTAGGGAGCTGTCCCAGAGCTGGACAGTACTCCAGCTGGGATCTCACCATAGAGGAGTAGAGGGGGAGAATCACCTCCCTCAACCTGCTGGCCACACAGTTACCATTCTTATTTTTTTGAGAGGTAACAATAGTATGCTCATCATGTGAGAAAATACATAAGCATGAGAAAACTCAGCAGAAACTAGCATTACAGGATCACAAGTCAAAGCTTACTTAGATGGCATGAGGATGCTGAAACCAAGTTAAACTGAAGCATCTGAGATTACCTCAGTTGCTAAAACATGGTGCCAATAATACCAAGGTTATGGGTTTGATTACTTAAGAGCTGGACTCGATCCTTGTGAGGCCCTTCCAATGCAGAAAATTCTGTGATTTCTGTGATCTTAAGTGGTACCTCAGAAGTTCCCATATATTCCATTGGTGGAGTTATGCTGCCACCTATTGTGAGGATGAACCTGACACACGTTACTTTGCTAGTTAACATTTGCAATAATCATCACTAGTCCTTCTCTTCTTTGTATTAGAAGTACTTCATTCTGAAATATCTGCTACCGATCAGTGCTGGGGAGAGGCTGCAGGCGTAGGTGGCCTTTCAGCTGGACCAAATATAGGTGTTCATACATTCTGATCGCTAATCTACCACATGCACAGTTTAATTTGGCTCTGTCTGCTGCAGTCAGCTCAAAAGCTGGTCCAAAATGAGAACCCTGCTTCTCTACTCGGATCAGAGGTCGAGGAATGCAGCCATGGGCAGAGAGGCAAAGTGCTCCTGCTCTGAGATGTACTTTTCCTTCCTCCCTCATGCGAGGAGCACAGGGCTATAGGTTGGTTCCACAAAACTGAGACAGCACTTGAGCTGTAGTATAAACACACGACTGCGCCTTTAGGGCCCCTCTTCTTTCCCCCAAGCACAAGGGCAGTCCATGTGGCCATTATATCTATTGTGCCCGATTCCAGCAGCTGCAGTCACCAGCCCTGAGCAGGAAACTCTGTTTTTCCTGTGTGCAGCATTTAGGCAAACTTATTTCAGGAGAGCAGCCTCAGGAGGCCCAGTCCAGCACACCTCCAGAGGCTCACACCATGAGCAAAGCTGAAACAAACTACAAGAGTACTTACATCTCTCTAAAACTGAAGTAGCTCGGCACTGGCCAAGTTCTGCAGTTCTCAATGTACCTTTCCCCACCTTTTTACTTCCCCCTCTGCCTTGGCAGAACACAGAGATGCTCTGTTCCTTCACCTCTCCAGCAGTATCAGCTAAGCCAAGACACAGGCACTAGGCCATCCCCACCATCCAAAGGTCACTCAGCTGGGAAAATGAGGCCATCTGTTCAGCCACAGCTCCCTCCTTCCCATCCTCCCCAGGCCTGCCTCATTATTCATTTTTTCTTCCAGCTTTAGGAACCAAATGGTTCCAATCCAGAGCAGCACTGCAAACCAGGAGCAGCACAGTACTCAGGAGTGACTCCTGGACAGCCTGGATAGCTGCTCAGGCCAACCAACTAGTGGGTTTTCTCATTTATCTTTCGGGCATTCAGCAGCATCCAAGCCACTCCGCGGGAGGGAGAATCTCTGGAGCTGCAGCTGGAGTGAAACCTGATTGCACAGACAGCAGTGGTGCAGCCAGAGAAGTGAGGACAGCCAGGCACAAGTGCTGTCAGCTCTCCAGCAAATCCAGCACCACAAGTGTGAGGTGTTTCTGCTGTTTGCTGTGCCACAGGGAATGTATTTTCACACTTCTGAGTTGAGTCCAGCCATGATCTGTCAAAGGCAAGGCTGCTTGCAGTATGGAGACAAAGGAGCGTACCAGCAACTCAAGATGGCACTGAAAGCAGGAGATGGGATTTTCAGAGTAGTATCACCATTTACAAACTCCTTGGACAGGTATTTGCACTCCCTACAGTCCAGAGAAGGGACATGGGCCACCTGCAGTAATGGAAACTGAGTGATGGTGTCTGTGTGACTCCTGGGTTCAATACACCACCGTGATTATAGGAATTACCAGGAAGGTTGGGGTCATGGGCAACTTTCAGCCTCCTCATCACCTGCACTGGTTTCTCCAGAAGTAGGTTGTTCTGGGACAAAAAAAAATCCAAGGGAATAAAAAAATCTGGGATAAAAATCCAAGGTAGTCTGTGGCACTTGGCTCCATGGATAAACTGCAGCCAAGTAGTAGGAATTGGAAGTTCTCCTTATAGCAGAGTGAGATCAGAGTCCTCAGTACTCTTCCTAAGCACAACCCGAGTACATCCAGACACCGCATTCCTAGCAGACCCTTCCACTGCCCTGATCAGGCAAATTTTTCCAAGCTTCTTTCCTACTCCTGGCAACTCCTGGCACCCTTCCATTTATTTTAGAAATAGAAGATCTCACTTTCTTTTCACTACAGATCTCACTTTTCACTAAAGGTTTCACTTTTTTTTCACTACAGGACTAGGACACACATTATTTGCATGCAGTAAAACAACAACAAAAAAGCACATTTAACCTGGATTTTAGCCCAAATCCAGGAGCCATCAGGTTAGGATAGGCTTATCTGATCTGAAAGGGATGAGGTCCAAGTCCTGGGCCTATCACACAAGGGCAACCTGTTTCTAACCAGGAGATTTCCTGTATCTTAAAGAAGTTTAAATCAAGATATTATATCTTGACTTCAGGCACAAGACTGACCTCAGTTTAAGTCAAATACTCTTGGCTTTGTCTCAAAAGTGACAAATTCCACCCAAAATGGTAGCTTGCCAAAACCTCGATCATCCCATCCCTACACCCAGCAGCTGTGATTCATCGTTCTCAGTGATAAAGGACAGTACACTCACACAGGTACTTTTTTTCTTTTTTTTTATTGCTGTTAATTCAAGGAAAAAGGTTGCATAAAATCCAATCTCTTCTAGAAATATAAGTGACCTTTCCAGTACATTTCAAATATCAAAGTATATGGTAAACATACAAATAAAGAGAAGGTAACATACCTCCTATTTACAGTACAGTATTTTAAATCATAAAATAAGTTCCATAAAGTACAACTGGCAGGTAATTCACAATACAAGTCCATTGGTGGTTTAACACCCTCACTTCAACTCAAACGCAGTTCAGTCATTTCAAGTGGTCCAAAAATACCCAGATCAAATAAAAATTTTAATCAAAATAATTTTCATTTACTACTTAAACTTTTTTTTTTAAATTAAAGCTTTCATCTACCTCCCTCCCCTTCCCCCCCCCTCCAAGAAAAAAGTTTCAAAATGTACACTGGTGCTATAAATATAAATGCTATCTATGAAGAAATGTAGTAATCAAGCTTTTTTTTCTTCAAGTTTTTTGTTTGTTTAGCAATTTATTAGACAGCTGAACCAAAGATTGATTTTTATTTCATCCCTCTACTGGACACTGGGTCTGATTTCAAGAAAAAAACTTTTCTGCCATGAACTGTGAGGAATGCCAAACCTTATGGATATACAGTGGTAGTTGTTCATCGGTGTTGAATGCAGCAGTCAAAAAACACACTCGTCTTCCAGATAACCTCAGTGCACTTTAGGAAATCAAATATTACCTGGAAGCAATTTAGTACATATATTGGCTTTTAAAAATAAAATAAAAAATACAGCAGCATTAAACTTACTTACTCATGATACTGACATGTTTAATACCATCTTAACACTCATTTCAGTCTTTCACATTATACCGTAATTACGCATAGTGGTAAATTGTTATAAAATAGTGACTTTCCTATTTGGTAGACAGGTTCTAATACTAATACCTGACTATTTTGTAGAAAACCATAGCTTTTGTTCAGTTTGAAATAAAACATTTACATTCTAAGTACAATGCAACACTGTAATAGTTTAGGAAAAAAATATTCGATCAAGTAATGTTCATTCTGTGTTGACACGATGTAGAATAGCTTTAAAAAAGGAAAAAATGCTGTCAACTTTCATTACAAATGCAAACACACTGAGTACAACATTCATACCATTTTTTCACCTTTGTTGCTGAACATACAGGCTAAAAAGCTACAAGGGAAGAAAAATCTGTCAATTTAAGCTCGTTCATTGTTCTAAATCTGTTCCAGTCCACACAGTTTCAGCCCCTTCCTGCTCTATGTATTTTCATTTGTTTGGGCCCCTCGAGAGCTGCGTATCTGTATTATTATCAGGTATAGTACACATACACTGTCATGTTTTCCTTTGGACTCTGCTAATAGGATGTTTGAACATCTCCTCTCAATTCATGAGCATTAAATTTAGAGTACGGGCAGGGTCTGTATGAACTGCTAAACACTCATGCAAGTCCAATGAATCCATGTGGACAACCAAGGAAAGTAAAGAAAACAGCAGCATAAGGAGAACAGGGAGGGAGGGAAGAAGATTGTGGTGGGGAACATGACCAAGTTTCTTCTTTCACCATGTGACTGCTCCACCAGTGATGTCAGAGGTCAGAGGAATTTTTTTAAAACTGCAGTAAACATTGCACATGTCTCAAGTCTTCAGTGCAAAAGCATGGTTCGAATGCTCTGTCTGATTGTTTGGCTGTGTGTGTGAATTACATGCATTAGGCAAGCCTCTTGTAGAACCAGGAGGAGACCAGGGACTCAGCCTTCTTCTTTTGTACGGAACAGAGGTGCAAAAGCAATGAAAAATTCCAAAAGAATATAAAACCGGGAATGTCCCAAAACACAAGACCAACCTCCCCCTCCCACACACACCTTCCCCCAGTTTCCCAAGCTTCACTTTAAGTAGGCAATGTTTACTTGTTTCAGTCTGCAGAATCCAAGGTATCATTGGAAGGGGGAGGGGGAGGTGCGTATCTCAGTCTGTAAGTGCCTAAAACAGGAAAGAGAACTACTAAGTCACTGCTCACAATTAAAATGGATTACAAAACCACTACAAGGTATCAAAATGGACATGCTCTTCAAAAGGCACTATCATCCTCCAGTCCTTTTAAAGTAGGTCCTCAGACTTAATCCTATTTTCTTTCATCCTCTTGCTAGAACTGTAAGTTTAAAAAAAAAGATAAGAGTGTAGATATAGTACTTGAGCTCTACTGGAAAAATGAAAAGATGGTCCCCTCAAGGTTCATCTTTCCTGTTCCGGTCCAATCAAACTACTAAAGTCAGAATGGGAACAAGGGCAAGAATCAAAAATAGATTGTGCTTGATGCAAACCCTGCATTTTCCCCATTCTTCTGGACGGAGAGAGAAATGGGAGCTATTCCTTTTATATTTAGCTCCAATCAGTTTCTACCTTTTTGCTGCAACTTGTCTGAAAAGTTAAATGTATTGCATGACGGGGCACAGAAGGATGGCTGATTGTGCAAAGGTAAGCCCTAGAAAATGCTAAATATCAAATGGCCAGTCTATTGGTTTTTCTTTCAATTCTCAGAAGTTTAAGGAATCCAAGGTCATATCATAAACAACAACTGATTTCTTTTTGCCAATGAATTCCCTCAAAAAGCACCCCATTGAATGGGAATGGGAAAATTGAAACAACATGCAAGTCTCGACATAATGCCAAAACCAAACCAGTGAAAAAACAATGACAATTTAGGACTGGTATCATTTTACTTTCCAGCTCTGAACCCATTTTTAACTTCACACTGTGAGCCCCGTTCCCTCGCACTGTTCTACAAGATTTTCAGGCAGAGATAGGATACTTTGCAGTTTTAGAGCAGGTCACTAGTGCACAACCATTTACACGAAACATACACACGCACGCACACCTTTCTGCAAGACCAGAAACAGCACATTCAGAAAGGTAAAGAGAAACTACCAAACTCAAAAGCAAGTCCTCTGGGAGTTATCATGATTACCTTGTTGACTGGCCTCCATGGATGACTGCTTACAGTCCTGCGCATAGTGTCCACTTACACCACAATTGTAACATGAAACGTTCCCATTCTTCTTGGGTCCCGACCCATTCGTGTTGGCAACTACGTTAGGTGCTGGATATACAGGATAGAACCTCCCAAATCCTGCCATCTGCTGCATACCATAGTTGGCTTGGCTTCCCATCACTGGGTCATGCATAAGCCCGTTTGCATACGGAGACTGAGGCAGGAAGAACGGAAGTTGTGTTCCATTGCTTTGATGTGCTTGATTGAGGTAGCTGCCATTGCAAAGTGATGGCAGAGTGAAGAAAGATGGAACTCTGTAGACTTGTCCATGAAGTGGGTTATGATAAAAATAGCTATTAATCTGAAGGCTGCCATTGGTCCCACAGCTACACCTACGTCCACAAGAACCACAAGGGCCAGATCCCAGCTGCTGCGGAGGTAACATTGTCCCGTTAGTGTTATTATTCCCAACAGCGTTTATGTAGGATGTGCTGTCACTCTGTGCAGTGCTGTGTGTTAGAGCGGGGCTCGGGCTGGGGGCAGGGCCTGGCGTGTGTGTCGGGATTGCAGGAGGAACAGTGGACTGGACCTGACCAACACCGAGGCCAGCGGACTGAGGAGGTGAGGAAGTTGCTCCAGTGCTCAGCACGTTTGTATTCTGGTTGGGCAACACGCTGGTAGCGTGAGGGCTGCCTGGCAAAGCGTACGAAGCTGGTGGAGGTGGTGCTGCTGCTGTGGAGAGACCAGCTGCTGGAAGAACTACCTTGAGATTGGCAGGCTGAGGGATTGCTCCTGGGTTTCCCTCAATGTGAGGCACCATTTGATTCAGTCCTACCACCTGGGATGCAGGTTTTGTGATGGGATCTGTAGTAGGAACTGGGGATCCTGGGAAACTACCTGGATTGTGGACTGGGATAAAGGCAGTATTTGGTGATCCAATACTTAAGTTTCCTGTCGGCTGCTGTGGTCCGTTAACTGTGCAACTTTCTGATGATCCCTGTGGAGAGGGGATTTTCAACCTATGTATTGCCAAATGCAAAGCAGGGCTACCAGGCTGGACAGAATGTGGAAGGAAAGAGGATGGGACTGGCAAAGGGGAAGCCATGAGCTCAAGGCGTTTCTCAGGTTCACCAGAGGTCACCGGGCCCATTCCCGCAGGAGGGGAATTCGCAGCCTCTCTCACCGGCGAGACAGCGACAGGTGTGGTAACCAGCATTCCCATGGTTTTACCATCTGCAGATATGGGTGGTGGGACAACTGCTTCAGGCTTTTGGGCAGCGCTGTGCATCACACAGTGTAAGGCAGGCATGAAGGAAATATGCTGAAACTTTGCATTCAAAGGATCTTCTGAAAGGCTCCCATTTTCATTATTCACTGAAGAGATCTGAGCAGATGATTTGTTCGTATTTGATGAACTGACAGCACTGTAGCCTGTAAACCTGGTTGTATTTTGATTCCCAGAGTCCTCCGAATTGCTGTCTGTATCTGTGGGGACAAAAGCATTTGTCAGTCACAAGAATGAACCTCAAGCAACAGAGAAGCATGCCCTGGACCCATTTACCCATATAAAACCTATCGAGTTTGATGACATGAATGATAGTTATGTCTTCCCAAACTGTGACAACTTCGAGATTCTTTTCATTCATCCAAATTAAGCTAGGTCCATCTTCATGACTTGTCTATATCTCCCTGCCCAACTAGCTACTGTGTCTTTGACTCGTGCACATCTGCAAATGTAAAGAGTAGGACACAGAATGAATTAGGAATTTGCATCTGTCTAGAAAGATATTAACAGAGATTATTTAAATTTGGAAGGAGTGGCAAACTGTCAGTACAAAAAGATGGAGCTCCCGGACATGCCACCCATAATTTCATACAAACCCAGCCCCTTTCAGGCCAAAATTTTCCACATTATTGTACTGTGGAAATTTCTCAAGAGAGCTGTATCACAGAGGCCAAAAAATTATGACATATGTTTAGTTACCTAGAACTCAGTGGTATTAAAACAGTGCTAGAAGCCCTCAAAATGCCCAGTCATGAAATCCACAAAGAAAAATGTATTCTGTGGCTAGTTCAGAAAACAAAGTACCTAATCAAACTAAAAAATGAACTAAAATAAATGTAATAAAGAGATTAGTCTGGGAATAAAGGCATTCATGCACACTCTCCATAAATACAACCTCTGTCTTTTTCCTCTTCACTATCAAAGCTTTCCCGCCCATCATGTCGTGGACTAGAAGGAGAGCTGTAACTTTCAGACGATGTTTCTCCACACGTATCATGACCAGATCCAGCATCCAAATTCAGATCTACAAATAAAAGTTGTCAGATCTCAGTGTATGGAAGTGAGGTTATTTTGGTTTTCTCAACTTTCCCACTAGTTGAGATTTTTGCCTGTTTCTACTTAAATGCATCTGCCCCCTGTATTCCTATCATTTCCATTCCCAGCACTCAGGACTGGTCTCTTCCCTAAATTTGTGATGAGTGAATCCTTGGTGTTAAAGAAGATGATACTGAAAATTGGTATTTATGCATAGCAGTGAAAAGAATGATGATCCTGAATGATTCCTGTGATGTTTATGCTGGACTGCAGTACAACACTGATTTCCTCTGAACAGTAGCGATCCAGCATTTCCACTGGCAGCGCTCCTCAGTGACACCAGCACAGGCAGGAAGCTAACTCAGCAGGACATGGCAAAACAATGCACCACTTCACAACTCACTCTTCCAGAACAGGCTTTAACCAAACTCTATCAACAACAAATCCTGTTTAAAGAAAAGTGGTTAACTGTTTTCTAAATTCTGAATGGATCATGGGACACTCTTTTGCTGGAAACCACCTTTCAGGGTGGGTAGCTACTATGGTTTGGCTTTCAAGCACAGCCTCAGAGGGGAAGAAAAATGACAAATGCAGCCTCTCTCACAATCTGTGACAGACACAAGCTGGAAACCCCAGCCCACAAAACCTTGGTTAGCAAAACCTCAGTACAAAAATTAGACCACTAATTATTATAATAATTTATAAATAAAATAATTTTCCCCCATTTTTTATTGCTACCGGAAGTTTAACAGGTTGGGATGGCTCACTAAAAAGTTGCCTGAATGCTTCAATTCTTGAAATAATTTCCTATATTAAACTCATAATTGCTTAAATTATTTTAAGAAGTACTTTGAACATCTAATATAAACTGGAGCCTCTGTGTGAACCTGGGATCACTAAGAGCCAGAGTGTAAAGTGCTAATCACAAAGTATCCAGTCTTAAAAGTTACCATTGTAACTAACTAATGCTTCAGACAAGCTCAAAATAGGGAGTTAACAATGAAAGAAAACATGATGCAGTTAAGAATTACAGACTCAAAATAGGGCACTTCAAACCAAGCCTGGATATATAAACCTAGGCAGAGATTCAGATCGTTATTTTTCCCCATAGACTATTTCTCCAATAAGTATCTCAAAAGACGTTTTGATGTTTATATGTGGGTTGAAAGCTCGTCTTTGAGCAGGATTTAATGGCTTCCAGCCTCTGTGGGTTACAGCTTTTTTTTGAACTGGCCAACCATTTCACAGGAGGCAGTTTCACATCTGTAGAGTGGTGGGTAGTGAGCAAACAGAACTCCTATGGAAAAACATTCACTACTAACTTTGCAGAATCAGAAAATCATCTGGGTTGGAAGAGACTTCTGAGATCATCAAGTGCAACCTATGCCTAGCACCACCTAAACCATGATACCAAATGCCACATATCCAGTCTTTTTCAAAACACGTCCAGGGATGGTGACTCCACCACTTCCCTGGGCAGCCCATTCCAATGCCCTGTCATTCTTTCTGTGATTCATTTTTTTCTAATGCCTAGCCTAAACTACCCCTGGCACAGCTTAGGTCTGTGTCCTCTTGTCCTGTTGCTGTTTGCCTGGGAGAAGAGATCGATCCCCACCTGGCTACAGCCTCCTTTGAGGTGGCTGTAGAGAGTGATAAGGTCTCCTCTTACACACCATTGCATCACCTCCTAAAGTCATTGTCAGTTCATAAAACTCAGTGCGTTTTGCCTGACAACAAAAACAGTAATCAATCAGAAATGCATGCAGCACAGCTCTGCTGTAGAGTATGTTTTCTGTTTAACGGCCCTTAACTATAGCTTTCCAAAATGGTTCTAGTTTTGCTAAGTTTGTGAACAGTGAGTTCTTAAAAGTTTTACTCAAATGCTGTTTGTAGAAGGTAAAAACACCTGCCCATAAAACACAGCAATAATTCCGAACTGGATCTAGCTGGAACTCTCCAAGGTGAGAAGCAGTGAGAAGAAAGAATGAAAGCTTAATCAAGATTGTATCACAAATGGAAGCAACAGAAAGACAAGGCACTTTTAAGAGTCCTTTCAACACTTAGGCCAATTAGGTGGTGTAAAAAAAGGCAAACTCTTTGTCAACCTTCCATCCCAAGAACTACATGTAAGACAGGCAAGATCACAACTGATAGCGGGAATTCAGAAAACATCAAGATGGCGAAGTCAATGGGTAGCACAGACTACAGAAATTTGTAATAAAGCTTGAAGACTCAGTTTACTAAAGGAACACAAATATAAGTTTTTCTTACAACTGACTGATGTACACAAGTCTTGGCCTAGACACTCCATTTAGGATTACTCTCAATTGATGACACTGCTAGGGCAGCATACACAGTTCTGTGTGGTAGCTCAGTGGTCACCTGATATAAACACTACAGTTCATCAATGGTTCACACCACAGGTTTTAGACAGGTTTCTTGTGGGCCATTGCACAACAGATGAACAAACTAGTAGGCTGCAAAGAGCACACTAATGGCAAGATGCTCCATGTCCACACACTCAGACTGCTGAATTTCATATGGAAGTAGCCCAACAGTAGCTGTTGCTGCAATTACTCCACCCCATCAGCTGACTTATGCAGACTTGACAAGTATTTTGCCACCTATGCACCAGAAGACACACTCCAAGCAATTGGATACAGAAGACTGAGCCTAGCACATTCTGTACAGCAAGTCAGAGCACAAATTAGGCTGCCAATATACCAACTTGCACCAGAAAATTTTTCAGACTTGTGCTTTCCCCTTTACAGAATGCCTCAAAAAAATCAGCTACAAGTTCTGTTTCTTACTAACAGCTTTGGAAAAAGCACCTTACCTTTTGCTGTCCCAGTACGGATGTGCTGCGATGCTGCAACTCGAACTCCATTGCTCCTGTTAGTCAACCTGCAGTCAGTTTTCTTTGCTTTCTCCCTGTGTAAATAATTTCATGGCTTTTTTGCAAATGCATGAGTACACAAATAACCAACCATGAATGAACATGGAATGACACTGGAAACAAAGGCAGTGACTCCAAGCCAGAAATGCATATTTAATAGATATAACAACAAATAATAAACAATTAAATGGAGGCTGCTGGTGCAATATACCAGCAATTAAGCTATAAGCAGCATTACTAAACACTATGAATGAAGATCTATATAAGAAAAGATACCGAAAAGGAATAGGTGCACCAAACAGTAAAGTAATTTTTGAAAGCTGATGTGTGTAATGCAGCCCTACACCGGTCTAGCATAGTAGCATCTGGAAACTTGGAAGTAGGCAGAGTAGTAGGTAAGGGTCAAAGTGCTTTCACTTCTCACAGTGCAGAGCTGTGTAGCCTGCAGGAAATTCTGAAGCCCTCTGATGTGCAAATTATGTTCATTAAGACATTTCAGCCAGTTATCACCCACTTCATAATGTTAAAGGCTGCTGTCAACCCTCATTTGATTTTCAGTATATTCTGGACAGCTTTACATCTTTTGAGTTTCAAATAATTATAAAGGGGAAAAGGCGATATGATTAGGAATATACTTCCACTCCTTCATCTTTTTATTAAATGCCAAGTGCTATTTTGAGAAATTAATGCATTCACTTAAAATTCTATTTTTCAAGTTACTTCTTTACAGAATATAAAATAAGGATTTTTATGCAGCCTTGCCTCACACCATGCCAGCTCTTGTGCCAGCACAGCAAATGAAAGCACCTAATTGACTGCAGACACTGTTTATCAGAGTGAATGCATTACACTTCATTTCTGGATTACCAGTTACATTAGAAACCTACTTTTCCAGCTGTGGCTTTCCTTTCTTCTTGCTTACTGCAGACAGACTCCGTTTTTCCACTGTGTGCTAGGCAGAAAACAGAAAGACACCAGTCAAACAATTATGAAAGCCAAGACAACACCTCTTCTAGACTGACAGGTCCACAAGTCCAAGAGTAGTGGGCTCACGGGTGCTATAACCACTCAAAGAACCACTTGTTCAGTGCATCTGAGCCTATAAAATAATGTGTCATGTCTCGTGTTTACACGAGAATCAGCAAAACATTCAGCAAATTACTACTTGCAAGTAGGCCAGAGATATCAATCAAATTATTGTTTGCATGCTGTTCTTCCTCCAGAGGATAAAAACAAATGTGTTTCATCACATACCTGCTAAAAAGGCCGATCACCAACCTTAAGGAGCTATAAAATTTGTTGTTATAAATGGAATTATTTGATAGTTGGGTGAGGGAAATACATGTGACAAATTATTTCTACATAGTGACAAGCAGGTACTTAGCCTTAAACTGGAGGTTTAAGCTACTAAACTGAACTCCAGAATACAGCATACAAACACATAAGAAAAAACAATTTTTAAAGTATGCTATCAATAACTGTCATTAACAACTCATATTTGGCAAGGAAGTAAAATTTATGAAAATTCTGAAACAATCACCGTCCAAATCACTGTATTTGGACTTCCTTTAAATAGCTTTTCCTTTGCTTTAGTAAATTAAGCTTTTTCTTGCTTCAAATTTGCAGTGTTTCAAACTTTGATGCAGCCTACCATTTCATGTTCAGAAGCCAACCTCAATTCACTACCCTGCTTTATCAAAAAAGGAAACTATTTTTGTTTGGCTCGCTATTCCATACATAACAATCAATAGCCAAATTCCAAACATAAATGAGAGCAATATCAAACAATTCTAACACTCAGTGTTTTTCATATATAAGCAGTGAGCAAGCTTCCTTCTCCCAAACTCAGTAGTAGATAATTTTATTTATAAATAATTATTCTGCTTATCTATAGTCATAATGAGATTGAGCATTGAAGAGACACAAATCCCAGAAAAAGTGTATATGCATCGATCTATTAACTTTTTTCAAAGATTATTACTTAAATAATGCAGGTAAGACAGAAAGAATATGTTTAACCTATTGTACCTACTGTAGCATTAATACAGTTTAGCTACTAATACTGTTTCTAGTTTGTTCCTTGCAATAACAGAAATTGCCCAGGCATTCTGGAATCCTCTCTGATGACAATGCTAAAGTAATAGGAAAGTGCCTGATCAGAAATTAACATTAGACTTTTCTGATTACTTACATTCTCCTGGGGAATTTATTTACCAATTCATAAACAAAATATTCAGCTTTCTGAGAGTCTGGTAAGGAATTATGAAGGATTTTCTAATCAAGGTAAGTCAGTAGCAACTTCAACACTTATTTTGTACAATATTAGGAGCACTTGTCATCTTTTAAAGCTAAATCTCATCACGTGTAGTGGACAATCTTCTCAGGTTTCTCGGAATATGGTTTTAAAGAATAAACAGCAACACACCTGGTCAAATAGGTTAGTACAGTGCTCTGGGTGCTGCTGGACAATACAGCTTTTCCTCCTCCAGTCCATTACCCCATTCTGCTCCGAGTGCTGAATGTTAAGGCTATCCAGTGAAGAACATTTCGCACTGCTAGTGCTGCTGAAAAGAAAAAAAAATGCCCCAAAAGTTATGTTGATGTGAACAAACTCACAGGCTTGTCTTATCAACATACATATTTTGCATCATGTTGGGAAATTCTGCTTTCAGAAAACCGTAGGAATTTTCAAGAGGTTTAAAAGACCTAAATTACAGCAGTTCTTGTGCTCTAAAGTTATGATCTGATCATAACTGGAGTTCTTTTTTCATTTGTCTACTATAATTTGATGCAAAATTCATAACAACAGAGTTTGTAGAAAACAGTAATTGAGGGCAGAGGTTCCTTGGATATTTCTATAACACAAAAACTTTGCTATTTTCATACCAGACATGTGGCAATTTTCCAGACAGAAATGTAGTCTGAATTCATCTTCTTTCTTCCTTATCATTAATGACAAAGCTGGAATTACTTTTTAAACCCTGTTTCAGAATTCATGAGATATTTAAAGAATGGAGACACAGTTACTACAGATCACACTGCAGCTGTGTTTGTTTCAATTTTGAAATGGTCATCTTGCTTTGCATTTTTACCTCCAGGAATGCTAGTTTTGAGTAGTGCTGGGAGAAGGGAGTTATACTTGGCATTTACTTTGGACTTTATAGTGATTTCCACTGAAGCTCTGCTCTACAGCAGCCAGTCAGAAGAAATATTGAACTAGGTCTGAGACCACTGGTCAGCTAAAGCTGCTGGAAAATAGTCAGGGTCCTGACAAAGTCAGTAAGGAACAAGGACCTATAACCTTTTCATATCTCATACAAAATTATGCCTTACTGCAGGTTGGATGCAAAAGAGAAAAAGAAAAAAGGAGTTAACACTTTTAAATTCTTATTTAAATACTTATACTGATAATTGAAAGTGCCTTTTAATTCAGGGCTGCTGGCAAGCTGCTTCACAAAAGTTACTGCAATATGAAATGCTACTCAGCTCCATGATGGCACAAATCCAGCTCACTGGAAAGCACAAGACATGCTCAAATTCCAGTAGCTACCTACCAAATATCTCTGTGAGTAAGGGCTCAAACTACTTAAAAGACACACAACAGAATATTTTTTAAAAAATTAAGAAAATGGCAAGAACCCAAGGTCCCAAAAGACAGACATAAACCCCTGATTGCAAAGACAGAAGTAAGGTCACTTTAGAAACTTATGCCAAGTGGAGGTAAATTATTTCACTGCCAAATTTGCAGTCATTTAATGGAAACTGTAACATTACTAAAGTTTTTGTTTTCTATGTGTGATCTCATTGCTACCAGTAATTTCAAGAGTAAGGCTGCAATACTGAATGAAAACAAGAGGCAGACAGATGCACAATGTACCAATGCTATTTGAGATGAACTGCTTGTGACTCTAAACAGCTTTATGCGTATTTATAACAGAAAAGTTCCATTCAGTGCCATTTCTTTACAAACCCATAAACAAAAGGCATAGATTTTAAGGAGACAGACACATAACCAAACAGGAAAGGACTAACAGACCTCTAGCAGGCAAGGAGTACATATATTTCCCCCTCTTAGATAAACAGAAAATAATAGTTAGCTAAAGAAGCTTCTTTCTCAGAACTTTGTGGAAATGTCTGTCCGTCTCTTCCTACCTGAAAGACAGATCCTAAACCATGGTCAGCCTTAGTGTAACTCATTATACAATGACTAAAAAAAAAAGACAATTTCTTTATGAATAACCATAAGCTAGTAAATTTGGATCCTGATCTGATAAATTTGTAGTAGACTGTATATCCACCGTTATAATCATCTTGATTATAAGATTTTGTCAAGTTTACACTTTTTTCTGGAGGAAATATAAGCTGAAAGTAGGACAGTTTACAACCAAAACAGACAAAAAGCAATAAGTTGTCTTGTGGTGAGTTCACAAGAATTTTGTCTGGTAAAGATCTCTAGACGTTGACCAACACTGTTCTGTGTTATGTTTGTATCTAATTATTGGAATTCCAGGTAAACTTTTGCTACAAGATAAATATCTTTTACAGGCAAATTAACAGTGAACAAAATTGTAAATCACAATAAATTCTGTATCCATTCCTTTCCCTTGATTTAGTTGAATTATGCACAACTATGTGCAAACATACCTGAAGTCTTTAATCAAAATACTTTAATGAGTGAATTCACATTAGGTACTCCAGGAATCTGAAGGCATATATAAACTACTTTAATATGGTTAGGAACTGCTTCCACTTACAATGGACACAAACCAGAGAGGTGTGCGTGCACCTGCCAGTAAGCAAGGGCAAGAATGGACTGCCTTTTCCTATAAGCTCCTCTTTGAGGTTTCCTAGCCTTCAAATCAATAGCACTGGAGAGTTTCAGTACAAGCATGGGGGTATGTGCACGTAGGAAAGATACACGCCATACAAATAATGGCATATCTTATAAACACAAATCAAACATCAATTCAAATTGCAAAGATCCACAAAATTTGGGAAAGAAGAGCTATCCAAATGACTTACATTTACAGATTTAGAAATAGGGTCTTCTGAACTATTTTTCTAATAGTTCAGAAGTTAATAAAAACCTCCTAAATTATAAAAATTAGACCAGAACAGCCCACCACAAACAAAGAAAAGCTCCACAAAGAAGCTTTAATCTAGAAGGACACATACTCTCAAAGCACCAACAAATGGAAGTTCAGACATGTAACATGGTCACATTACATCCTAGTACTTACTTGGCAACAGGACTTTTTCCATTATGTTTCTTGTGAACTGCTGTGTGCTGCATTACATCTGGAAAAAAACCCAAAGCATAATTTCAATTTCATTCCATTTAATCTTTTAAATCAATCTAGCAAATTCATCTTTCCATAACTACCAGGCACATAGCAGAAGACATCTCCATTAAACAGGTCAGGCTTAACTTACAGTGCTGAAATTAGCAAGTGTTGCATAGAAGAGAAATCAATTTGTATAGATTATATAAACAAGACTCTTTACCTTCCATTTCACAGAAGAATGAAACAGAAAGAGAGGAACTATGACAATGCCAATGTTGGCTCACCTCTGTATTTAATTCTAAGCACTGAATGCATGACTGAGTATCACCCAGAATGAAAGATCAGAGAGAGAAGAAAGGAATGAATCAGAAAAAAATACAACATTTTGTTATTTCTTCTGAATACTGAAATTAATCTCAAAACTATGTCACACATTCCAACTAGCAAACGAAGACAAGTCCTACACTAAAGTACTGCATTCTGAACCTGAAAATTCACTAGGCAAGTAAAGCTTTGCAAATTACACCTGGCAAAAAGAGATACAGCCTCCAGGCTCAGCTGGGTGGGGCTCCTAGTAACCCAGTATGGTGGAAGATTCCCTGCCTGTGGCAGATGGTTTGGAACTTTAAGATTTCCAACCCAAACCATTTTAAGAGTCTACAAAGAAAAACTGAGAATTTCAGTGATATAGTCTACCCTGTTTTTTAAGGTAACTGTTACATTTTAACAAAGGCAACTTTCCTTAATTCCAACTATTGATGATCTTAGTATTCTTGGTACTTAGGATTTTGCCTGAACTCCTGTCAATGCTACACCTAAGTTCAAATTCTAGTTTAAAAATTTGAGAAAAAAAATTATTTTTAAACTTCTGGTAACCACTAAAATGGCACAAAAGGTGTTCTGAAATGCATTTGTAGTTTCACCAGATGAAGAGATTTATGTATTTTTAAGAGCGGTATTTAAAAGACTATTTGGGTAATAGATTGTAAATTTACTTGGTGTGCTCTGAACTCTTAAGAATATGGCAATGATTATCAACACAAGAAAAAGCTGTTCAAACTGCATATGTAGATTACTGAATCCACAGAAATTCAACAGCAAACTTCTAATGAATTATTAATGTGAAAGAGGATAAGAGTGCTGCCATTACTTGAAAGCCAGCATAAGTGTTCAGTGGTCTGTGTTCACCCATCAGTCCCCTTTCCCGTTCTTTCCACCTACCAGGAGCTTGTACTTGCTTCCTTCTAAAAACAATGCAAAACTGACTTGCTGTTCCTTTCAGAATGAAATTACTGACCAGTCACCAGGCTGCTGCTTCCATGTGTGAACTGTTTTTGAGGCATTTAAAAAACACAAGCTTTCAGACTGTAATCAACATTCACTACAGTCCCAACCTCAGTAACCGTCCAGAGTATCAAAGCAACATAGGTTAAGAACAAGAAAAGGAAAACTTCAACTTCTCTTCTGTGTAAAATTACAAGCTACACAAATTTGGCATATTTAATGATAAAACAGTCTTGAACTAGTCTTGAAATACCCTTGAAATACTGCACTTAACTCTGAACCCTGTAACTGAAGAATAAATAGGTAAAGACATGAAAGTCTATAAATAATCTTGGCTCATGTAAATTGTGAGGTATATGTTCCTGGTTGTTCAACACAGCTGTGAACTTCTGCCTTTGAGCAGTCTATGAATGCTGCCACTTCTTGAGTTATAGAACAACCTCTTAAGGAAACTGCTGAAAGTACACAAAAATTCTTCATTTGCATAGCAGATTTAATTCAATTTTTGTACCACTTTATACCAATGGAGAAATCAGTCAAGTGTATGATTTTCAGAACTGATTGTGGTAAAATATCTCCAAGAACCACCTTTGAGTACACAACTACCTTCCTCCTGACTTGAAGCTTCTGAACTGTCCTCCTTGAAGTGTTCTGCTGTCTTAACCGTCTTCAAAGAGGGTTGTAAGTTACCTGCAGAGAATAAAGTTCACGTAGTAACTTTATAGATCTTGAACAATTGGACAGTTCCTGAATGTTTGCACTAAACTGGAAGCTAGGGAAATGGAAGACTGAATTTACTGGTTGGCATGTGGCAGCAATTTAAATATTGCCTTTGTCAAAGCAGGCCATCTCCAAGAGTAAAGGCTCTTAAGAGATATTTTTATTTTGAAGAACATAGTGTCGAAAATAATTGTAATGCTATGGGGTACAATTTCAAAAGGTTGTGATTGTGATAATTATTAGAGATATTCCTACTATGCTGCACTTCAGATTTTTCTTTATAATCTTTTTGTGTTCCAACAGGAAATGGGAGGAGAGCAATGATAGTTACTAGCATTCTTCTGCAACAAATTACACTCCTCCACTGTCAAATCATTCATCTGCCAAAAGCAACCTAATTTGGGATAAAGTCTTCTAGTGCCCTTAGCACAGTCTTCACACACCATTTTTGCCTTTTTATGCCAGACAGGATGAAAAATAAGTAAGAATAATATTAACAGTTTTGTTGCAAAAACACCACTTCCATGCTCCAAGAAAGGACTTAATTTCTTTAATAATCTAAGAGTTCACTCTTCCTCTCTCAAAAAGTTTCAAGTTAGTGCAGGTAAAAGCATCTGAAAGCTGCTGCTTAGGAAGTTGAAACATTGATAAGATCTTTCTGAATATCATCTGCATTGAAGATACTACATCCCCAGAGATCACGTTGGAGTCAAAGGCTACTCCAACCTGAAAAATTGTCTAAACAACTGAGTTTATGAATCAGGAGGGAGGTAATTGATTTCCTCCTTAATGGAACCATAGCAGCATAATTAAGCTTACTGAATATTCAGTGTGAGAAAGCCACTATTATTTAAGGTATGAAGACTTTTCACAAACACAGAATTTACTTCCACATAGGTTTTGCTAAATAACTTTGTATTTCTGTGAAAAGATATTTTTATCGCTGACTCTGTATAGCAACTGAAGACCAATTTAAGCCACAAATGCTTTGTCTGTCAATTAATTCTGCATGTTCTATTTGAGAACTAGATGAGATTTTTTCTTAAATACTGCTTCCTTTCCCAATGCTGTCAGCACATGCAAAATGTGCACCTATGACTAACTTGCAGTAACAAGGTGCAGGATTACAGGAATCCCAAAGAGGAAACCTAGAAAAACACAGAAACCAACAATAAAAATAAAAACCCTCAAGGGCCACTTAACTGGGGCAATTTTGGCAACAGGTGGGGTGAGTACTTTTGTCTTAGCATAGCTTCTATTAGCCTGCACCACAGGAAATATGACTGTGAGCTACCATGGACAAGTCAACCAGTTCCCCTTCTGAAAAGAAAAACACCTAATGCTAATTACTGCTAACACAGTAATTCTCCTCATCAAATGTTTTCTTAATATCTAACTCAATGTCAGGGCCTGAATCATGCCAATGGGCTTTGCAACTCTTCCCTGCTCTCCCAAGGGCTTCATTCACCTGCCCACAGTGAGGATCCAATCCCGTACACCGCAGTGTTGCAATTTGGGGTGTGACTGCTGGGAAAAGAACTGGAAGATGCCTCAGCCAGGGCCTCCATCCTTCGGCTCAGGAGCTGCATTTGAGCTCAGGCTCTTGCCTAGGGTGCGCTGCCGGCACACCTGTGCCTGGACATGAATCTTGCTGATCCTGTTCTTAACCATGACCTACTGACTTGTTTTTCTGCCTTGACCTCAGACCTGCCTCACTACTCTGGACTTGTCTGGCAATCACAAGGCTCTTGCCTGCCCCTGGTCCTAATCTTCCTCATAAGAAGTTAAGCCTAGTGCTTTCTGTCTGATCCATCAGAGAGAACAGATCATCCCCTTTACATTAAAACTCTGGTATTTGATGACTTAAATAATTTTCCATTTGAGTCTTTCCTCTACTCTGCTAAACAATTAAGTTCCTCATCCTGTCTGTCATACATTCTACATCTGACAAATCCTCATGAACTTTCATGTGCTCAATTATTTATTACTATAAAAATTATCTCACATTTAAGATCACTTTGTAATCCATAAGACTTCTGACAGAATTGACATTTGTCTGTTCTCCTTCTGATCTACCCACCCTGCAGATCATTTCTGCCCAGTCAACTGTCTTGATGGAACTTGGCACTGGTTCATTCCTGAAACCATTTCAAAGTACTACCATGTATAACAATGCATCTGCAAGTACTTCCCAACCAGATGAAGTCTGAAGTCTAAAATATGCACACCCTGTCCAGTGTGCCCATCATTAATATGAATCTTTCTGGACTTTGGAAACTCTTTCCTCCCCATGCACAGTACAACAGAGGCGTCAATTTTTACAGCCCTAATTTCCAGCCAGTTCCACAATTACCTTGTAATTAGTTGAGCATTTTCACAAAATTGCCATGTAAGAATGTACTAAGTGTTACTAAAAAATGTTACAAAGTGACCTACAGCTTCTACCCTAACCACAGTGCTTCTATCTCATCATGGAAAGAATACACCACTCACAGATCACACACATAATTTCAAACTGAAGTCAGCTGTCATTCCTCTATTTTTCCCAAACAAATATGAGCTGTCTATTTGGAATCTCCAATCTATTCAATTTCCTACTAAGATCTTTTGCAACTTCTGAGGCAGTGGCCTCCCAGTGAGTGCCTCAACTGTCATGTGTGTAACATGCACTGAAATAAGGAAAGATTCAATTGAAACAAAGATAACATCATACTAAGGCATTCATACAGGGAAGTCAAGCTTTGGTTACACAAACTGTAATACACAAGTAGGTTAAGAGGGCCACCAAAGAAATCTGTGCAATATAAATGATGGTACACAATTCTGTATGTTCTGAAATTAGGGACATCCCATAATTTATGTACTCAAAACAAATCTCAGTTTAAATATCAAGAGAGATGCTTATCTACAAAAGAAAACAAACAAAAAGCAGATGTGATTTTTCAAGTCAGTTTAAACTTTTTGTTCCAAAATTTAAATTTTGTGAAATGAAGAAATGTCAAACATACTCATACTCAAACATATTCAATTCATAACAGCCTATTTGAAGAGCATGACGGTGCAGAGAAGAATGAAAGAAAGAATGAAAGAACAAAAAGAACACAGGCTGATGCTACATAGCATGTTCCCACTGTCAGAAGTATGAGTATCTGCTCGAGAAACTATTCATTTACCAGGAGTTCAAATACAACCAGTGGAATATAACACACAAACAAGAAATTGAAAAACTGTACTTAGGCACAGCAGCAAGATTAGCTTTTTATAGATTTTTCATAATATAAAACAGTATTAGGATATTTCTTACTGTGAGTGTGCAAAGATTCTGATGAAATTGATTGGAAGAAGTTGTATACTCTCTGATTCTGCAGAAAAGCTTGTGATGTATTTGAAAATAGCTGCCTGAAATTTAAGTGAGAATTTGTTAAACTAAGTAACAGAATCATAGGAAAAACACAAAAACGTACTACAGTACCATTTAAAAGCAAAACTGGCAGTTCTCAAGAAGTCCAAACCCTTCAAATTGCACATTCAACAATGCTAAAAACTACTTTTGAGCTTTGCTGTTAAGTGCTAGTGTGAGCTTGGAGACAGACAATATAAGCAATTGGCATGATGATTTTTTTGAATTTAAAAAGATAGGTGCTTTTGAGTCATCCTAATTCAAACATTTTAGCCGCTTGTAACATTTTCTTAAAGAGGAGTTTGGATTGAGTTCAAAAGCACTGGACTCTGTATTTTAACTGTTTTATTTTTAAACTGAGAACACATTTATTTTCCCAAAACAGTGCACCTCTTTCTTATATGCATTTGAAGGGTAAATACAAAGTTGAGTTCACCTATAAGGTTGGTATTTGAATTTTGCAATTATCTCCAAGAGCAAAGGGCGGGATGCTCAACATTGCTCTGCACTGGTCTGAGTCAGTTACCAAGATGTCAATGACAAATTTTATTAGCTTCAAATAAGAAAATAGGACAACAATTAATGGTTTTCATTGCCCACACACAAAAGTTTCAGATATTAGTTGCCAAGAGGCACTACCCAGCTCTATTTCTTTAGAGGAGGGGCAAGGGAGAGCAATTTTTGGCAAATGGGCACATACTGAAACCCCCAAATAAGTAAATATTTATGTTAAAACTGATACTGAAAGAAAAAGGAATGTGAATACAGTAATGCTATTCGCTTGATATTATTCGTGTAGCATTTCTGTATAGTCACAACACAACCTGCAAATTGTAATTACAGCTGCTTACTCTATCACAGTTGTGTATGTTCAAAGGTTATCTTCCAAGTGAGTCTCTTGGGTTTGTAATTACTGTGCAGTGAGGCTTCACAACCTTTCTGTATTACAATACATTTCCTTCAACCTCTGTTTAACAGGTTTATTGATTTAAAACCACTATGTATATCAGCCAAAACTGTTCACAGAAATTAATTTCTGGCTTGACAATCAAGCCAATAAAGACAGACAAATATTACAGATCAAGATTTATTAAAAAATTGGCAAGGGGGTAGTTGAAGTTCAGAGTGGCTCCAAATCTTCTTTAACTGAAATATTAGGACAAAATGCTAGAACCAACAGAACATTATGAGTAGGGGTTTGAAAAGCAGTGCCTGATTCCTCAACTACCCCAACCCAAGAGACACTGCCTAACATGATGAATAATTTGTTTTCAACAAGGTTGAACAATCCTGACTGAAAAGGACAAAGATAACAAGGTATCTGTACCAAACCAGGAAAAAAACCCCAAAACCAAGTAGGCAAACCCAAATTCATATTACTGTTCTGAGTTATAGAATTTGACCACCAAGCTCTCTCATCACTAAATAGCAGGTCATGAGATATGGGCCATTTTCTTATAAATACATGAGCTACTTTTAATTTAATATACACACTTCACTATTACAGTTTATACCTTTGCATTTCCGTTCTGTCTCTCACTCTATCCTGTCATAAAAAGTAGAACATATGGGCTCTGAGTTACTGTTTCTAGTATTTCTAAATATACCCCTGTAAAAGAGGTAGTATTCTTAGACAAATACCAATCATTACTATATAACGCTGCTTAGGACAAATATTTTCATAATTGTGCAATTACTTCCAAAGAAGTAATTCTATGAAGTTTACTAAAAGTCTTAATTTAAAGAAAATCTAAGAGTCAAGAGTATCTATTTCATCACTGCCTTCCATTTTCTTTGCAAATTTGGTTTAGGTAGCAGAATTTCCACTGGCCATAGAAGTCTTCTAGCTTGACTTCAATCACTTTTCTGGTGTTGCATTTCAGGCTATTTGCTAAAACATTTACCTGATTATGGGCTCAAGATCAGCATGCCTTCGTTCTTCCCTCTTCTGAAAACCCTGATTTAGTGCTCTTAAAATAGCCTTGTCAAATGCTTCAGAAGACAGTTCCTTTGGGAGCTGAGAAAAAGGTTAATGTGAAAAATGAGTAGTTGACATTTTAAAGACTGTATTTGTTCACTGTGAGTCTTTATACCTTTTGGTATCAACAAGAAACTCAATTGTTTCAGTTTGAGTGATGTGTTTTACAAACCAAAGGTACAACAAATCAACATCATCTAGTTTTGCAAGAGAAACACTTTGCTGTAAATCCTCACAGAAAATCCAGGTATAAAACTGTTTAAAGCTCTATTTGAAGGAATTACTACAAAATACTATGGTCTTTTCAGGATAGTTTATAGCCTTTTTTATAATTTATTTCTTTAAATCTTTCACATATAGAAATTAGTTCTGAAAACACAAAAAAAAAAAACAGGTGTGACTGAATGCACTCTACTCACTATCATCACTTAGCTAGACTAAACTATTTTAAATAAACGGGAGTAGAAAGGAAACCATTTCAGTTATTTAATACACTAGACTTCAGCAGGGAACACTGAGATTAATCAATAGCGAGTCCCTCCCCAGTTGCTATAAACACTGAAACACCTTATCAAAATTCATTATAACTTTCCAATGGCAATAGTACAAAGTGAGGTCTTCTGATGTTCTAGTTGAGAAGGCAAAATGCTTGCTACTTAAGAGCACATCTATTTTAAATGAAGACTATTCCCCAGAACAAAGTTTTTTCACCTTTAGAACTTTCAAATATTGTATTAAAGTACATCAAAGCTGATCAAACTTGTTAATCTACATTTAAAAAAAAATATTTTAATATGTTGCAATTTAGAGTAAACTGCCACTGAAAAAGGCTGTTTTTAAAATTGAAGTTCAAAGCTATTGCTGATGTGGTTAACATCTGCCACCAATTATGATCAACAGCACTCAGTAATTTACACTAAAGCAGCATCTTCATCTTGTATATCTGGAATACACCTGGCTCAGAGTGCCAGCTGGACACTGCATCCAGCTACTGGAACAGCAGCCCAGCACTCAGTAGTTCTTTCACTGAATCAAGTGGTACTAACAGAGGGATGCTGTGTCTGATGCAGAGAATTGCTTGGTAAAATACATAAGAGGAACTCCTGGAATCCAGACAGACAGGTGCTGTTAGTATTATGTTAGTACAGTACTACAACACCTGAAATGTCTTGTATCTAAAACCACAAAGGGCTGAAAGTAGCTGTTCTTAACAGACCCTTTGGCTTTAATAAGCATTACTGAGGAACTCTGACTGAAGAATTAGTCAGTGCTAGCCAAAAGGTATCAGGAAGTTACTGCAGAAGTGTAGGAATGATCAAATCTCCTATCCTAGTATTTTCTATGTAGATTTGTCTCTGGAAACAGTTACCTTCTTGTCTTTAAAACTTCCATTAAAAGGAATGCAATTCCTTCTGTAGTTAAAGATTCAGTTATACGAACCCAAGATTAGGTGCTGAAGGTAATGAGACAGCCTTGTTACTTACTTACAAGCTTATCAGTCCTTCCACATATGTGGGTAATTTCTTACTTGCAAAAAAATTTTAGGCTTATCATCTAAGAGAAGCCAGCCTTTAATTTAAGCATCCAAGTTATGCCATTTACTACCTTAGTTTTCCCAACAATGCCTCTATTCTGAAACAATTTTTACCATTATCTTATTTCTATCATGTGCAGCATTGGAATTTTCCATCAAGTATTTTGACCATTATTTTCTGTCCCCAGGAACCTGAGTATACTACTTAACAATGCCATGTAGATTGGAACAAGAACAACAAAAAGCCAAAACATAAGGGCATATGAAGTGGATGTTTGTGCTTTATGCCTTTTAATGCAAATAAGTTCTGTCCTGCTTTACTTAACAATGCTCTCTTACTTCTATACCTACAGCTATCAAACCAAATATACTTTTCAGCTGTGCACATTTTCCACAGAAGACCTCAGGAAGCTCATAGCAACTTGTGGTTGTCTTCTTCTTGTTCTGCCATGTCCTAGACACTGCTGGAACATGCAAGCCAGCACATCGAACACCCTACATCAGCCAAACAGCAGAACTCTTCAACACACTGGACCATGTCTGTTTTCCTGGCTCCTCCAGGAAGCAAGTATGTTCTAGGAGGTCCATTTCAGACACTGATGTTTGTCTTACACATGTGGGAGAACGGGGGCATGCATGTGAATGTTCATCCAAGAGCTGCACAGGACCCTGTACGAATTGCTGTTTTTAGGGCTCTCTTCAGGGGCAGATGCATGTACCCTAAGCTGTGGAATAACCCACTTGCAACCAGACATGCCATCCATAATTTAAAGTCCCCAAAACCAAGCTCTGGGAACTCTTAGAACCAGATATTCAACTAGATTAATATTCACTGCTTAATTTCTAGAATACCAGAAAACAATGTTGATAATTTAAACAGTGAACAAGACAATGACCTTTGTACAGTGACTGGCTTTCCACTTGCAATTAACACTGCAGTTAAGAACCCCAGATATCATCAAAACATGTCCAAAACAGATCCCTCATTACTGCCCTGAGTAGGGAAGAGTTTTAATATAGAATAATTTCCCAGAATAGGTGGAACCCAAAATATCAGACACTGACAATGAACACACAGCTCAAGGTCATCACACTGATGGGGTCTGCACATGGCCTATGCACAGAAATGTATTCTCTGATCAGAGCAGAGGAGAAAACAACTGAGTGAACTTTTGGTTTTTTTAAACATGGATGCACACACACATATAGTGCTAGATTTTCCTCAAATTGAACTTCTTGTGATGATGAACAGGCCAGCCTTTGTGCTACTGAAGAATACCACAGCTAAATTAAAAACTATTATGCTTATGGCTGTGTCCCACTAATTAAACATAACAAATTATATTCTTTAAGGTCCTTCTAGCAGGAACACAAGCAAACAACCAGTGGCTGTACCTATACATGAGGTCTGTGGGGAATATTAAAACCTCATCTGGTACTTTTATGGTAGTTCAATTAAAACTTTAAGTGCCATTTCAGATGGGACAAACAATCACCTCCTGGGAAACTCCCCAAATATTCTCCAAGGCTGCTTCTTCTGTCAAGATCCTTAACTCCAACATATATATAATTAAATGGTTAATACAATTGTGAAGTAGAAAAATCTGCTGGCATGCTTTTGTTTCTATAATTACACCTCAGAAATCATAGCTCTCCTAGACTATTTCTGAAGTTATAATCCTGATGTATAAACACTACTTTCATATTTGAATACATACTCTTAGCAGGAATTCCTGAAGCTCCTGATGTGTTTTTGTTACACATGTTACAGAAAAATCAGACCAGGTTACCTAGAATGAAGGAAAAAAGAATGAGGAAAGTGCCTTTCTCCCAATTTCATAGCAATTAGCTTGTCAGAACAATTTCATAAATTTGGCAGTCTCAGAATTAACACTCGCAATTAAGCAAACACCAGGCAAAACAGGGATAAGGCTGTACTTTTTCAAAGACATACTAATTTTGAGTGTGTATTTTAGGATCACCTTCATGTTATTTGTGGCTAAAGGGAGCATGGGCAAATTCAAGGAAATACAATGAAGTCCCTGAAGATTACTGACTCACAAAGAAGCCAGGCAGAAGGGCTCTGTAATTAAGGGAGTTGTATCAAACAGAAATAATTAACCACAAAAAAATAGGTACCAGAGAAAATGACTGTTGGTCAGATATATTGCATTGAGCTCTCACTGTCATTACCAGGAGTCAAAACGAAACAAAAAATCTGTTTATATTACCTATAAAATAATTTTATCTGCCTCAGACTCAAATCTTACACAATCATATAGCAGTTATTTTAGGCTACAAGTCATAAAAAGTACTGCAAGTTACTGAAGAAGGCACTCAAGAATCAGACAACATTCTGGCATATGCCTGTATAAAATTTCAGTAGCTTATTGTTTTGACACGACATGCAAGTAGTAAAACAGCACCTTCACATGCATGTTTTGAGTAAAAAATAAGTAAGCTTGGTTAGATGAGTGCTGCCTGGCTTTAAGCCCACTTCTGGGCCAAAGATTCCAATTAGTTACATGGGAAGATTCAGGGTAACAGGAGTGGACACAACAATTACAAACATTCATTTACTCTCAGGAGTTGATAGAGTAATGTCACCCACCAACTGCCTTCAACTCAGTCCCTAAAAATACCAACTACCCTCAGTGTCCTCAGCCAGGAAGCCATGACTGCAATTGCTGTTATAACCTTAAAAAACAGCAGTGTCTGGGCAAGTACAAAATTATCTACTGTGAAGAGCACAGAATATACCTGCACAGATGAGGAAAGGAAACTCTTTCCTAAAAGAACTGAGATGGAGTTTCAAGATTACTGAAATAATCACCAGAATATCTCCACATTCCCCCTTTAACAAAGAAATTCAAAACCACTGTCAAAACTGTCTACATGCTGAATCTTTGATACAGTTTTTTTATTTTAAATTTTTATAATCCCTATAGACATTCTGTACAAACTTTCCCCATCTCCTACTGTAGTTTACTTCATACTCACTTCACAGACTATTTGGAAAAAAATCTATGATGTGGTTGAAATATTTGGCCAGGTTAACCTTAAAGACTTTGAAGGCTGCCTTCCACATATTACTGTCCTCAACAAAAGAAGAGTGCATCTCTTTAGAGAATACAACATCACAGAATACAATACCAAATTCTGTGATCAACACACCAACTTTCAGCTCAAAATGGCTTTTTTTTAAGTTTGCTTCTTCAAAAACATCCCCCATTCAAAAGATCAGTTAGAATGTTTGATGTGAACCATTCTTTTTTGGGTGAAAAAGGGGAACATTAACTTCAAATCTGGTATAATATCAGATTCACATCTATTGGCACAATGACTCATGGTGTTAGTCAGCCCTTGCTAAGAAAATTACTACTTTGATTCAACTAGAGCATCACCACCACCAGCCTTAGTAACTATCATTTAATACGTGCTGCCCTTAGCTACTACCATAGATGAAGACTACACTAGATAGGCTGTCCAGTTTTTGGCTGTTTTCCAGCTTGTTTGGTTTTGCCTTAAGAAACAAAGTCCAAAACAAAGGCACCAATCTCCAGTTTTCTCAAAAAGCACAGGCTCCACTCTCATATGGTAAACAGCGAGAAACAAGACGACCATATGACTCCAAGCAATCTGCAGACACACCTGCGCTCCTGTGCCGCTTGAGCATTCTAAAACTTCTAGTTTTAGAATTCTTATGAGTTAGAAAAAGCCAAGTTTCCTGAACTGATGTCACACACCTAGCTATGGCTGATGTTTTATATGTTCCCACCTTATGCCCTCACACTTTATGCCCACAGTTACGTAAAACACCTGATTTGTACACAGAATTCAAAAGAATCACAAGATAATCCAAAGAATCTCAAAATTGCCTCCTGTGAAGGTTTTTGAAACAAGTTGTATGTATCTGCAGTATATAGACAATAATTTTAACATCCTAGAGATTATGTGCTTACTTTGAATGTGTACTCCAAATGTTTGTCAGCCCTTTTTCTTGATACGTCTTTCAGGGTTATCTTCTCAATGTGTACAGCTGAAAGAAAAACACCTTATTGTGCACTCCAAAACTGACAGTTTGCAAACCATTCCTTACTTTCCCAGGCTCTCAGAGCATGCCTGTAGGCTAAATCCTGATGCACACAGTGCAACTCTTCCTTAGGAGCTGTTGTATTGCAACAAACTGCTGGGAGCAGGTAGAACCTTGCTCTAAGTATTTCTCTGGCCTAATGGCATCATGAGAATCTATGCATTACCCAAGAGCTTATTTACACCAAATGTCACATAACTACAACAATATAACCACTTTAAGTGAAAAGACAGTAAAAGGAAGTCAAATGGTATCTTTACTTCAAGAAGTAACAAGTGCTGATAAAAACCAGCCAGTACCTTCTACACCTAGGCATCAGAAGCATCAAAATAGTAAATGAGGGCAAACTAAGGCCAAATACCCACATTTCTGAGGGTACTTAGGTGAAAAGAATTAGTTAGGGAAGGCCTGAAGGAGACAGAAATGAGTGTCAGCAAACAGAAAACAAAGAAGAAGCAGAAAGCTTTGACAGTTGTACTGCAAAGAGTGTCATTGAATTGAACCGAGAGGGAACAAAGGTACTGTAAGTACTGGCTAATTTCACTTTCCTTCCCCAGAGCCTACTGTACACAACAATAGGGAGTTCTGGCGGTGACCTGGCAAACTGCAGCACCATATGGCTTTCAGGGCCTGGAGACTTTCTTGAGGGCACACAGCATTGCTCAGGTAATACTCCATATAAAAACCCTTATATAGCCAAGATGGGCTTTCCAGTTTTGCTGCTATGCTGGCCTAAGAATTCAAGAGAATTTTATTCTAGTGCAAGCTTGAATACATCTTTACATGTAAAGAAAAAAAATATTTAAAAGCAGATCCACCTGCCCTACCTCATCAATGCTTCCTTTCAATGCTTTAGAAGCTACTTTTTTTGGAGGGAGGTGGGTGGTTTAACAGCTAATATTTTCCTTTCAATTTTTAAATGCATGTTTACATGGGATATATTGGGAACTACCCATAACAACAGTGTCTTTTCCTGAAAAAAAATAATTAAACCTCCTGTAATTGTAGGTTGCAAAATTTATAAACGGATATTAGCTAATTATCATCTAATATAATGTAAACAGTTTTAAATTAATTTTGTTGCAGTTACAAATCAAGTCTCATCCCCATCAAACAAGCCATTTTTAAGAGAATTAAGCATTGGCAATTTCCATAAAGGAACAATAAGCCAGCAAATAAGTCTAGTGATAGTGCTATAGCTTTCAATTTTCTTAGTAGAGAGATAAATACTGAATGTGCTGCTATACAATGGTTGTAATCCTCCAGCTGGGAGTTAGGAAAACAGACAAGCACTTCATTTTTACCAGTTAATGAAGATTTATTATTACAAAGGAAAGAAATCTGAGATGAGCTAAAGATGCCAGACTATAACAATATTTCATGAAAAGATTAATGTTTAGTGACCTTAATTTTTACCTGTCTGGTATAGATTAAAGTGCTGTTAGAAGGAGGAACGTGGCACAACAAAAGTTTTTTTGCAGAAAAATTTCTTAATGGCTAACATTCAAATTGATATCGGAATTCATATTCATAAGTTAATTAAGAAGTTGATTCCCATGACTGGAACTGAGAAAAGTGGTTTAAATTGCATTCCACTACATGCATATATTTAGATACACAATTATGAAACTAAGACCATTAACATTCACAGACAAGCTTTTTTCCCTAATGAGACTGCTTATTTTAAACTATTGAGTGTTCTCAATGCTAAAAATTTGTCCTCAGGTATAAAAAAACTTATTACACAATGCAGTACCTTCAACTTCCTTAACTTCTTTCTGCTGCATGCTTCATTGTAATGCATGATACAACAGGTAATTACACTGTTGTTGCTGCACAGCTTTAGTTCTACAGTTTCAACAGACTCCTTTATAATTCTGTCTCCATAAAGACATTTTAAATATTCTAAATGGCTGGAAGAAAAGTTTGAATACACAAGCCAATGAGGCGTGTCACATCTCTACCTCTATTCTGGACACAGCACATGCATCCAGGATGATTAAGTAAAGCATGTATACATGACACTGTTTCCATTCTAAGTCAAGATTTTAAAAATTCATATTCATCACAGCTGAGAATAAAACCTGAGTTTTACTATCAGTGATATTTCTAACCAGTAAGGGGATTTCTGCAGCAGGGAATCTCTACCACATAACCGTGTAGCAAATATCACAAAGGTACTCTTATCCTTCACTGCGGTTTCTCACTATGATAATACAAATGCGGAAAAATATTTAAGTTCATTGCTAGATTAAGTTATTCAAATTTTTTGTGCTTCTGTTACTCAATTTGAGCATTACTAAAGAGATTCCCCCTTTAATGTTTCTAATTCATGAATACGAACACTTTGAACTCCATAAAAGGATTTGAAACAGGTTTGTTGTCTGTAATCTGCCATTATCTTCCTCTTGTATTTTTTTTTTCAAGGAATCAAATCTCTCAAACTGCCTGTCTTCAAAGTGCAGTTAAATCGCCACACTAGAGACAAAAGGACATTTATGAGGACAAAATGAATAGCAATCGTTTTTCCATATTGTTGGCCCCTTCCTATCTGCACACTATCTGTTGACTAATTTTGAGTAGGCAAGTAACTTGCTAATCCTATTGAAGAATAAAGGGTGAGAATAAATCTGTTTTCAATAATGCTTACTTCTTCAAAGAGAAAATATTGTGCTGGCAATGGCATATCAGAGTTTTGTTTATGCTCAGAAGCCTTGTTCTTATTCTCCCAAGCCAAAACAGTGACTCCTATTAAGCCTTTCACTTCTCCAAACTGCCATTTCTATAACACCTGCTAATGTGGGTTTTCTTTGCTAATTTTTTTTTAATGTAATCAAATACAACTGAATCAAGCAGCAAAATCTATGGACTGCTTCTCAATGTTTTTGTGTTTAGCTTTGCTTTAAAAATTCAAATACTCTTAATACAACTGCATTATATGTTCTTGTTTTCCCCCAAATCCTGACCGACCCTTTTTTCAGTGGGAAGCCCATTTGCGGCTGATTTTCATGCAGGCATTCATAGCAGTTAGCAGTTAACACAAATGACAACTTGTTATAACAAAGAAAAGACCAAGTAGGTGGCAGAGAAGCTATTTTACTTACCAATCATTGCAGCTTCTTGTAACAGCAAGAAAGATACAAGATGTCTACAACTCCAAGGAGAGTTTAATGTTCAAGGAAACCCTTAGAAGCCTTCCTCAAAAGGAAGCTCAGACAACATACCTTCTCTCTGAGGTCTGTGGGAAGCCACTGGGAGTCCATCATGAGGTGCTGTGGTTCGTTCTAGCAAACTGGTCTCATTACTTGACATGCAGTCACCATGGGAAAAGTCGTTCTTAATCAAGAAAGAGAAAAAAAAAAGACACGTTTTAGTGGAAGGACTGCTACCAAAGCTTGCTCTCTTACTCAGCAGGTATTGCAGAAAAACCCACAAACCCTTTATCTGTTATTCCACACGACAAAAACATGAAGCTCTTGACAGTGGCAAAAAGGTGCTCATTTCAGTTCTTACTTTATTTATATGTTTATCAAATGTCATCTATAACCTCCAATGTTTCACTGACCTTATTTTAAAAGCAGAATATGGTAAGGAACAGGGTATCTCAAGCTGGACAATTCAAAACCATTAGCTCAGAACTTCAGTGATAATTTACAATTAGTATGAACTCTTTCAACTACTAACACGTCAGTCATCTACTCACTACATTCTAAATATATTCTCCTCAATTATATTCATGCCCTGTACCTTCAGTCTGCCACCTCTTCTATGTAAGGAATCATGAGTAACTGCTTGGACAGTCTATGAGGACATGCAGTCCATGCATCTCTCATCAACTAAATCCATGCATCTCTTACCAGCTAAAATTCAGAACACAAGCAGTTGCCACCAACACCCTCACTTTGACAGAGAAAAGGACAGACTGAAAGCTCATCTCCCCCACATTTACAGGCAGACTTCAAAATTATATACCAAGACATTAATACAGTGGACAAGAAGGAGATAGATAACAGATAGCTAAGTAAGAGAATAAAGAATAATCTGGGCTAACAACAATAAATAAGAAAAAAGTATTAGAATAGCAAGGACTACAAGTGGTTTCCCTAGGGTAACAAGAGCCTATATAATTTTTTCCAAATTAGGATGAAACACTAATATATCAATTTACACATTCTTCAATGACCTGGTCTTGCTAAAACAAAAGCAACCAAACAAACAAACTGACTAACAACCAAGTTAAAACTCAGAAATATTTTGAAACATACAGTGACATTAAATGCAGCTATTTAGTTCCATGTTCAAGGAAACAACATATTGCCTTTGAAAGGTACGTGCACAAAGAACTAGGAAATACAGGAAGTTACTAGCAAGTGTTGGATTAATCTTTTTTAAGTAAAAAACCTTTGTTTATCTGTAACAAGTAGTATAACATATGAGCTGATGAAATAGCAAGTTCGGGAAAACTGAATGCACCACAAACATTTACGAACTGGTCTGCATGAAAACTAAATTTATTCATAAGGGATGAAGAACACTGAAAGACCTTCGTAAAAGATGGGTAGAGAAAAAATATAAATCTCCAGAGAGCATTCTTTATTTTTAAATGCAGGAAGCATAATAAGTGTCAGAATATATGTGGTTGGTTGGCTTATTATCACATTTGTGCAATGTGATGAGACAAATCATCAACCAATATCAGTTGCTGTATTTGTTGAAGAGGACCCCAAGACTGTCACAACAGAAAGACCAGAATGAGAAAGCACAAAGGTGGCAAAAGACATAGGAATTCCCTGCCAATTCTTCAACAAACTCCTTCAGATATGACAGATATACCAGCTAAAGCTGGCTTCATCTTACAGAACCAGCTTTACTTCATCTACAGTGCAGGCACGACCTGTGGCAGCTCCTGACAGTGCATCCAACACATGCAGACCCAGAAGTGTCCAGGCACCAAGGCTGCCCTGGGCACGCTGATAACCTAACTTTGGTCAGTGACACCAACAGCAGCACAGTTAGCAACTGCACTGCAGTCTAAAGTTGTTCCAGCTGTTTCATCAAACCAGTGTATGGTTTGTGCTCTGAGCTGAGCATTGGTAATTTCAGGTTTCAAAGCCAGATTTAAAATATAAAGCCTGCTTTGTTTCTTCAAGATAAAACTCACACCAGTCCCCAGTCACTCAGTAAATAATCGCAGCAAACATCTAATAAATTATGAGCTCAATGTCAGATATAGGGTAAGAAAGGAAAACAGCTGTATGTCAATGAGACTGCAATTTTTAACAGCTTTAGCACATTTTCAGGTTTAGTTTACTAAAATAACCCCTCAAACAAGCCACCACACAAGCATGCTCTGGAGAGAACTACTTGCAGAACACTTCAAAAAACCCACCGATACTGTTTCAGCAGACGTTTCATAACAACTGTGGGCATAAAAAGTGGAAGTACTTTGGTTTGGTTAAGTGTTAACTCCTGATCTAAAAACAATCAAATTTGAGGTCAGACCTTCTCTTGCATTCAAAGCCAGGATATTTGTTTTGATTAATGGAAAACAAATTACAGACTATTCTAAAAAATAATAGCTAGTTTAAAAGTCAAATAAACTGTGAGCAGTTTTTAGGAGATGTATAGAAATAGGACTTACTTCAAAGAAGTATTCTGTTCAGCTCATGTCAAAGAAGCATTAAATACTGCTGCTACACCTTCTAATACTAGAAAATTGCTTCTTACGAAGCACATATATCATCTCTGTAACAGCATTCAAATACTTTTGCAGTGAATTATTCTAGAATGGTTATTTTTCTATCCATGGCAGCAGTCTGTAACAGGCAAACTACAACCACAGTTGAATGCCCCCTCTAAACTGCAAAATATTACATTAAGGTTTCAAACCTTAGTTAAATAATTATACCGATTATTATAAAATAACTATAATAAATTTATAATTTATTCACTTGCAGAATTCTTCATGTCCAAAGTTAACCAGTAATATCTATTCTGTGACTGCTGGCTTTCACAACACAGAAGGTAGACAGTGGGAAATCCAGAGCAGTCACAGCTTTATCTTACAACCTGCAAAGCTCCAGATCCTGTCTTAAGCTGCATTACTACTCTTCACTTTTGGTGTTACCTGCTGTGACAGTTCTACATCAAACTCAAAAGTAAATGAAACACAGGTGCCACTGTCAGAGCAGACAACTCTAGGGCGAGTGACTGCAAAGTCTGAAGGGCCAAAGAATATTAGAAGTGGCATCATATGTCGCTACGTGGCGCCAGTCACACCAGGAGCACAAGCCCTTTAAAGCCTGGTACAATGCTGAGGAAGGGCATGCCATACAGAACCAGCTGTGCTCCTCCTTTCCTGTCAGTGAATACAGCATATTATCCGTGTTCACACAACACACACAAGTGTAAGGTTAACTCTCACATAAGCCTCTGCCACTGTGAGACTTCACTGCAACTCACAGTGCTGCTGCTAATGATTAAAATAGAGTGAAGCAGGAAATGTGAGTGGCCCCGAACCAGCTGCCAGATAATTAATTTGATAATCACACAGATCTCAGTGATGGGCTGAAGGATTAACTACATTTCTCCTTGAAAGTGAAACAAGCTAAGAGAGTACCCTAAAAATTATCTCCTCTTACAACCTAGACCAGAGTTTTGTATTAAAACAGATCTATCCTCATATGGTTGAAAGCAAGTACTATGTTAAAAAAAGCTTATCACTTGAGACACCTCCCAGGACTGTATCGTATGATCACAGAATGTTCTGGGTTGGAAGTAACCTTAAAGATCACCTAGTTCCAATCCCTCTCCCATGGGCAGGGACACCTTCCCCTAGAAACAGCTGCTCACAGCCCCGTCCAGCCTGGCCTTGAACACCTCCTGGGATGAGGCATTCACAGTTTCTCCAGGCAACCTCTTCCAGTGCTTCACCTCCCTCACAGTAAAGAATTTCTTCCTAATATCTAGAATGTGGTTGGATTTCTAGCCTGCAAGCACACATTGCCAGGTCACATTCAGCTTCTCATCAAACCACACTCTCAAGTTCTCCTCAGACTGTTCTCAATCCATTCTCTGCCAAGCCTGTATTTGTACTTAGCATTGTCCCAATCCACCAGCAGAACCTTGTACTTGGCCTAGCTGAACTTCATGAGGTTCACAGAGATTCTTCTCCCAACCCCGCCAAGGTCCCTGAGGATCCTTCCCTCCAGTGTGACAACTGCAAAACACTGCTTGCTGTCATTGGCAAACTCACCAAGGGTGCCCTTGATCCCACTGTCCGTGTCACTGACAAAGATATTGAACAGCACCAGTGCCAGGACCAACCCCAATGAACTCCAGTTGTCACAGGTCTCTGCTTGGACCAGGGAGCCCTTGAAAACAACTCCTTGAGTGTGACCATCCAGCCAATTTCCTTATCCACTGACTGGTCCATCTGTCAAATCCATGTCTCTCCAGTTTAGAGACAAGGCCATCATGTGGGACAGTGCCAAATGCTTTGCACAAGTCTAGGGAGATAATGACAGTCACTCCTCCTATCAACACTACCATCCTGTTGTAGAAGGCCACCATTTTGTCAGGCATTATCCGTTCTCAGCAAAGCCATGTTTGCCATCAAATGACTCCTTATTTTCCATTTGCCTTAGCATGGTTTCCAGGAGGATCTGTTTCATGATCTTGCCAGGCAGAGGTGAGACTTACCAACTTCTAATTCCCTAGGTCTTCCTTATCTCCCTTTTTTAAAATGGGGCTTATGTTTCCCTTTTTCCAGTCAGTGGAAACTTCACTAGACTCCCATGACTTCTGAAATATGATGGATAGATGCTGAGATACTTCAGCTGTCGATTCCGCCAGGACCCATGGGTGCATCTCATCAGGTCCCATTGTTTTGAGCACCCTTACATTCCTCAGATAGTCTTCAACATGTTCTCCTACAGCTGGTGGTTCCTCATTCTCCCAGATCCTGCCTTTGCTGCCATGACTTCAATGGTGTGGGCTGGAGCACTTGGTGAAGACTGAGGCAAAAAATTTGAGTACCTCAGCCCTCTCCATATCCCAAGTGACCCAAATACGCCGTTTACTTTGAGTCTTTCTCTTACCACCCATGTATCTACAGAAGATTTTGTTGTTGCCGTTGACATCCCTGGCTAGATTTAGTTCTATCACGGCTTTAGCTTTCCTAACCTGGCTACTCAAACAGTTTGTCTGTATTTCTCCCAGGGTATCTGTCACTGCCTTCCACCCTTCATAGCCTTCCTTTTCATGTTTGAGTTCATCAAGAAGCAACTTCCTTATCCACACAGGCCTCCCAGTATTTCTGCCTGACTTCCTCCTCATTGGGATGCATCACTAATGAGCTCAGAAGCAGCGATTCTGATCAATTTTCTGGGGCCCCTCTTCCCTCTGAGGCTTATTTCATGCTACTCTACCAATCAGTCTCCTGAAGAGGAGTCCAGAAGTATTTATGCCCCAAGGTCCAGGGGTGCTTGTCTGTAACACAGGCACCAAATATCTAAAGTGGTGAGCCATCCTGCTGAGAAGGATGTTGCTCTGCCTGATGCCATGTGAGCTGAGATCTCAGCTCACCTACACATGACAGATGTCCAAACTCTGCCTTCTATCAATGCAGATGACTGATCAAACGATGTCATGCTGGCATTGCTTTGGCAATATGCAGTGAAATCTGTTACTGGATAGCTTACTAATCATCATGAGCAAGCAATTGATGCACATAAGTCTTCTGATGCTTGCACTGCACTTTCATAAAAGAACTATTCATTCATCAGCTCTGATGAGCACTAACAAGGGAAACACACTTCCAGCAGCTGGACAGCTTGATTAGTTCTACATGCCCAAATATGAAATATTATTTTTCTGCAAGAACTACAGTAAATGTGCTATGAGGGACAGCACTACTCAGCCTTGCAGGCTGTGCAGATGTAAACTGGCACAGCTCATTCATTCAACTAAAAGTGGGAACCGACAAACAAAGCCAGATGAAAGAAGGCATTTTGGAAAAAATCAAGGTCTAACTCATGATTGTGAGCTATCAACTATAGCATCTGCACCTTCAACAAAATTGAGTGATGTCAGAATAATCATTAACAGATGTGGTGCCAATTACAAGACCAAAGCCGTGATTTGTTTATAACAAACCGTGCAGGCTCTCATTGCCTCACAGCTGCGATACGCAGATGTATCACTACATAGCTGTGGTAGCATAAAGGTTCAACATTTCCTCTCCAAAGCAACAACCAGGTGAAACTACCTGAGTATTTGTGTGCTGCTGAACCCTCTCCCGATGACTACAGCAGCAGAGATGAAGCCTTACTCAACACTGAGCAACTGTACCTGCACCCCACCACTGTGGGATGCGGCTTGGATACAGGGATAGAACATTCTTGCCATTCTAAAATGGAAATCCAGCATATGCATTTAATACTCACAAATGCAAACATCTAGAGCAGCAATGCTTCAAAATCTATTTCATGCTTACCACATTGATACAACAGATTGTCCCCTAACCAAAAAAATCCAGTACTGTCTCAGACAAGCTGCTAGGCAAATGCAAGACCAAGACTGAAGACAAATGCCCAACAGACATTGCTGCTAAACCATGGTCCAATCTGCAAACTCTGAACTATGCAAAGGCACCATCCAATTGTTCTAAGATGGAGAGATGCTGTTCTGTTCTACAAGACTAAAGCAGAATGAGCCTCAAGATCTTGGACCACAAAAACCCACCAAATTATCTCTCTTTTAGCCAAACCAACATACAACTTAGATGTTTACATGTCAACTTTTAAATAGAATCAATAATACTCCAGAACAATAATGCTTATTCCACACAGAACCTCAGCTGAAGAAATGGGCTGACAGGAACCTCAGAAAATTCACTATGGGAAAGTGCAAAATCCTACACCTGGGCAGGAGAAACTACAGGCACCACACATTCGGGGACCTAACAGACTACAGAGTAGCTTTGCAGAAAAAGATCTATACTTATAAAAATGTGTGTGTGTATGCACACATCTGAAGGGAAGGTGCAACGAGGATGGAGCCAGGCTCTTTTTAGCAGTGACCAGTGACAGAAGCAAGAGGCAGAAGCTGAAACACAGGAGGTTCCCTCTGGACATCTGGAAACACTTTTTCATTGTCAGGGTGACTGAGCACAGGTTGCCCAGACAAGCTGTGCAGTCTACATCCTTGAAAACACTCAAAAGCCATCTGGACATGGTCCTAGGGAAAGAGCTGTAGGTAGCCCTGCTTAAGCAAGATGACCTCCAGAGGTCACAGCCAATCTCAGTCCCTCCATGGTTCTGTGACCAGGCATAAAATCCCATAATATGTGCAGTAAAGGCCTGACTGGCTGAACATACGGATTATGTGCAACTGCCCTATTAACTCATATCTAGTAAGCTGGACTGCATAGAGAGTATGCACAGGGGCCTAAAAGTACTTTGAAGCATACCTGTTTTGCTAAACTATGTTAAGAGTCTGCCTGCAAGAGGCAGCAACAAAACATTATAGTGGAGACAGAAACCTGACAAAACATCAGCTGATTCTGAGAAGAAAATGACACCACGTGACAACTTCAGCAATCCCATACTGACTAACTTATAGCATTACCAAATCCTAACAATTTTGAGACAAAGGGCAACCAACCCTGTTACATCACAGGAACAAATTCAGCCTGTGGCAATTACATTTGAAGTACTAGACACGGCTGCACCTATGATTTACAGTGCTGGGAGAATAATGCACCTCGTGTTTGCTAGAAACACAGTGTGTTTTAAGTCTTGCCTCACCTGAGCTTCTAACAGGACCTAAATCAGTTTCAGTCCAACCTAGCTAGTCCATGACACAGCAGGGAAGTTGAAGCTAGAGCCAGCCAAGCACCAGTTCAAGAGTTACTCTATCCCCAGGTGGCTGCTCTTTCAACAACCCTACAACATCATACTTGTGCTATTGTCAGCTGACTGAATAAAAATAAAATTACTTGAATGTAGCAGTTCAGACTAATACAAAAAAAATATTCTCATAACACTCTAGCATGATAGGAAGATTTAAAAAAACATTTGCCCCTGAAGAGTAGTTCACTGAAGTACAGTCAGTACTGAGAAGGGACAATGCCTTCATTACCACATTTAATTATCATCAAAGGGCAACATATCATTTTGTCCAATCCTTGAACTCCAGCATAGTTTGAAAGTATTCTTTTATGTACAGCATTTTCAAATAACAGAAAATCTTTGTCTTGTGGTTATCTTGCTCCTAAGGCACTTCCCAAGACACTAAATTTTCTTTAGCTGTTCAAAACATTTTTACTTTCTTCTCCCAATAAGACAAGATTGAGGAGGTTGAGGAAAGAGGTTGAGGAAAGGCAATAAACTCACAAAGGAATGCACTTTCTAGTCAGACCTCTTACAGTTTTGGTCTCCAGAAGAATAAACCCTTAGACTTGGAGGATACTACAGAAATTCACCAACTCTTTAAGGAAAAGTAGGTATTTTGTTTTAATTACAGTAATGAAGAATCAGCTGTAGTGCTTTCTAGGACAGCTATGGCTAGAGATGATAATGACAAACAAACAAGGTGACAGATTTAAGCAGGCAGAAGCCTACAGACTTCAGAGGGTTCACAGACACAACCATCTTACTGCTGCTGTCTGCACCCTTTTCTGCAGCTCTTTAGAAAAAGCTCAGAGGCCTCTGCACTCCAAGCTCAGCGAGATCCTGCTACCTATAAATAAGTCAGCATTGGGCAACCCTGAAAAGTGGACCAGAGCTCAACTACAGCAATCGAAGTACAAGCATTAGGAAGTCAGGGGTGTATTTTCAACACTCCTGGTATTCATTTATTCTGCTGGACAACAAATTGTCAGGGACAACAAAGAGGCTGATTAACTCGGTATAATGGGTCTGGGAACAGCTACAAAAATAGCTACTTGTACTAACACCTCATGTTTAGAATTAAACAGCTAAAACAGCTCAAAGCAGTGAAAGTTTTTACTCTGCAATTTCCGAGAACATCAGCATGCACATCTAGATAGAACTCATTCATTTTAGGCATTGTATTTTATCTAGCTATGGCTTCCTTTCCAGAAGACTTCCAGTAATGTTTCTGGAAATTCTTAACTCCTGTTTGAAAACACAGAAATTCCTGTTCAGAGACAAGACTGTTAGGTTCTCTGAGGCAGCTGGAATACTTTTCATCTTAGTATGCAAAACTTCTAAAACACTTGTATTTCCCTGGAGTGCATCATCGTTTAAAAGATCTTTGCCAAGAGTGAAATGACATTTTTAATCTTTATGTCTCTTATTTACACCAGGCTCTGAAGATACACTTCTCCTTACACTCAACTTTATGACAGTAAAAACAGTGCATTGCAGACAGAGCTCTTAGATTCTAAAATTAAATTTTACTATTTTATTCTGCTGCAAAGGACTGAAGACCAATTATAAAAGCACTCTTCTAATTTGCACACAAAATATCCTATAAATAGAAGTGCACTAAGAAAAGTACTCTGTAAATAGAAACTTCCCCTTTGTTTGTAAGTAAAGAATTTTTCTGTGAAGAATCCTGCAGCCAACTAATTATATTACTATTCAACAACTATTATCTCCAGGAGATTGCTTATTTCAACAGAACCTTGGTTCTATTCCTGTCAAGTATGCCTGATTAAATACTCCAGTGCCTAATGCAAGCTACATTTATTATGTTCGTGGATATACAGAGCTTCTTCGGTATTTCAGCATTTTGATCCCAGACATGCGATGGGATGGAGAAAGATAAACAATAAAGTCAAACTGCTTTGATAACGATGTACTTATTAAACAGAAATAATCAACGCAAGAGTTAAGATATGTGTTCTGTTACTTAAACCAATATACAGAGGTATCAACAGGATCTTTGCACATTAACACTTCTTTTATTCAGCAGCCAATACTGCTGATTTCTTCTTATACTTCAACTTTAGATACAAAGTTGATATTCTACAGTTTAACACACCAATGACTTTTTTCCAAAAGATGTTCTTATAAATCACACCTTAAATTAAGAATTTGAAAATAGTATCAAGTGTTTATACTTTAAGCATAAAAACTCCCTAACCTTAACTCAGAACACTTCATAAAGAAACCAAATTTATCAACTGTAAGATAATCCTAGATCTGCCCATCCCACTGCAACAGCCCTACCTCCCCACTTTCAAACTCGTGTTTTGAGCTGAATTTGCTAACAAATATCACTAAAAAAGTTACATTTTTCAAAATCGTTGAAATCAGACACTAAAAATAGCAACAATTTTATTAACCCTTTGTCATGAAGCAACTTTATTGTGAGCTCAATTTTATCAGACAACACAGACCCTAACCAGAAAACAGAACCCCAACAATGGGCAAAGCAAATTGCTTTATGCTCTAGTAAATCACCCACAAATTCTCTGCAGGTGAACCTCCCAAGCATTTGTGTTCACTGAAGCCAGGTGTTACAGCCCCTCAAAACCTCAAACGGGGCCATTTAGTTAGATACGCCACGTGCAACAGCACAGTCCTTTGCCCTAAAGAATTCAGTACTGACAAACCGCCTGATTCTGCTCCAGCTCTGAACTCCCTCAGTTTGCAGGCTGCTTTCCTACGCCTGGCTGCTGCCAGCCATAGGAATGCATTGGTATTTCACGGCCCAGCCGGTGAACAACAGCTCAGTGACCGCCGTCCGACGGGTCAGAAGCCGGGAGCGGAGAACGCCCGGGAGAGCTAAGCACGGCAAGACCAGAGCAGAGCTGGCAGCCTCTGTGCACAGAACGCTGCTGCGCTTTCGCTGCCCGACAGCCGGGCCCGCCGCAGTCCCGCACACGCGCTTCCCACCCGGCGAGCGGGACGGGCCCGGGCCGAGCCCCCCCGTTATGCAATGGCGGCACCGCCCCTTCCCGCCGGGCCGGGCCGGGCGCCGCCCCAGGGGCACGTGACCGGGAGCCAGCGTCGCCATGTTGGACGGGGCGGGAAGCGGCGGCCACCATCAGGCACCGCGTCCCTGCCCGCGCAGGGCGCTGCCGGCCAGCCCCCCGCCCCCGCCCCACGGCGGGCAGCGCGGAGGGGCAGCGGAGCTGTGCCCTCACGGGGCGCCGGCGATCCCTGACCCACCCGTCCTCCCCGCAAACAAAGAGAGGGGTCACCCCCTTTCCCCGGGCCATGACGGTGCTCGGTGCTCTGGGGCGCCGTGTCCACCCCGCTCCCCCTCCCGCCGGTCCTTCGCCCTCGCCGCGCCCGGCTGTGCCCCTCTATCGGAGCCGTCCCATCCTTCTCCCCGGCACCGCCTGCCCGAGCGCTTCCCGTGCGGCCGCGGGACCACCGCGAGGGCTCCCGAGTGGAGCTGCTTGCGCCGCCCGGCACGGAGCGGGTTATTCCCGGAGATGGAGCCCAGCCCTTCTGACACGAGCCCAGCCGAATAAAATTGCAGAGAGGTCTTTATGAACCGTTCCAGTTCACAAACGCAGAGCCCTGAAGGCACTCAAATTTCAGAGGTTAAAGGAGGAGAAAAGGCCTGTGGACACCCGACAGTATTTTAAATCAAGTTCAGTGTAATGCTACGGCAGCATTTTGCCAAAGAAGCCTTTAACTCTGCTACTGGCTCCATCTCCTCCAGCGTTTTATCTGCGAGGGTCCCACTGTCCCCGTGGGACGCTGACTGAAAATACTCAGCAGAAACCCACTGATCCCTCAGTAGGTTCTCTGTCAGAACCTATTTCCCAGAAAGGCTGTGCTGTATTTACAATTAGCCATTAAAGAGGGGAAGGGGAAGGAAGGCCTATGGAAGCGCTGCCGTTTCACTGCTGTGTCGAGTACGGAGTATGTGATGTGCATGTTCAGCCAAGCTGACTCGGGTCTCTCAGTGTTCCCCGAGTAAACAAAACCACCACAACTTGGACAGCTGCTTTTATGCTTAAGCCAGAACACCGCACAAAACTGACTTCAATCCAGTAGTTCACGGGAGCCTGCAGTTGGTGGGACACACTGAGCAGCTACAATTGCTGTGCCAGTTCCAGGCAGGAAGTATGTTTCCGGTTCCTAGCACTTTAAACCCAGAAGGGACAGTGTCCAGTCTTACCACTTCCTGCAATTCAATCTCTTCCCCGGAAAGATGGATTTTCAGGATTAATTCTGGGATAGAACTAGACTTGATGCAGGCCAATGAGCCAAAATACACATTTTTGGACTGATGCTCCAAATTCATTGTGATTTCAGTTCTGTAACATCTGCCCATTAGTTTATGACCTGCCAATTGCGTTTTGGCCTTTAAGTGATATAAACATTTAGTTAATAAATATAGCATCAGAAGGCTAAGAAATTGATCTCTGTCTCCTCTGGGTACTCCTCAAGAGCATACCCCATCTTTAGCAAACAAGGAGCCATTCCTTTCACACGGCAGGCAATGCAGAAGTTTTTTACAAGTGGCTGAAATGGACTGCACTGCAAGCAAACTTAGAAAAAAAATCCCAAAACCCCAACCCTTACTGCTTTGTACCCTTTTCTGTCAAGTAATTAATGAAAACCTGATGGGTTCAGTGGAACAGCACTATAAACACCCATCTTCCAGCCCTTCCTTCCCCTTTTGCAGGAGAGGCCATCTATAGACCAAAAATTGCAGAGCTCCATGAGAACAGCTTGGCTGCGTAAATATGGGGCAATTTTTAAAGCCCATGCTCATCAAGAGGGCAGCAGTGAATGGCACTGCAGGAAAACCTCTGCTTAAACAGAGCTACTGCACAGGAGAATGCTTCCCTTGTCACTCACTGCAAGTCCTCATCCCTGGTGACAGCCACATCCTAGCAACAAGTGGCACATCTGCTTTCACGATGAGCTTTGCTGTTTCCTGACAGACGCCCCCCCAAAAAATCATTATTTCTCTGGACAGAAGCTCCAGTTGTGACAATGTTTCTTTAGTGGAATCATTACCCCCCCTTTCCTAATGTTGTCAGCCATCTCACTGAACCTGGGGTTTCACAGAACCAGCCTTAGAGCTGGTGACCCGACTGCTGCCCTGATTCTTGCCAAGTTCAAGCCTGTGTCTCATTCTGTGAAGGGGCAAGGAAGCAGACGCCATATAAAAAAATATTTCAACTTGTTCTATTGGTTTGAAGCCCCTAGAGAATGTGCTCTTAGGCAATCTGGTCTCTATCTAGCATTATTATTATTTCTATTTTTACAAGTCTAATCAAGCTGCTAGTTGCTGTTGCTTGAACTCCCGCTTCGTGCAGTGACCTACAGCGTACAAGGCAGCCAGTTCAGTACTGTGCACCCTGCACTCCAGCACGGCAGAGTTCCAGAAAAAAAACCCAGCGTTCCAGAAAGCATGGCAGGCTAGGAAAATCAGCCCTTCCCCCCGCCAAGAAATTTGTAGTAGACACTCCGCAGGAGGTTGTGGGGGCGGCCGGGGCTGACACTGCCGTGGTGGGGGGAGGTCGGAAGGGACCACATCCCACTGGGGGGGATTCGGGGAAAGCAAGCGGCCGCTCCTACAAAAACAGGAGGGAGCGATGCAAGAAGGACGAAACCACCCGCTGAGATGGCGCAGCAGGATGGGCGCAGGACGCGCCGTTACCTGGGCTGGGTGGCGGCCGAAGCCCTCCTCCTCCTCCTCCTGGTCCCCGCACAGGGCCCTCCGCAGCCGCTCCAGGTGCTCCCGCAGGGTGACCCGCTGGTGGAAGGAGAAGGCCGGGTGCAGCGAGGCCATGGTGAAGAGCAGGAGCAGCTCCTCCTGCGCGCCGCAGCCCAGGCCCTGGGCGGCGGGGAGCCCGGCCTGCCCGTTCTCGGCGGCTCCGTCCATCACCACCACCACGTCCCCCTCCTCCTCCTCCTCTTCTTCCTCCTCCTCGGCCGGGGCCCGCCGCGCCGCCGGGCAGCTCTGCAGGATGGAGTCCACCTGGGGCAGGAGGCGGTGCAGGCGGCCAGCGGCCTCGCGGTTCTCGGAGCCCAGCAGGGCCAGGTAGACGATGAGCTTGGAGCGCACGGCGGGGTCGCGGAAGTCGCCGAGCTGCCCGGGGTCGCTGAGCCCGTTGGCCTTGGCCTCCGAGTCGCGGAGGCAGTGGTAGTCCTTGCGGGCCAGGTCCTCCAGGCAGGAGCCCAGGAATCGCAGCTCCAGCGGGTTGCACAGGTCCAGCAGCCCCACCATGAACTCCAGGCGCTGCGCCGAGCCCAGCACCAGCCCGAACCACTCGTACACCGTCTCCTTGTCGGTGCGAGCGGCCGCCGAGCCGGGACCGCCGCCGCCCGGAGCGCCCAGCGAGGCGGGGGGGGGCGGCGGGCCGGGCCCAGGCCCCGGCCCCAGGCCGTGCAGCCGGCTCGGCCTCTCCAGCCCGCACCCCCTCCCCGCCGCCGCGGAGGCGCCCCCGCGAGCCCGGGGCACCTGCTGCTGCAGCGGGAGGTGACAGTCCAGGGCACCGCCGGGCTCCTTCAACCCCGCCGCCGTCGCATCTTCCGCCGCCGCTGCCTTGTGGCTCGTCTGCTTCAGGGGCAGCTTCATCTTCAGCATCCTCGGAGGCGGCGCGGGGGGGACGCGACGCCCGCCGGGACCCGGCGGCAGCGGGGAGGTGGCGGCGCGCGGCGCTCAGGCGGAGCCGCTCATGCCGCTCATGCGGCCCGGCCGGCGCGGGAGCGGCGCGCGCGCACGCGGAGCGGGGGGAAAGGCGGCCGAAACGGTCCCGGCGGGCGGGGAGTGGGGAGTGGGCGGGCGGGGCGGGGCTCGGCTCGGCTCGATTCGCTCGCGGCGGCGGCGGCCGTTCCCCGTCTCCACCTCCCCCCGGCGCGCTCCCGCGGCGGTTCCCCCTCTCCCCGCCTGTGCCTGGCGCCCGCGCAGAGCCGGTAGGCGCCGGCGGGGGAGCACTCGCGGCCCTGAGCCGGCGCGGCGGGACCGGCTGAGGCCCGAGCTCCCGGCGGGGGAGCGGCGGGGCGGGGGGCAGGGGAAGGGGGGGGAGGTGGCGGGCGGAGCGCGCGCGCGCCTCTCCGCCTATGGGCGCCGCCCGCGTCAGCGCGCGCGCCCGCCCGCGGCCGGGGGCCGGGGGGCGCGAGGCGGGGCGGCGCGTTGCGCGCGGGGCTGCGAGCGCGGCGCGCCCCGGGCACGCGCGGCCGCCACGGCCCCGCCCCGCGCGCGGCGCAGGGACCGGCGGCCGCTTTGGGAACGGGCGGGGGCCCGGGTTTGCCCGGTGAGTCCCGGTGGACACGCCGATGGGAACGGGTCAGTAGTTCGCCTGGAGCAGTCCGAGCGAGCCTTCCTGTCCCCCGAATGAAAGACTTCCCCGCGATGAGGCCGTGCGCTGGCTGGTGGCTCCGGTGTGCGGAGCCACGTGGGTTTGCCCAAAGCCGGCGGGAGCGGGCCCAGAGCTGTGCCGTGCCGGTGCTGGAACAATGCTGAGTGTAGAAACATGGCTGCTACAGGCCTTTCTAAACTTATTTCCTATTTTCTGAATTCTAATGCAGTTGAAACTTCTGCTGTTGTAAGATGTCTCCTTTTTTAAAACTACTATTCCTCTAGAATCATGTCTTTCCATCCAGGGTTTTTTTTACAACAGAGAAATAAAGGAAAAAATGCAGAAAAAATAGAGTGAAATGGTTTAGGGATACTCTCTTAGGAAATAGCATGCTGGCTGCGCTCTCATTCCCCCAGCTGTTGTAGTTCCACGATGAAAAGCCTACAATTACAAGATTAAGCAGTGCTCTGAGTAGTCAGAAAGTTGCATTGCTCCTCACTTTGATTCCCCCACAGTTACATAAAGGAAGTGTATTTAAAAGGAGAACCAAGCCTGTGGCTTGCTTAACAGCACAGTGAAGAATAAAATTAATTTTAATTACAATTATGCAGAGCAGCATCTCTGAGCTGCTTACAGAGTAGGAACTGCCAGAGCTGACTGCCCCTTACCTGTTTGTCCAGAAGCCGATGGTGCTACAATGAGGAGCTTTATCCAACAACTAAGAAAGTGTTGTGCAGATTATAATACTCTTGTATTATCTGCATCACTCAGATTTGCCACAGAGCAGTCTTGAGTTACAGACAATATAATTTCTTGCATTTTTATGTATGTACAGCAAACATATGTATTCTAGTTTTAAACATTAAATGGCTAATTTGAAGGTAGCTCATGTTGGGTTTATAAGTTCCTGGTGGCTGCTCAGTCCTCTTCTGGTGACACAAATGGACTTGACCCTGACTCAGAGCAGCTCTCCTCATTCACTGGCATCACAGGAGCACTGGCACTGGCCTCACCAAATCTTCAGGAGTGGGAAGTGGGTCGGACCTTACCCTTCCATCCCAGACTGCCACAGTTCTTTGCTAGTCCAGGGACAAGGGATGTAAAGAAAGTGTTGTGAAGTCTCATAAACTTGTTTTATCCTCTTTTATTTGATTCTGTCTGCTGGTTATGGCTGGGCTGGACCTGTGAATCACTCCGGATCCCTGCAGTCATTCATCAAAGCAGCTATCGTAATGCCACAGTAGAATATTTTCTTATGTCGTCATTGTGAAGCAGTAATTCTAGAATTACAGCAATTTTTGACTTCTTTTTTTTCCCAAAGAAAAATTACTGGGACTGTCTTGGGGGATGTGCCAAGCTGGAATTGTGGAAGCACAGAAATAAGGCTTGAGGTTTTTGCTTAGTAATTTGAACAGATATTTAGTCTGAAGAGAATTCGCAAGATCAGAATTGCAATGATCCAAATGTTAGAAATAGCATTTCCTACTTTAACAATCTGTGATTCAAATAAAATGTGACATAGTTCCAAACAGATCACACCATGGAGAGTGAAAGGGGAATTTATTTTTTGTGGGAATGAGTGGAAGGGGAGGGCAGAAAGATAAGGTATGCTGGTCCATTCAAAAATCCACAAAGGTAAGGTAAATCACGAGGGTAGTGGTTAAATGTATACTCTCCTCATCCAGAAAATGCTTGAAGCCCATCCCTATTTGTGACAGTTCCCAAGCTGATTCTTAATTTCACAAATAAGCTTAAGAACCTAATTAACTCAGCTCTTCTTAATTTTCCCTTCTTAATGGCTTACACTATGATACTTGAGGAAAACAGATGAGAAAGATGCAAAGTCAGGAAAGAAGAAAAAAAAAAAAGGATAAGGAATGTTATGAGAAAGCAAAAAGAAGACAGAGATATTCCAAGTGGGTTTACAAGTAATTCAGTAGTTGAGGGAGGTGTCAGCAAGGGAGAGGGCAGTGCTGAAAGAGAACTGAAACTTAAGTGCCCAAGAGAAATGAAAGTGAAACTCCGGACTTCGAATGGAATGGGAACACGGAGGGGAAGTGCTCAAACACTGACAAGCTAGTACAATGGGAAAAGCTACTATAAAATTATCTTGCCTCGTGCAAGTGCCCTGGAGGTTTTCCAACCTGGTTTTCTTTAAAAAAATGCATAGCTTGCATAGGTCCTTAATGACTTGGGCCCACAGTCATGCTGACTTAGGGTGAGCAACTGTACAGAGCCTTAGAGGGAAAAATATGTGTGTAATCTGTCGGAGCTGAGAGCCAGATGAACTCTGATGCAACACAGAGCAGGCAGAGGAACAGCAGGACAGTGCTGCTGGTTCAGGAGCAGCCTCTTCTCTGGGAAATGGCTTTCTTTAGAGTACAGCAGGGATCTGGTCTGACACCCCAGGACAAAGGGCAAGAAGCCGTGTCCAAGTGAGCTGTGGTTGCCACCACTGGATTTGCAGCAAAAGGAGCAGTGACTTTTCTGAATCTTCCCATTGCTCTCTTTTCATCTGTACATCATAACCCCTGTTTACCAAAGGCTCAGAGCTTCTTGAGTGCACAGAGGCTCCATTGCCAGTCTGGAAATGTCCTTACAGACAGGTCCTTCTCTGTGCCTGCTGGCTCAGCTCTTCACCTGGCTGGGACCACCCCTGCTGGGATGCATGAGCTGTGCAGAGCACCAGGGGACACACAAACCCCGGAGAGGCTGCTTCCCGTACTTCGTGTGCCACCACACCGAGTGGAGGCAGCCACAATGTCCTTTGAGTGACACCTCCTTCCTCACGAAATTCTTCCAAAGAGGTCATTGACATTGCAGGATTTAGTTGAGCAGGCCTGAAACTTCCCAGCAATGCTTTTAGATGGGGAAAAACCATTAAGAAAAATTAAAACTAAAACACTGGGAGACTGGACTGAGTGCTGAAGCCAAGGGAGGAACCAACAAAGCAACCTTCAGCTCTATCATCATACATTTCTTTTTGGGTTTTTGTTTTTAATCCTTTTTAAAAAAATACTGACTTCTCTTTTAGCAACATATAAAATCAGTTTCATAGTCTCTTTGTACATTTACTGCTACTAAGGACCTGCTAAAATTGTTTTGTAAAAACAGGAATGAAGTAGATCTGTGGCCCATTTAAAAATCAGATAGGGACATTTTAGGATATGTAGATATATATTTCATGTTGAGTAGTAAATATATATTTCATATATATCAAGATATTTTTTTTCATGTTGATACTGTTCCCCAGGTAGTGTCTCTGCTACTAAGTATTTTCACTTTTAACAAAGGCTGTAACAAATCCTCAGTGAGAGTCTTTGCACAGATGCCCATACTAGGGGCTGTAAGATAGATAAATAAGGAAACAAATCTTCCTATCCTCCTTTCCTCCTGTATTTCCTTTCTTCCCTTTCCCCCCCCTTTATTCCCTTTCTTCCCTTTCCCAGACTGTAGGATGATCAATTGCTTCTTTATACCAAATTTGCGGATGTGTTTAATCCACTGTCAGTAATGTTGTCAGGTCTCCCAGCCAAACTCCCAAGGTGTAAGGAAATCATTTCAGGCAATGTCAGACAAATGTCACACAAAAGAAAACAAGCTGGAAGAAAAGATAAGTTCCTTGCTAAAGCTCTGGAATGATTTTGCTGACTCATGATTTGTCCTTTATCTCATGACAGCTGGGATTTTTTGTGTAACTTACCTTTCGTTAAATAGGAGGTAGTTACCTTTTAGCCCTGGGATCTGGAAGAAAAAGCCTTGAGAATGTGTCAACTCGAAATTGAAAAAGAATAAAGCCTGTCAAATTGATAGGTTGTTATTACATGATTTTTAATTCTTATTGCTATGGTGGATCTTGAATATTCAAGCTGGTTTATTCTTTCGAACTTTTTGAGCAGGAGTTGAGCAAGCTTTTGTTTGAAAACTGAAGATAGGTTTAAAAAAGCGCTTTTTTTAATATGCATGTCTGCAGTGAAAATTGCATATTAAAGACATTTAGGATTTTATATTCAATATGAATAGTTAAATGCAGAAGATGACCCATAGTCCTAATTGTGTTAGTATTCAGTGTAAGAATAAACATATAACTTTAAGCACATTTTAAATTATTTAAACATAATTTTGGATTTAAAGCTACTTTAAAAAAATTTCAGTGTAGGCAGAGGGTGTTTTCCCAGGATCAGCTTCATTATGAAAGACTATTTCTAAAGTCAAAGTTGTTGGTTATTCATTTGCAAAGGTCACCTATCCCAGGCCTGTTTGGCAAGGTTGCCAATGAAGGTACTGTTATGAAACATGCTTGCAAGCTTCAGCTCCCTGTTCAAGGGAAGGCTGAACTGAGGCCGCAGTCTACCTTTTACATAACTGTCAAAGGTGAGTTATTGCTCTTTTCAGCTGGATCCAGCTCAGAAACCTGTGAAAGATGGAAACATTACCAAGCTGCTAAAATAGGGAGGCCTATTTCAACATCCGTGCAGTGTTCCAGCCTGTGAAACACATGGCCGTCTGTACTGGTTTGTTTTTTCCTTGTAAAGTTATCAAGAGAATTTGGGAAAAGTTAAATGTGCAGAAGCACTGGTATTTTCATATATTTTGGGTCTTCTTTCTGGCCAGTGGTTTCCTTGCACTGACTGTAATTCTCCGTGGGATTTTACCATCAGCACTGATTTGAGTCTGCCTGAGTTAAGGCTGGTATAATCTGTGCAGTATCAGGACACCTTGTACCCAGAACTGAAATTTGCACAGAAAGCTACTACCCAATCTAGATGGCAATTCCATTTCGGGCGAGAAAGCAATGGGCTTTTTCACCACCATTTAGCTTCAGGCTTCCTAATGTTTCAGCAAGGACAGTGGTGAAATGCCTGTGATTCCAGGTTGGCACAGGTGAACCATCAGTGTGTGCTTTCACAAGCTATAGCACATAACTCATGAATGTGAGCAGCCTGCACACACAGCTCAGTTAGTGCCAGGGCTTTGCTGTCAGAGGAAATACCACCTAAATAAGACCAGGAGTCCAAAGACCATTTAAGCGCATGCCCAAACCAGTCTCTGTTCCAGTTAGCAGTGAAGTACATCCTTAAGTATAAAGCACTGAAATATAAACACCTACACAAAGAAGAAAAGACTTAGGCCACCTTAAACATCTGATGAAAGTTAATTGAAATCTGTTCTGAAATGAGGGCTGGCAGAAGGAATGTGGGTGTGGCTCAGGCACCAGGCCTGCCTGATATTAGTCATGTACATGATAATTATGTATGCAACGAGCACCCGGGAATCAAACTGAGAGGTTTATTGGCTAGATTATTTCATAATCTCTACGCTTGGGCCAGAAGGAGAAGAGCAACCTGCTGATCAAACCATATGGAAACCACCATGTACACTGGAGGTTCTTCAGAGTAAAACCCTCACCTGTATGGATTCCAAGGTACCAGGGAGAAAGAACTATGTCCTGACCTTTAAATGTGCAGTTACAGTCACAGAGACCAAGGGATGCCAGCGTGAGCTGTAGAAGAGTCATGAGTCACTTGTGAGATTTGTGCTGCAGAAGGAACACGTTATCCCTTTGCTCTGCTGGTAGTGCCAGTCTCTTTCTGTCTTAAATGATCCATCTGCTGCTGCCCAAATTAGACACACAGCTCTCGCCGTCACTGAGCAAAGCCATCGCCGACAGTGCTCAGAGCGTGGTGCTCTACGTAGCTCAAACCGTGCTTAGCATCTCACCTGCAGACAGGGAACCCCCTCGTGCCAAGAATGGCTTCTGACCCACTGAAGCCCTCAGAAGAGGAATTGTAGCTGCAACAGACAAACAGACAAAGCTGGGATCCTGTAGGTCTTTGCCAGGAAGCCCAGCTGAAGGGCAAAAGGAGAGATCTCCCTCTGGGGTGGGAATTGCTATCATGACCCTATGGATGAGACTGGGTCTGGTGGAAAAATGACCACCCCAGCTGCACAGCCCAGTGCTACTGGAGGTGTGAAGTGGTTGTCTGCTGCTTCTCGTTTGTCTTCAGCTCCACACCACTTTTTTTTCCTCAGGGCACACATCATCACTGTTAAAAAAATCTTCAAGCCTCAGCACAACTCGGTATACTGTTGCTGTTTGTTTGTACCCACTGCATGCGCTAACCTGAAAACGGTGCAGGAGTGCTCACCAGAGGAGGTGTTACACACTGACATTCAGTTATGGTAGACTGTGAAAATAAGAAACACCAAAGAAGCAACCTTCACTTTCCTCATGCTCTCTCCCACAATACATGTATTGATTTTGAGGTGCCCATAGTTCAATTGTCCTTGAGAGTTTTCCTGTTTGCTCTTTGGGGATGTCCAGTATTCAGTTCAGCTGTGAATCCCTGCTTATAAAGCAGGAGTTCTCCATTTGGCAACATCTTGGGAATAAAAGAAGGAATTGGAAATCTCTCCATATGTGGGTGTTTCATTCTGGAGGTGTTTCTGGCTTTCCACTTCTGAAGAATGAGTAGGTTGCCTCAAAATAATGACATTTATGGAAGCTCTCTAAGTCTGATCTGTATTTATTAAGACTATAGCATATAAGCAAGATGTCTTACAATCTGAAAAAAAAATCATAAAATTTACTCTGGAAAAAATAAATAATTCCATGAATAGCTGAGTGGATACCTCCTACAGAAGAAAAAAAGGAACCTACATAAGGTCTGGTTCCTACTGAAATTAATAGCCCCACTTTGGTGGTTTTTAATGGTCCAAGGCATCAGGTTTGCTATTTAGTGTCAACATCTCAAATCCCAAGTAAATCTGAAGTAGGGGACTGCAGTACAGAAAATATCTAAAGCATGTCTGGGCACTGAAGAGCAGCTTGGGTGCCTGCAGTTACCAGAGCAGTGCCCTCAGCTCAGCCAGGCTTCAGCTTCACCCCTGGGGCAGCACACACTCCCACACACCCCCCTGGCTGGGGGTTTTGGCTGTTTTGGCAGTGGTGCCCAGGCTCAGGAGCAGCTGTGTTTCTTTTCCATAAGGAAGAAGAACAATTTCTAGTGGAGAATACAGGCTATCTCCTGTACCCATGAGGTAAGGGGGTGCTCACCTCATTCCCATTCTGGTTCAGCAAGGGCACTCCAGCACATGCTTACCTTGAACTTGAATGTAAAAGTGGGGTGCTTGTGATTTTTTTAGCAAAGAGAGGTATTTCATGTGGCTGAAACCCAAAGTCTTCCCCTCTTTTTTTTTTTTTTTGTTCAGGCTGTCATTGGTAATTGAAGACAAGAGAAGGGTCATAAATTACCCTATTCCATCCCTACCTCAAGGGATGTTTTAAAAAGGATATAATTATGATCCACAATCATCTACAAACTCTTCAAATCATAGTTTAGTCATGCCTAGCTTTCTCTAGCATGTATTGAAAGAGCAATCAGAGTTTAAAAGAGAAATACCCTTGCTTTCCCAGACAACTGTGAAGTATTGCAAGTTCTGAAGAAGAAAAAGCCTACTTGAGGAATCATTTGCAATAGGCTGGTTTTTAATTATTAAACTTAAAAACTTTTCAGTCAAGAAACTTCTTAGCATCTTCTTTTCAATTGAGCAATTTCAAGATTTTTCTGCATTTATCCCATGTTTTCTTCTCTCTGGGCCATTTTATACACAACTGCTCTTCTTTCTTAAATACTTGCCATTGGATATCAATGAGCTTCAAAAGTCTTTTGATGGGTTTTGAAATCCATTCCCTTAACAAATCTGTTCTTGGCCCAAATGATGCTTTCTTGCTGTGACTTGTGCCAAATCTCTTGGTGCCTCCTGTTCCTGCCATCCCTTCTGCTCTTGCAACACTGACCAAATGAGGTTGCTCAGTGTCTTTCCTGCAGAAGTCCCAATGCAAGGGAAGACATCACACATAGAAATCAGACTGCCTCCAGCACAATGTGGACTCCTGTGTTTGCCTCCAGTCCCTATTCAAGAACTTCCTTTTCTTCTGTGCTGTACTTCTGCATTCAATTTTGGTGATAAACTCACCTGGCCATGACAGAGACTTCCTCTGTATTTGTGCAGTGGCCAAAGCATTGAGCAAAGCCTCTAGGAAATAATAAGGTACATAATAAAATAGTAATTAAGAAATCCTCTCTTCGGGACACGTTGCTTTCTCTATCTTTAATGTGCCTGATGCACTTTGAGACACTGAAAGTATTGCAATCTGTTATGCTTTGAGTTTGCCTGAAGATGAGAAAGCCCTGATGATAGAAAGCTCAAATTGGAAAACGTTGTGAGCACACAGTCCACAATACAGCACCCTTATCTGTCTTGACAAACCTGCTTTATCACCTCCCAGAGAAAAGTGGCAAAATCAGTTAAATCAAATGAATTACCATTGCAGCCTTTTGCAGGATCCTTAAAAAGGCACTCCAGCTCCTTGGGAAAGGATGCTCTGTGCATGCATTTTAAATAATTTCAAGAGTTTAATTTTCTACCAATTTAATTACTAATCAGTGTCAGAAGCCAGTTGCAACATAATTCTGCCCAATTCTTTCTTTTTATACATTTCCTGTTTTAAAGAGTCTCTGGGGATTGCTCTTCCTCAGTCCTGAATGCTCTGTTTAAATATGTTAAAAAATAATCTTCGAAATGTGAAAATCTAGCTTGGATGTGTCGTTATATCTGGCATCTAATAAATTCCAAGGAGTTCCCAGATCCCTCAATTCCTCTGAACATCACATTCTGAGTAATTTAAAAATTCTACTGTCCTAGGAGCTCATGTTTTTAAGCACTTAGAGAGCACAGTAATGAGCAGAAGAGAAAAGCTGAAAGAGTATGACAGAGACATGAATTTCAAACAGCCAAAGAACCTGAACATTACTTTGCCTTTAAATAAGCTTGTAACCATAAGAGAAAAAAAAATTGTTATTTGAGATTTGAGACATGCAGTTTAACAAGATGTTTCCTCTCACTAGATCTCTGGAAATGCTTGGACTCCTTTTGCCATCTGCAAAAAGCTTTTCAAACATTGTTTACTTGATCTTAACCTTCTCCTGGGAGACCAGTGGGAAATTAGTGCGTTCTTTTTCAAGGTATAGAAATTGAAACAAACATGGTTAAGCCTCATCATTTAGGAATTCAGTCCCAGTGGATGCAATCTCTTCAGCAATTCTGTCTTCAGAAGTGATGGCTGGAGGGAGCAATTGGAGAGGACAAGAATGAGGAAATTAGGAAGTTTCTGGGGGAAGGGATCTTTAATGATGAGCAGAGATTAAAGATGAGCATGTGAACTGGAATTGTGCCTGAGGAGTAGGAACAGTTACTTAGAAGTCCTGTAAAATGGTGAGAGTTAAACTAAAATGCAAAGGCCTGGTGGGGCAGTGGGAGCCTCAGGGGAGCCTGCGTGCTCTCAAGGAAGCACAGAGTGAGTTGCACAGCCTGCCTCGGGCTGTGGCACCAACCCTCCCTTGTCTCATCTTCCTGTGTCCTGTCTGTGAAATGGACCTAATGCTTGGGCAGATCTCCTCAGGCAGGAAAGCAGGAGGGCATTATGACAGAAGTGAGAAATGAATCTCCACCTCATTGCCTCTGGTTAGCCAAACACTGACCACCACCACGCACCACTGCCACTGCCAGGGTGAGTATCCCCAGTACACATTTCAGCACTGTCAGTCCTCTTGTTTTCTCCTGGCCAAAAACATTGCCTTGCAATAAAAATACCTGCAGGTTGAAAAATCTTGATAGCATATCTGAGGAACACATGCTTACCCTCCCATGCAGCATCACCAGAACAGCACTGGTTAACTTGTTGGCTGTAAGACCCAGAAAGCAACATCTAATAGCTTGCTTCCCACAGCCTTGTCTCTCCTGTGGCCACCTCAAAGCTTTAGCCTGAGAAGGTTGGCAGAATTGGTCCACAGTGTGCAGTTAGTTGCAGATTTAAACTCCTGCAGATCAGGAACTTTGCCAATGAGATAATGTGATACAACAAATTTAGGCACCCAAGTAGACAGATCTATCCCTAAGCAGTATCTGCCCTTTTAAATATCATCAGAACAGTCAGAATCTTTGACGTTAACAAAAAAAAAAACTAAGCAAACAAACCAAACAACAAAAAACCCACCACCAAACCAAAACAACAACAAAAAAATCCAAAACAAAAACAAACAAAAGAAAGGAAGAAAGGAAGAAAAAAGTGAAGCTGTTGAAAATTATCCTGCATTTCATTCAGGGTGAATTAGTGAATTGTGTCAGACTTGAAAAGTATTGTTTTTCATAAACTATATTATTTGCAATAAATCCTCTTTCAAACTGTCTCATTAGGGACACAGCAGAAGCAGGACAATTTTTTAGGAATTATTCCTAACACCTATTGCCCAACCCTGTTGACACTCAATGCAAAGATCCACTTTACTGTGCTGTAGCCATTTAAAAAGGATGGTAAAGTGGAAGTAAGATGATTGGAACCAACAAGAACACCCAACAAAATGAATTTGCATAGAAAAATGTTGTCTTGTCAAAGCTGAAATGTTTTGTAGGGATGCATTGGTTGTGATGAAATTCTTGATGGTTTCTCAAAACTACAGCATTACTTTCTTAATGCTGACCAGGGCACAAACAGAAACAAACATTGGAAATTTTTTTGATCTTGCAATAGAAGCCTCAACACAATTTTGTTCTGCTGCATAAAAATCGTTTTGAAACCTAATGTAGCTTGATAACACATTTCCAAATGGTGGGAGGGAATTCATGTCTTGAGGCTGGCTACAAATTATACTTGTGTCTTCTTAAGAGCCCATTTACGTGCCTATAAGGGTGCAGAATTGCTGTTGTATAAGTAAGACTTGGAACACGGGGAGCATAATCTCAAGCAGAGCTTGCATATACACCCACAGAATAAGTATTGGGCACTGTTTGCTTTTATGGATGTAGCTTTCTGTGCCAAGAATCCTGCAAAGATGACCAGCATAGGTGTCGTCAAGGAACAGCTAATAAAATAAGAACAGTTGTACTAAATAGACCCTGCACCAATCTTTGTATCATCATTCTGTGTCTCAGAACCCCTGTCCTTCTCCAAAGTCCATGAAACAAGCCAATTCCAGATACTGTTTATTGTACAGGTATAAGGGACACGGATCTTTTTGGTGGGAAATGCTGCCTTTTAGGCTCATGCTGTCTTTAGCACACAGGAAAGTCTTTCCAACTTCCAAATTCCAGACCTCACTAATGGGAAAAGTAGCTGACAGGAAAGCAGGTCGCATCACTTACAGGAGGCAGTTACAGAGAACAGCTGGAAAAAGAAAAATGCAAAACAGCCAGGCGCTAGCCACACTGAGGGAGACAAAATAGAAAGGCTGTGAAGGAAAGGAAGGTCAAGAAGAAAGCATAGGACAAAAAAAGTGCCACTGGTTTCCAGTGCTCAGGAGAGAAGCCTGGGCTCTGCTGCTGTGTCTGACCTGTTCATGTCCCTCAGCTCTGTAAGGCTGCTGGACAAAAGTGTCTACTGCTGGCATTTTTCTCTCTCTACTGCAAATTAGTTCAGGCAGTTGAGTGAGGAAAAAGTTACAGGATTTTTTTCCCAACTTGGTAATTTCAGTTTTGTGTCTGTTGATTTTCTGGTTTGCTCTTTCAATTGTTCTTATCGTGAGACAGACATTGTGTCAGGGCAAAGCAAGTACCTGGCTGGAGTTGTGCTTGTTCCAGCTCTGAGTTAGACCAGCTTAAGCTGACATGAAAATACACCCAAGATGTTTCCTAAGCCTAGAATGAAATCTGCTGGCTTGGTTCAGTGGTAGTTGCTTTAGAGCTATTGCTAGCTCTACACTGGGAGTCTCTTTAGGGTCAAAACTTGATATTTGGCAGAGACCACGAAACAGACGTCCCAGACATAATAGTAATTAGTTATCAAGTCTGAGCTTACTTAAACTCACAATTGATTTGGCAGAGGCCTCATCCCCTATTACACATGTCTTGAACTATTCAATCTCTATTTTCAATATCCTTTTTATTTTGAAGGGAGGTGGTACTTCAGTCACTTGTCATATTGAAAACAAGAATTTTTGTACAGCACTCTGGTGGCAGCAGTGGTGGTTTTAATAATTTGCATGTCTAGTTTTGGTCAGGACTCTGGGCACCTGGCCATGTGTGGTGGTGATGCTGAGCTGAAATGCACAGCCCTGGTGCCAATCCAGGATTCCAGCAGAAGAGATGAGCAGTGGCCTCAGGAGCTGAGCTCAAGGCACTTTGAGTGTTCCCCCATCAGGGGCTCTCCCTGGAGTGCTGGGAGGAGCAGAATCAGGAAAAGATGCCGGTGGTGGCATCATAAGACACTGTGTCATTCCTGTCTGATGGGGCAGAGCACTGCCAGATCTGTCATGTCTGGTGCATGCACAGATCTGGGAGGAGCGTGACTGCTCAGCACGACAACTCATGGCCATTCTTCACAGAGTTTGGGGAGATTGAAGGGACCTGGCAGGGCTGGCCTAGTCCAGGAAGGAGAAGATGGGGCAAGGCAGAGTGTCTGTGTTTGTTTGTATGTTATATATTACCTGAAGGCTGAAGGAAAGGCAATTGATACACTTTTTTGATTAGGTGATTTCTGCTGTTTCAGACAGGTTTTCTTTATGCACTGCTGGGTGGAGTAATATAAGAAACCCCTGAGTTATTCTCTGTAGTGGTGCTTTCTGCTGCTCTTCTTTCTGTTTAACTTGATGGAGTTCTTTAGTCTCTAAAGCTGTTGAAAGAGAGGAAATAAGCTTATCTTCCCAGTCTCAAGTGAAGGAAGGGGGGAGTTATTTATTCCTCACTTTTGCTGGGGAGAGGAGAGAACTTCCTATGCTAATTCTTTGAAGATAATTTGATTGGTATCAAACCACAAACTTGGTAAGGTCTCACTGACACTGTGGGATGACCTCCTGAATTTGTAACTACACAGCTTTATAATAGCATGGTGTGTAGGTGTGGGTTTTCTTGAAAATCAATACTTGATTGATGGCAGCCAGGTTACATGCAGAGTGCATTTTATTTGGGCTCCCTTTTCAGAGACAATCACATAAGAATGGATATGCTAATGCACAGGTAAGTTACCCTGCTCTGTGAGAGTTGTAAGACACAGATTTACTTGAATTGGATAAGTTATGAATGCTTATGAATCCCTAGGGTCATCCAGTTCCTTTGGACTAGCACAGTTCAACTTATTACATGTTTGTGGGATCTCAGCACCTCAGGACTGAGGTGCCGAGTCACCGAGACCACCCTTGGGGGGCTCGGGAGTCCTGGAATGTTGCCAGAAGTGTCTGGTGGCTGGACTTTGACCCTACACAGGAGACGACACCTGTATGAGGATAGGAGGATTTCACCGGGGTGAATGGTGAAGGGATTAGTTAATTAGAGGGTGAAACACAGGGTTTAGGATTTCTGTACAGGGGGGTTTAGAGAAGTAAGATGGAGGAATTGGGGCGTGTCCTGTCCTTCTTCTTCTTCTTCTTCTTCTTCTCCTCCATCTTCTGTGGTGATGGTGGCACTTTGGGATTGGTCATTACTAAAAGTGCACCGGGCAATAAGGGTAAAGGGTATTGGGGAAAAATGATAAATATTGTACACGTAACTTTGGGTATAAAGATAGGTGACTGCCCAGAGGGCGAGACAGTGTGCTCATGGCTGGCTGCTGAGCAGACCTCTGTCAGGCCGAAAGAAAATCTTTTAGATAATTAATAAACATAGAGACCGAAAGAAGAACTGAAGCCTCTTCTCGTCCTTTGATACGCGGGCTGCCCCAAGGCCACCTCGGGCCTTTCCAGGCCCTCCAAACAGCCGAAAACCGGACATATGTTGTCTGACTGACCATTTGCATCTGCCAGCAGACAGGGAAGGGGCTGCTTTGACAGCAGTGCTGCAGTGGGACTGAGAGGAATGCTCACCTACATGGGGGGCTGGAAGGAGAAGTGGTCAGGACAAAGAGACATGGATATGCATCAGAGTAAAGCATAAATTAACTGAACAATTGGGTACAAGTAATGGATATATCCGACAGAGGTGAAAGGTGAAAAATTACACAGGACTGAGGGGTGGGATGCTATCACAAGGTGGTTTGGTCCCAATCAGTAGTTTTCACTCACATTTCAAGCATGCAGTGTGAACACAAAATGGCTCCCACCTCTCCCCTTTGCTGTTTGTTACACTGTTTACTGACTGGTGTAAACATAAGTGGTTACAAAAAATGCAGTGCTAATCCATTAGCAGCACCCAGGAAAAAAGCATTTCATGTCCCTGCAAACCTTCCATCATAAGATCCTACAACAAGTTCCCAAGAGCAGTATGGTAAAGCTCAGAACAGGTGGGCTTTTTTGCCATTTCACATTGCAGGTAAAAGGTTGAGGTGCTGAGAGATGTTAAGTACCTGGTTTAAGCAGCAGAGGCTTGAGCACAAGTCAGACCAGTAACTCCCAACTCAGCAAAATGAGAACCCTTCTTTGCTGACATAATGGCTTGAAAGAAGAAGTGAGAAAAGAAAGCTGCTTTGACCATATTTTAATCTTAGTTTTAAATTAGAGTGAGTAGATAATGGGAACATAAAAAATTTTGATGAACATGTGTAGGGAGGGGAAGCAGTGAAACAAGGTAGGCTAGGAAGAGGTGGTGGGATTAAACTGATGAGATGATTTTCTACTAGCTGTGACAATAAACTGCCCAACAAAAGCATAAAGGAAGCACATAATGGTGTGACTGGAACAGATGCACACGTGGGCCATTTCTAATCCTGCTGCCCTAAGTAATGAGAGTAACAGAAACTCAGCAGTGCAGATGTACAGAATTGACAAGCTGGTGGGGACTCGTTGCCTCCCAAGGCATCTAACACCCCTTGCTCCTCAGGGAATTCCACCAGACAGCTCTGGGTTGCAGTGTCAGTCAGGGCATCGCTGCCTTGCAGGTCTCTGCATGACAATTTGTCACAAGGCCAGGATGTGCTCTCAGAAAAGGCCCAGGCACTGACCCAGCTGGAGAAGTATTTCACCAGATTGTGCTGATGAGAAGATCCAGACTGGCCAACCAACTATTAAGAGAAATGAGTAGGGTTTTTCCTGCCTTTGAGGAAGAATCCTTGCCTGTCGCTTTCAATTAGCCAAATTATGGCTGTCATTGTGTTTGCAGCTCATTAAATACCAGGAATCTGCTTCAAATAGTATGGGCAAATCAAAGAGACAGTCTTGATAAGATTCTTTCTTTTAACCAGAAAAAATATAACTTCTCTCATGACACTTCACTGAATCAAGCCTTTGTTTCATCCAACCTCATTTTTCTCCTGCATTACATCTTTCTACTAATATCTAAGGACTTTAGTGGTTCTCAGGAAAGAAAGAAAAAAATAAAGTAAGATCAATAGATGGACAAGCATGCTGACCTCTCTGTCTTGCTGCCAGAATGTTTGAGTACTGCATAGCAGCTATCATACAGGCTTTAGTTCAAATACAGTATATAACAAAAACACCATTCCACCTTTCTGTATTGGTAATATTTTTTCTTGATTTGTTATTTCTCTAAAGGAAATATGGATTCAAAGCTACTTAGATTATAAACAATCCACTGTAAAGCACATATTTATATACAAAAAGCACAGGGACAGTCTGTAAGTAAAAGACTTCCCTGTTTGAATTCTATATTAAAGTCTCACTCCAGCCATAACAACTGTCGGTAACAGATAAATTTCAACTACTCTTCCTCTTCTTAAATACTTCGTTATAGAAAGCCTTTGGGATCTTAATCAAGGGGTGGATCCCACTGTACTCAGCACAAATCCAGAACAAAAGGATGGAGAGTTCACAGCACAGATATAAGGCCAGATGGAGTGGACAATGAATGGGCAAATATATGGAACCAATTAAATCATACTGATCTGTGTACAGTGCCCTGGTCTCAGCACCTTGGTGGCTTAGTCCTTTTCTTTTCTTTTATCAGC